>NW_028288561.1:3648429-3962614 GCF_059628265.1 Tinamus guttatus
CAGGCAGCACACAAAGAGTTGGTCTCAGCTCGGGTTCAAGGGACTCGTAAGCAGGAGCAGTATTTGCAATCTCTGTGCACGGACGTGGCAGTCCCCAGGCATGGGAGGCATTAAGAGGTGTCCAGTTCTGTTGCCCTCGAGTGGGAACATCGGGCACAGCGGAGGCCTCGGCTCTTCAGGAACTGCCGGTCAGCACCTTCCCATTACCTTCAGTGAGTAATAAAAATGGAAATAAAGCTAAGTGATGTCTTAGAATTACTCGGTGGCAGTTGTCTGAACAGTTGTGCTTATGCTAGAATCTCAACAAGTGCAAGTGCAAACACGCAGACATCTGGTTGTTTCACGCTCGCCTACTCTGCCCGTGTGTCTGTTTGCTTCTGAAACCAACTCTCAACACCATGGAGAAGTAAGTGCAACCCGGCGTTCTGTAGCCAGGCACAGCGAGTAAAAAAGCAGAAATGAAGTGAAAATGTCAGTGGTTTGCACGTTCTGCTGGTGCTGCCCTGTCTTTGGAAAGGCCAACCTGTTCCAGCGCAGTAAAAACTGGCTGAGGCTGAACTGATCCAATGGAGGACTTGGAAAAAAGCTTAGGTATAAATGTCAGTGTGCAGAGTGTTTTACTTGTTTGGCTTCCTGCACTTCTCAATTTTGGTGTTTGGAGGAGGGTGGGAATTCAGAGCTGCCACAGAAAGGAAGTTCCTTCTCATGAAAATCAGCTTCAGGATTTGAACTAACACTTTGACAAGGATTTGAAGAAGTAGTTGACTCAAATCTGCTGCACAAACCTATCCCTCAGGACAAGGGGTTGAATTTCAAGTACATTTTGGAGCTCTTTCCAATTCTGATCTTGCAAGACTTCAGCTGCCTCCTTTCCATTCATTTAAAGAGGCATCTTCAGCCAAGACTCTGGCTGCGTGTTGTGCTCATCCCCTCATGTTCGCAGCAAAGGGCTTTGGTTTGTGCGTGCCGGCTTTGCTGGAGGCCGGCGCAGCGCTAGGGACAGGCATCTCACGGCCTTTTCATCACAAGGCTGCCTATTTAGAGATTTATTACCTGTCTGTTTTAATCTGAATTCAAGTCGAATCTGGCTCAATCCATCACCCCTGTCTTCACCCGTCTCTCTATGGATCTTTTCAATGCTTTTGAGACATCTTAAAGAGAAAAAGTGTCTCCAGCCGATGCTCCTAAGGCTCTGGGGAATGCAATTGTGATTCCGGGATGCCTCTCCAAAAGGGTGATTGGAAGAAGAGAGTTTCCCCTCCATGCTGTGTAGCTCTGCTTACCAACCCTTATCTGAGAAGAGGCATTTTGTTTGTTTGGGCTTCGTGAGGCAAAACTTTTATAGCCCTCTGCCCTTGCTGCCCTTGCTGGGAGGGTTGTTCTTTGTTGGAGTGGGGGGAAGGAAGAGACAAGCTCTGTATCGGTTTCAGATTAATTTCAAATGTGTTGCAAGTTCTTGCTCCACATCTTTCTTTAATCAGGACTGAAATGAGATCTCCGTGAGGTGTGTAGTGTGCTGCAAACCAACATTTCATAACCCAGTGAAGGTATTCTCAGTCGTTTCGAGCATAATCCTTTTCAGGAACGAGATGGAGAGTAACCATGAAATGCCATTTTCCCATTTACTTTATTTCTTGGTATAGATAAATATGTGAGAGCGGAGAGGGGTCTTTATAATGACATAAAATTGACTAGAAATATTTAAACTCTTTTTTTTTTTTTTTTTTTTTTTGGTTTGGCCAGAAGTTTCTGTCGGTCCAGAACTGGAGGCAAGTAATCATAGCTCTCCCATAGACCTGAATCAGGAGACCTTTTCTGTGATCAACTATTTGTTTATGGCAAACCCCTCAGGTCAGATTTTTTTTTTTCTGAGCTATTTTTATTATTTTTTAGAGTGACTTGCATAAAACCATGCTACTTTTTCCTGGACTTGTCTGCACCTCCTGTTTATTTGCCAACTCAGACTAGAGCTGCCCGTGCAGCAGTTGTAGTGTAAAACAGCCCTTCGCAAAGTGACTTTAGTTTGTTTTTAGCCTCCAAGGCAATAAATGGGAGCAGGGCCTGAACTGGGCAATAGAAGAGCGTGGTGTGTGCGAGCCCCTGCGCTGCTGTGCGCCGCGGTCGGAGCCAGTGTGGCCGGGCTGTAGCCTCTGTCTTCCTACCTGAATATTCTGGTTGTAGCAGCAGTAAATTGCTGCCAATTCAGAGCAGTTTCCAGTTAGTACCTTCCCAAAATGCTCCCAGTTTTTATGCTTTCAGTTCCTTAGTGCCAGAATCATCCCCCTTGCACCCCGTAGGTTCTTTCCCCGCACATCAATGTGCTCTACCCTCTGGACTATGGTAGAGTGATGGTGTTCGTGCTTCTGGCAGGGAATTCTTGGCCGCTATTGATTCAAGTGGGTGCTTGATGAGTTTACATAGCAGTCTGTAAGGCCAGATTGGCAGTGTGCTGATGTGTGGTAGCAGCTCGTAAAGCAGGCACGAGCCGCAAACGTTGGCGGGGCCCGGGGTGAGTTATGGAAGGTATTTGTGCATTAAGTGTGTGGTGTTAAATATTAGATGATGGTGCTTCTTCCCTGCAGCTTATCTATGCTTTCTAGGTCTCCGGTTCTCCAGTTGCAGGGACTGTTTCTTCAACAAAACAAAAACAATAAAAGATTTACTCTTTTTTTTCTTCATATCATATGATGGAAATATGTAATAAAATGCCAGGGGGCTAGAGATTCTCTTGAGTGCTGGAAACAGGTAGAAACTTCAATCTTTGCTGGTAACAAATGCTAAGAATGAAAAATGAATTCTACAAATTGGTGGAAGAAACCGAGGCGGGAGCTCTTCAGAGGCAGAGAGAACTCGCACAGCTGCGTGATCAGTCCAAGGGCCGGGGGAAACCTCTTCCCCTTCTGGGTGACAGCTCCATAGCTCTGTTGGAGGACAGACTGGCTCACAGCAAAGCGAAGAGTAGGTACAGTGAGGCCTGGGCCCTCCCTTGAAGAAAATGGGAGGAAAGGATTTTTGAAAAAAGGAAGAAAAAGACTAAAATGATCTAACCGGAGGATTCGGGAAGTGAGATCTACTTTTTTATTTAAAAAAGTAGGTAACTGAACAGCTGTTAGCTGTTTTTCTGACCTACAACTTCATGCCCTTCCCTTTGTGCAAACCCTAATCCCCATTTCCCTGTCTGAATTCAGCACCTGGAATACACTGTTTGGATGCCCAGCTAATCGTTGTATGCAGCCACCCTTTTGCTCTTCAGAAGACACTCATGGTAGTACAGACATTGCAGAAAACTTCCTTCCTCTTCTATTTCTTTCTTGCCCCCCAAAAATTGGTTAAACTGTCTTTGCATCCTGAGGATCAGTGGTAGAATTTTTAGCCTCTCTGAATGCTGATGGCCTCTATCACATGAGGGCCCAGTTATTTTGTGTACAACTATTTCCTTTATTTTATTTTTTTCCTCTTGTTTTTAGTGGTGTGGATGGATATATCGGTTTGCTTAATGAGGCTCTGGGAAACCTTTCCCCATGTAGATTTCACTAGCACGTTAGAGTCTTGATCCTTCTGCCCTCTGCCCAGGAATCTCGCCTAGCTTTTCTATTCCCATGCACTTTCATTCCCTCCTGCCTATTCCTCTTCCTCCTCACTTTTATGTTCCAGACTCGGTTCCCCTGGTTGCTTCCAGCTCAGCTCTTTTCAAGCAGAGGTGGCCTGTGGTACCCGTGATTTGCCCATAGTGTCCGATTACGTGGCATTCTTTTGTGCAGTAACTAGATCATGTAAGATCATATTATGTATTTCCTGGCTCCTAGAGCTTTGAGAGGGTTTCGTTTCTGACTACACGTCTGTTCACTTAAAGGAAAATTGCTGTCCTATCCTGCAGCTTGCACTAGAATTAAGTTAATTTGGGACCATGCTTTGACATCCTTAGGCAGAATATGCGGCACTTTGCAGTAGTCCCCTTTGAAACATGGGAAGAGCCCTGAGAAGTTGAAAGAGCTTTTGAGCTGAGTGCTCATAGCAAATTCTCTGTCTCGGGTACTTTGATTCCCAGTGTATTCATGGGAATGGGACTCTCTGTCTTGCAGATAAGCAGAATCGCTGAACTTCAGTGTTTCCTCCTCCCGACTGGGGCATCGTGCGATTCCCCCAGCCTTTTGGCCAGCTAGCGGTGTGTGTAGTGTGCCCGGCTCCCCAAAGATGTGAAACACGGGTTGCCTTTCAGCTGTGTGCTGGAATTCCCTTCCCAGTGCTGCGAGGGGAGCGGGTTCCCTGCGTGCCGGGCTCGCTCCGTGCTGGTGCGGAGCCTCGCTGTGTGGGGACAGGATTGTGCCCGCTGTTCATAAGTTGCAATTTGGCTCCAGAACCTGTGTGGTTTCACCTTTTTAAAATGTTCTTGGCGTTGATCTGCCTCGTTTCCAGTCATCTTTATCCTGGCCGGTTTCTTTCTGCTGTGAAGTGGCTTCCTTGCACCACTTCCTTAGTGATACAGCTGCCTTTTTCACTCCTGGAGACAGCACTTTCTCCTTAGCACTGTTGCCTCTCAGCCCTATATTCCCACACTTTATAAATACGCTTGCAGTGGTGCCATAAGCTGTCCCTTCTTATTTATGGATAGAGTTGCAAATTTGATCCAGATGGTGCTGTTTTCTGAAGTCTGCTTCTGAAATCTGTTTGCAAGATATGATCTGCCTGAGCATATGCCCAATAGGCTGTTTTCAGGAGATCTCCTTTCAGGACTGCAGGTTATTTTTGCTGTATCAAAACTGCCTTTCCTTAAATGCTTCGAATCATGAGGTTGGCTCCTTTTTTGTTGCTCCTTTTCCAGGGCAACATGGGCTGAGAACGTCTAAATGCTGCTTAGACTTGATTGTTGTTCTGGCCATTTCTGAGAGACTCAATGGTCTTTTGGCTTAATGAGAATAAAATACCATTTTGTGCTATGTAGGAAAATGATGATTATACCTGTAACAGGAATTCCTAGCTCTGACCCGAGAGACACTTGCCTGCAGCTCGGGCTGCCACGTGGGATGTGGCTTCTCTGAACGCAGAGCAGTCGGTGACCCACGTTGGGGGCTACATGTGCTGACTGTGTCCACTCCCCGTTCACATGCTGTCCTTTCTCAGTTTCTTTTGTCGTCTTAATTTCACATTATTGCTGTCTCATTTCCTTTTTTCTCCCCCCTTTCTCTCTATTTATTTCCCTCTGTTATCCAAACCGAAAGAATAGCATCATTGGAGTATGTCACAGTGTGCAGGCTCCAGGAAAAACTGCTATTGTAGAAGGCCTTGAGGTCTCCGACAGCTTTAGTTTTGCAAGGTTTGATCTTCAGAGAAGGGAGTGAGGAAATCTCAGGTGTGCAGCAGGGGTGTGTGGTGAAGTCTGCTGAATTCTGTGCGTTGGTCAAACTGGGAGCAGGTCGTGGAGCAACCGTGTGCGGCCCCGCGCTGGCAGTTCTGCACATCCAGCACCTCTCACGTGCTTGGGTTCTCCTCTGCGGTCCGGTTGCTAAAATCATCTGGTTGTGCTGAATCTCTGCTTTCATTTCTTAAACTCCACTTCTAGCTCTTGTAGTTGATGGGAAGTGTTGGATGATGTGCACTCAAAAAACCTTAGAAACCACAAGAATTAAAATGCAGGACCGTGACCCAAAGGCCCCTTTTTCAGGCCACTTCCAGCAGCCATGGACACACACTTTGATGTAGAACTGGAACTGTCAAAGCAATTTGGCTTCTCTTTTTCAATAGATACAAAACCTTAACGGTGTGTTAAGTGCCCTGTAAAAGAAGGGCTGGACTCTTTCCTGTAGCAGAAGAGAAGTTTTGTTGCTTTGCTTTTGTTGCAGCTTTTGGGTTGCACTGTTGCTTTAACTTTGTATCAAGTAAGGATGACAGGTGAGCAAGACCGGCCTCTGAAAAAAGCTTTGGCACCAGAAATTCTTGATATTTGGGCAACGTTACCTGATTTTGTCAAAATTGTTACACAGGAGTGGAAGTGGTGTCACTTGTGCCTCATCCATCCTACCAAGGGTCACCATCCACGTCTGGGGATTGACCCTTCTCTGATAGTGGAGGGCTGAGGCAGGTGAATATAAAGTTTTACTGTTTTTTTGTCTTGTGCAGTGTACTGCTGAGAAACTTGGTAAATGTTTACTATAAATGATGTAGATCTCCAAATTTAAGGGGCGTTTTCTAATTCCATATTGGTATTGACTCAAAATCCAAATAGCCATATTAATAAATATGGCCAGCTATGTTTTTCTCACAGCAGAACACTCGGTACTGCACGGGCCCTTGCTGAGAAGGCCTCTTCCCTTCTTTGTTGCTTTTTAAATAATCAGAATATAATATAACAAAACCATTCTTGGTTTACCTCTTGAAATCAGTTTGTCGTCCAGATTTTCTTACAGCTTCTGTCATTTTGCTTCTAGCACCAGGGAAGTCCTCAGGAGTTTCCAAATGTGCTGTTGTATTTTACTGAGCTGCTTGGGGAAGGGTGAGTTGTTGGGGCTTGGAGATATGGGAGACGA
The DNA here is from genome assembly GCF_059628265.1 of Tinamus guttatus. NCBI lineage: Eukaryota > Metazoa > Chordata > Aves > Tinamiformes > Tinamidae > Tinamus > Tinamus guttatus. The sequence goes on from NW_028288561.1 coordinate 3,654,954, forward strand.
AATGGAGTCAGCAAGAGGCGCCTGGTATTAGCTTTGCTGGCGTTTTGGCTGATTTCAAACATTAAGCTGTCTTAGTTCCATTAATATTCTTAGAAAAGTCTGTGGAGGTCCCAGGTAACTGAAAGAAATGGGATGAATTCTCCCCATTCCCCTTTGAAAGTTCAGATTTCTTTTTGGCCAGTCCATCGAACAGATTCTTCAGTTCATCCTTCCAGGCAAGGTACTATCCACCCATACCATCAAATGTATAGCTTAGCTAAAGGCTTTTTTTCTTCATTTATGTGTGTGTGTGTGCGTGTGTGTGTGTGTGTATAGCTTCAGATTAGAGCACTCCTTTTTCAAGTATGAAAGTTTTTGACTAAAACCCAGGAATTTCCTCTAACAAGATTAGTTTAATTTCAAACTTCTGCTGAAAGCTCTGTTTGTTTTGCTTCCCTGTGCATGAAGAATGCTGTGACTATAAGAAAACATTTTCCCAATGACTTCCTGGCCTTCAGTAGATGCAGCGAGTGCAGCGGCAGAGGGTCTCATCCCGAGTGTGTGGGTATCTCCGCACTGGCCCTCCCCTGTCGAGGCCATTCGGCTGCTCCTGCTCATTCCAGCTGTGCAGGAACTCCAGGGATGGCGGCTGGGGCTGGGATCGTCCTGTGCCACTTGCCACTGGGAAAGAGCAGTAAAGCAGCAAGTGTGACTCGCCATAAATCTGCCTTTTAGGATCCTATTCAGCTGGATTTTTTGTTCCGCGCTGCCATTTTGCCCTGAGCACGAAGTCCCGGCCTTGCGGGTGTGTGGCGGGCCTGGCAAGAGGGGAGATGCAGTAAAGAGGTGACACTTTGCTTAACGCGCGGCAGGATTCACTAACTCGCTCTGGGGCCCCGCGTCTCGGGTTTCCCTGGGCAGAGGCTGCTGTTTGGCTGTGGCTTTTGGGTTTGGCACCGGCTCGTTCCTTTCTGGCGCGGTCGCGGAGATGGTCGACCCCAGCGCGGAGCTCAGTTCCTTTCGAGCAGACACCTGCACCGTGTTCAGTTCCTTTCCTTACTGGCACTAAGCCAGCCCAGCCAGCGAGTGAGAGCAGCAAGTGACGTCGCTGTAGCAAGACTGAGATTGCAGGGGAGAAGAGGAGCACCTTGTTCATTCTTTATCCTTTTTTTTATTTAAAAAATTCTTTTTTCCACCCCTCTAGTGGCTTTGGCCTGGTACCCATCACCCAAATGTACCTAGGGGTGAGATGTGTGAAACCTCCCTCGCTGCTGCTTCTCCATGCTCGGCTGTTGCAGAATTTGCAGCCGGGGTTTCCATGGGCGCTTGGAGCCATCTCCCCTTTCTGCGCCCTCTTCCTGTGTTTGATTTACATGGAGTGACAGGGAAAGAAATGTGGGATGGGAAAGGGAACAGGGAAGGGACTAAGTGTGGAGTGGGGATGGGTGAAGTGGCTGAGGAAAGGGAATTGAAAGAGAGACAAGCGCAGAAAGAACCATTTCCCCTTTCAAGAGTAAAGGGGGCCTGCAGCTCGCGACGACTTCAGCTGCGCCGGCCACTTAATACCCGTGAACTCGCAATTAAATGCGGAAGTGGCTGACAGAAGAGGAGCTAAAAGAAGATATTGTTAAATACGGGGCACTGAAGGATGCGGGGAGAAACGCCGAAAGTGGCGCGGGCCCAAGGCCTCAACGAGCGCTCAGTTTGGTGGCCACGGCCCTTTGTCCCGCGCCCCGGGCGCCACCACAAAGGGAGGGTTTATGGGATCTCCCGGTGCCGACCAGCCCGTTCCGCAGGGAGAGGGGCTGCTTCCCAGCGGGCTGCACCGTGCTCCGCTGCTCGCTCCGTTCGCCTTGGACATCTGTTGTTTGCTGCCTGGATTTTTCTTGATCTTTTGCCTAGATAACCTCAACCAGGTCCTATTTTTCTTTGGAAAATCACATGCCCGGTCGGTTTTTCCTGGATTATTTTGCAGAATGGAGACACAGAGGGAGTCAGGGCTGTCACTTTGTGGGTTGGCCACAGGGTTTTGAAGTGTTTTCTGTTGTCCTTTAGGTTATGGGTGCAAGTCCCCCCGTCCCCTCGTACCCTCCTAGTCCGCACGTGTCTCCATGCGTTCCCAGCGAGCTGGGCTGGCTGCCGAGGTGGCCCCGTGCGCTGCTCTCGATGGGACCCATCTCTTGTTCCTGGCCAGTGCATAAACATTTGCAGTCCAAACACCAGCTAGAGTTTGTGGAGCTTTTGGAGCCCTTTGCAAGGAAGATGCTGTAGGTGACTGAGGCCCTGGGAAGTTAGGGCGGTGAACAGTGTGACAGCACTCTCGGCCACAGCTACCATGAAGCAAATACATGTGCTATATTAATTGGAGTAGAGGCAATGAGGGCCTATTTGCTAGAAGGGCCGTTTTCCTCTTCATTTATCTGAAGCTGCAGTTTGCAATGTAACTGTCACAGCACCGCTGGGAGCCTGGTCACGGAGCGCTTTTATCCAGAGCTTGTCCGCACGTATCAGCTGAATTTTCGGAATGCTGCTGCCGGGAAGCACTCGCGCTGTGTCGCTCAGAGTTAGCATTTGCAGCGCGACGTGGCTGGGTGCTGTTAACCTGTTGGATTTGTGGGTCAGACTCCGTGGCCCCACATGCACCGTGTCTGTGCTCGATGTTTCAGACTGCTCCTCGCCAGGCTGGAGGAGGCTCAGGGCACCAAGGCAGCCGGCAGCTGCTCCAGGGTCACTAGACACTGTGTGCCTGGGAAGAGCTCTGGTGGGGAGGTTCCCAGGTGGGAAATGCCCTCCTGGATGGCAGCTCATGGACCTGTGAAGGAAGGGCACTCGCTGCAGCAGTATTTGAGTGCGTTCACTCATCCCTGCTTAGCAGGACAACCCCATTTTCAGGAGACTGGGATGCTGAGCGATGACCTCAGCCTTCTGGATGGAAGAGGCTGGGCTCTAGGAAGATGATACTGAGTTACCTGCAGAAAAGCCCTGCAGCGGGGTGGGTCTATCTTAAGCTAAAGGAGGAGGCGGTTTGCAAGTTGGAAGACTTTATCCCAGTTTAGTGCATTTCTAACCTCTATTAAGTATAGAAATGGTCTCACTGAGGAAGGTTGTCACAGGTCTGCAAGAAAATGCAGCCCGTTGTGCTCAACAGAAGCCTGCCCTGTGTGTGCAGGGAAGGATGGGCTTTCAGTAAGGGAACCTTTCTCCCTGTGACAGGGAACTAGGTATGACAAAGGTACCATGTGTTCCTGTCATGCATCTTCTCAGTGGTGGATTGCATAAAGGTTTCCTTAACGTTTACAGAGACCTTGGAGGAACACAGAGGCTGCTTTGCTGACTCTAACAGCGTCTTATCTACAAAACTCATAGCCTGGGAGAGCAGAGCTGCTGTTCTCATTCCAGAGCATGCCCAAGCCACTGAAGTGAAGGGGATGTAGCTGGAGCCAGGATTGAACAGAAACTGAGTGCGTTTATCACGATCAAAATTTATCTTGTGGATCTGTGGCAGCTGTCTGAAATGCTCATGTATTAAAGATGCTTCTGTAAACTAGGTTTTGGGTTTTTTATTACTCTAAGGACTGAAGCAGTGTTCAGATAATAGCACATGATTTACACTGAAGTGTGTCTATTATTAATAGGGACCAGGATGTGCTCCAGCTTCTGCGGAGTGAAAGTAGGTCATTCTGGCTCCACTTTAGTGGTACCACTCAACTCCAATTTGCCTCAGTATATGAAATCATTCCAAGGGAAACCCTTAAACAGGATTCTTATTTTGATAGCATCTTTGACAGGTGTTGCCATAAGATGATGCCAGTTTTTTAGCTTGGTTCTCTTCCATGGGTTGTGTTCTCTCTCTCACTGTGTATGTGTGCATATGTGTGTGTATATATATATAAATTTGTATATTTATAGCTAGTTAGAAGGCTTTTATTTCTTTCACACACATGTGGCTGGATCTGAGAGGCTGACCTGTGTTGGTGCTGCTGTGTACGGGACAACAAGCGGTTTTTCCTGCTATCATTTGGTGGGGAAGAGATCCAGAGAACTGATGCAAAGCTAGGAGTTCTTTTTGTTATTGCAGCGCTATGTGGATTAGACTTTGTAAAGGAGACATTTGGCTGCCTGATACTGCTTATCTGCAGATTATCTCTACAATGTAAACGCAGCCGATACAGAGGCAGCAGAGGGTTTTGGAGGTTCTCAGTGAAGTATCGCTAGCTCTGAGAAACGTGCTGCACTAACCAACACTGACTGCATCCAATTCTGCGCCCCACGCAGGAACGTGGCTGTCCCCACCGTGTGCTGCTCTCGCAGGATGCACCCGGGGATTTTTGTAGACACAACCGGGGAAGAGCCTTGAAAATTTGACCTCTTGTGTCAATGTAAGGCCCTGCTCTGATCAGACCGTGGTGTGACTGGAAGCCTGGGAATGACATGCAGGCCCCAAGCATGGGGACCACAACCTGGTAATTGGCTGCTGTACTTGTGTGATTAGGAGAGAGTCTTAACTTCCATTTGTTTATTTTTTTCTTTACAGTCCCTTCCTTTAGTTTTAAGTAAAAGTGTGAAAACTTAAATCTTTAAAACAGAAAAGGTCTTTAGGTTTTAGTTTTTACCAGAAGACAGTCTGCGTTAACGTGGCAGTATAGTTTATTTCTTTATTTTCTCTAATCAGATCAGGATCCTTGAGTATTAGAGTATATCCCAGAAGTGCATTTTGATGTAGATCAGTCGAGCGAAGTGTGGGTTGCTGCTCTGATCTTTGCAAAGCGTCTCTTTCTGCTTCATCGGCTCATTTTTATGTCTGTCTTAAAGATGTGCATTGAAGTTCCATCAAAGATGGAGCAATGTATAGATCTGAAAAACATGGGTAGCCCAGGCTGAAACAGTTTTGCTGATCCGAGAGGCTCCTTAAAAGCTTTGACGTTCAAGACACTTAGGGACTTTGGACTCTCTCATCTCGGTAGCGTTTCCAACTGCTCTTTCACCATGGGTGCTCGGAGGGGAGAAGGAGAAATCTGAACATGCAGCAGAAGGGTGTCTGGAACAGCGGCGGAGGGGAGTAACGGGCAGGAGAGAGGAGGAGGGAGGCCCTGCTGGGAGCGCCTCGAAGCTCCTCTCCAGGGCCAGAGGTGGGATCTGGAGAGGGGATCTGTGGCACTCGTGCGCAGAGCAGCTCTGCGCGCCTGACCGTGCGCCGCGCGCGGGAGGAGGCATCGGGGCAGCGCTGCTGGAACAGCTCCTGCTATTCCGGAGGGCAGGATGCACCCGTGAACGGTTTCCCCCTGGGCAGGCAATGGAAGGCTGGCGTTTCCTTTGGTTTGGAGAGGCCCCATAAGTGCCTTTTGGAAATGATCAGGTCCGCAAAAGAGCGGGGTTGGTAATTAGCAAACGGGATGTGTCTCAACTACGCTAATAAAAGCTCTATCGATACGGCCTGCTGCTTGCAATCAGCGCCGCCGAAAGGGAATCAAGCAGCACCCGACGGAAACTGCCCGAGTCGCCCAACCTTTTGTGTGCGGTTAGGGAAAGCGTTGCTGGGAATGTTAATCAGACTAGTTCATCTCTCCATCTTCTCCAGCTCTCAGTGCTCCTGGCTGATTTGGCAACTTGGCCCCTGTGCAAAGATTCCTAAGGAAAGAAGTGTCTGTTTATAATCTCTATTTCTTTCCTCACTGTTTTCAGGCATATGGAAAAAATGTGGAATAAACAATGTTGAATAAATTTGCTGTGCAGTCGTCTTCATGATTTAATCGCAAACTCCCAGGGCTGCATTGTGCGTCGCCTGCATGAATGTTTTATCTCATGAGGCCTTTCAGGCTGCCACAGGAGTTGACTTAGCTGCTAAAACAAATCCCTGGAAAGGATTATTACCCCATGGCAAGAAGCCATTTGACTGTTTCTTGAAATATGCAGTTCTAGTGGCTAGTTGTGGCTGTCTCCTCCAGGGTGCAAGGGAAAGGACGGCTGCGCTCGCTAAAGAGGAGTCTCAAGCACAGCTGCCGTGAGGGACAGTAGAGCTCCCATTAAAGCCAGGTTGTAGCTGCTTCACATGAGTCAATGCAAGAGGCAGTGAACAAGGTCTTTGGGATTCCTCCTTTCTGATCCCTGTGCAGGACCTGGGTGCAGTCTGGGCACTGACAGTGCCCGTTCGAGGCCCGCGATGAGGATGGCAGGAGCAGGGCAGCTGCCTGGCACGTGGGCAGGAGGTTGGGGTAAAGGCAGCTTCCCCTGAAGGATGTGGTGGATGCTGGGGGTCTCGGGGAGCCTTGTGTCCCCCAGGGCTCAGGGCTCAGCTCTTCTCGCCTCGTTGTTGGCTATATGACATCGTCAGCTCGGTAACATGTTTCTTAGATGTATTTGTTGTTTTAGCAACACAGTTCTTCCATATCCCTCTCCCCCAAAAGATTTAACAAAAATACATTTCCTTGCAGGTTTTGAGACGTGCTTAAAAGAAATAAGGTTAATTATCAGGGATATGCTGTGTGTATTCTGGGTGCCCAGCACGTAACCTGTGATCCTTTGCTTGGACACAAACAGACTGATGGAGATGAGCAGTTTGTTGATGGGGAAGCAGGAAGAACCTGGAAAAAAGAACAAGACTTTAGATTCAGGTATCAAATTCAGGAATCAAAGGAAGGCCAAGCAACTAAACATTTTTGTTCCTGCCAAGACTGATTACATGTTAGCAGCTGGAGTTGGCATGTGTCAGAGATCTCTCTTGTTGCAGTCCCGCGCCCGCAGCCATATGGTAGCCCAGTAAAGAAGTTGCATGTTGGACAAGCTCCAGCTGTCCCTGTCTTCACTTGAACTCTCATGCTCTTTTCCCCCCCATGTAGACAGATGCCCCTTTGCCCTCTTATTCATGTTTCATTGGGGCTTCCATAGAAGAAAATGGGATGAGTTTCCTGGTGTCAGTATTATGTTTTTTCTGCAGATTCTAAAGCTGGTAAGAATATGTGTGAAGAACTGATATCCTGGGAACACGTTGCATTGCAGACTAGCAGGCCCTTGCAAAGGGCTCCGAATAACGTAGCGTGGTGTAAACGCGTGTAGCACCTAACAGAACTCCCTAGGCCCAAACACCAGCATGTCAGAGCAAAACAGCGTGTGCACCTGGAGGGGAAGGAGGAGATGGCAGGGAAGGGTCTTGGAGAAGGCTGAGGGCAGCATTTGGAGCTGGCTGGGTGAGGGAGGCGTGGAGACAGATCCCTGCTGCTGGGCCTGGCAGGGTCCTCTCTTGGATGCGGAGGAGACGGAGGACTCTCTGGCCCATCCTTTTAGGGAAGGAACAGCCTCCATGGGAGGCCAAAGCCCAGGCAGGCTGTGCCAGGAGAGAGCTCCGGCTCTGCACGTTGGAGGGATGGGTCTGGTAGCCAAGGCCAGCAGTGCTGAAGAGGGCAGGTTGTCTGTTCATGGGGCGCTAAATAAAGGGCACATCTGCATCCTGACCAGGCGTCTCTGAGGTGGAATAAGTTGTGTGCTGGACTTGGTGTAAAGCTCAAATGCAGTCAGTGGAGCTTGGTAAAATCGCATCTTGGTGCACATTGTGTTTCCTGTGCTCCTCGTTTTCCATGACTGTTGCGAATCCCTTGTTCTCTCCTGGGAACTTGTGTCCTTCTGCCTGTGTGACCTGACCAGCCTCACATGCACTAAATGCTAATAAAATTTTTCAGTCAAAGCACCTTAGTCCAGTTCTCACTGAACTGAACCCCCCTTCAGTGATTCCTTGGAATGGTCCTGACGGTCTTGCTGGCATTGGAGCAGAGGGGCTGGGTTGCATCCCGTTTTCCATATGCCTGAGGAAGGCAGGGCTGCTGCATATTGGCTGGGCAGTCCTGGTTCTATACGCAGGTGGAATGAATCTTGTGCTACCTATTTTGTGGGTGTAGTTTTCTAATATGTGAATCCAGCTTTTTCTGTCAGCATTTGAATCCTCTGAAAAAGAATTAAAAAGCCTAAGGAAACCTCTGTCTTGCAACAGATTTCTTAAGTATGGATGACTGAGAGCAGCAGAGAGACCTATGGGGTATCGGGAAAACGTGTCTATGGGGTATCGGGAAAACAAGGTTTTCCCTCGTAGCGCCGGCCGCAGGAGCCGGCGTTACCCGGGCTCTAGCTGGGAAAGCTGTGAGCGTGACACGACTCGGCAGGTTCGTCCCAGGTGATGTCTGATGCTCTTTGGTCCTGTGGCACACGCGTGTTTTAGTGATCTGGGTCTTTGCTGTCTAAATCTGTCTCGTTCTGATCCCCCAAACGGCTTTTGAAAGCGAACGCGGAGCGATGGGTTCACTTAGCTGCTGTCAGCCGGAGCTCCCCTGGCACCGCTGTCGCTCGTCTGGTGCTGCGCATTATTCGGAGGCAGTCGAGTGGAGACGGCTTTGTAGAAGTTCACAGGAAGAAAACGAGGGCACCTCTCCAGGAGATGGTTCTGGCTTGTAGTAAGTTCTCCCAGATGGGAGCGCTGCAGAGAGGAGCTGCTCAAAATGATTTTAGTTCCTTCTGCAAAGTTTCTTGTTACAGGCGCCAAACCAAAATGAGTTCAGGAATAAAATGGGAGGGTTTTTAAAATCTTCATTTATTCCTTTACATCTTTTTATGGCTGGCTGAAGTGGCATTTACAAGTTTTTGAAGCCTTGCCTGCTAAAATAATGATAAATAAAAATACATAGCAAGACCCCACAGTTTGGAACTGAATTGCTGCTGCTCCCAGCATTTATCTCCCTGCTAATTATAGAGAAGAAAGGGAAAATGAAAGGGTTAACCCAGATTACAGCTAGAGATCCCCAGGGGGTTCTGCCATGGATTTTAAGGGCAGCCATGAGGTGTGTGAGGTGCCCTCCCCTATTTTGCAGAGGAGAAGGAGGATTATTCTGGCCTAGTCTTCTTCCTGAAGAAGCTTTGTGCACCATCAAATTAAATGTCACTTCATAATTAGCCCTTAATTTGAAAGGAACATGGCATATGAGTCCAGTCAGTGACCTGAAGATCTGATCCAGCCTCCATTAATACTGAAGGGGATGTTTTGTGTAATAACAAACGGGCTCTGACCTCTCTCTGACATTCCCAGGTGTGTGTGTGTGTATAATTTTATATATGTGTAATATATAATATATGTTTTTAAGAGCCACTTGGGCTAGAGGATGTTTTTATATCTACAGCGTCTTTTTACATCCATCACTGCGTAGGTGCTAAATATTTACTGTAGTGATTGCATTTGCAGATGCAAACAGAACTAACCGTTGCCATTTTCTCATTAGTTTCCTATATTTTACATTTTTTTTGCTTGCAATCTCAATTCCTTGACTAACTGAACATGACTTCACTGGGTCAAATGAAATCAAACAAATAAGCTGCTGCCCACACAAATTTGGGAGTCTTCGTCCTCTTCCCTCATCCCCTTTCCTGCGTTCTTGTACTAGAGTAATTTCTGGATCAATTGTGTGCTTTCAGGGGAGGAATTAAAAAAAGACATTTTGAATTCTGCATCATTTTGTGGCGTGCAGGCTGTGTTTGCAGATAGCTTTGATTTCACGCCCGTTGATGTTGGGCACTTTGGCTGCTCTGCGTCCCCACTGGAAATAAATAACAAGAGAGGAGAGCCCCTTCCTCGGCGCTCGCGGGGACAAGCTGTTAGTTCCTGGAAAGGGGATGTGGCCTCGTAGCTACTGTGGCAGCAACAGCCAGCGCATGTGGTTCACTCGAGCTTGGATCGCGCTTGTTCCCTGCGTCCTGCCTCAGTTTCCCCTCTTGAATAACGAGAGTAACATCTGCCTTGGAGCCTTATTCTCTAGGATGTGTTCTTTAGATGAAATGTGAAATATGTGTAGAAAAGAATATTTTACACCTTGTAGGGCCTCATCCTTTCTGGCCCCAAGCGTGCTTCCTCCAGTGTTCCTCTCCTCTCTGGTGTTGGACCAGGCAGGGTGAAGCGGTGCTGAGGTGCCAGGAGGAAGGAGCAGGGACGGACGGAGCACGAGGGAGGCGGTGACGTGGCGGGATGTGGAGCCAGGGCACTGCCCTTCCTGGGAATAGCTGCAGCGGGAGCAGAAGGGAGCTGAGGGGAGCAGCCCCGCGGCTCTCGTGGTCCACTGGTTCCTGGCTCTGTCTCTCCCTTTTCCCGGCAGGTGCTGGGTTCCTAGGCAGGATTCCAGCTCTGCCTAAGAAAAATTCTGAGCTCCCAACACCAGAAGGATGGGCAGCCTGGCTATCAGGCTGGGCCCCTCTGGCTCGGAGCATCTCCCAGTGCTGGGCTCCTCCAGGCAGCCCTTGGGGAGCTCTGTCCCAGCCTCTGGCCAGTCCCAGCTTTTCCAACCCAGGGAACTGGTTTCCCTGCACCCACACCCTGTTGTGCTGGTCACTTAGGCTGGGAAGGGATTAACCCCCAAAGGGTTAAAACCAGTTCTCAAGGTGCAGCTCGAGGGAGACTTTCTTCGCGATCTGTGAAGGCCAGAGCCCCTCCGGGCAGGTGGGTGCGTGATCCCCCCCAGGAGCTGCGTGTGAAACGCTGCCAGCTTGGCCAGCCCCGCTGTGTGAGTGTCCAGGCAGTGTCTGGCACTCGTGCTGTGCCCGTCACCTCTGCTGATAAATCCGGCTGTCCCTGCAGGTCCCCGTGGCTTCCTTGGCCCTGCCGCCTCATCCCCAGGCTCTGTCCTGCAGGGCCGGAGGTGGCGGGGGCTCATGCGGGGCTGTTCCCCGGCTCCGTCCCGTTGTCCCTTCCCTTTGCGCTGCTGGCACGGGATCTCGTGTCCCCGTGTCCCTCGCTGCCCGGCAGGCTGGGTGGAGCAGCCCTCAGTGCCACTGCTGCAGACCCGTGTGTGCTCATGAATGCCACATCACAAGCAGGGGTATAAATAGCAGTGGTGGTGCTGCAGTGTCCCAGGGAGCTAACCCAAAATTAGAGTGCAGTTCCAGAGTCTCTGGAGCCGTTCCCATGAGCGGAAAGAGCAGGGAAAGGAGAGCTCCAGAGTGTGCACTTGCCTGTTCAACCCAGGCAGTCCAGGGTGGTGGAAGAAGTCAGGTGCAGAGTAAAGTACATTTACTGTGCCCATGCTCAGGAAGGAGGAGGAGGAGAGGAAGGCTTAAACAACACCGATGCGTGGATTGCAGACCACAGATAACCAAACCCTTTCTCACAAGAACAATATTGAGTGCAGGAGGAATAGCCCCCGTCACCTTCTGGGGCCACCAGTGGCTGCACAGGTTGGTCTCTTTGAGGTTTGGTTAGGCTCATGCAGTGCAGCAGCCTTTTGTGCAAGAAGCTGAACTTTAAAGAGTGCAGACCAAGTGCTTTGCTGTGTGATGGAAGAATCCAGACTAGTTAAAATGACCGTGTGGAAATTTTCCATAAGGAAGTCAAGAGCAGGATTTACTGCAGAGTGTTCTGCCTGGAGAGTTTTGGTCTTCTCTCTGTTGGGGCAAATCCAGATTATTATTTCCTCTTGGTGCTTGGGCAGGAGCAGCAGCTGCCGTTCGCTTGTGTCCGTGCTGGCTGCCGCACACCCCTTGAGCAGGGCAGACCGTTGCCTTCCTCCCATGCAACTCCTCAGGGATCCCTGAAGATCCCACGGGCAGATGGGAATGACGCAGAGAAGAGCCTGGCCCGATGATGCTCTGAGTGTTACGTAAGAGCGGAAATCTCCGTGACTTTATTCCCCAGAACGGTTGCGGCTGCTGCGAGGAGCATGGGCCGGGTGGCCGTGAGTGCGTGGACTGCTGCTCACCCGAGGAGCCTTCGGCCTCACCGCTGCTGCGCTCAGGGCTGGGGTGCGTTGCAGGCTCAACATCTGCCTTGGGCTTTTCCAGGCACCGCTGGAGCGTCGTCTGCTCCCCAAGTGTTGAATTCCACAGAATACTGTAGTTCTAGCCAAACCTAGAAGCTGACCTCTGCGGCAGTGTGGAGCTCGAGCTTCACATGGCTGCTTGTGCAAGACTGGAAAGCAAACGCAGCGTTAGTTGTGACGCTGTTAGGAACTGTACGGGACTTGCAAGACTGTTATAACCCTTCTTCCTCAGTTAATAACTCTTCCCCCATTTCCTCCTTAGAGATGTTGTGGGTATGGCTGAAAAAATATCATCAGACATTTAAATGTTGTTTCTACCTTCTCTATTTCACTTCCTTATAGCTCTGGTGTGACGGTCTGACACTTCCTGAGGCTGAGGTGTATTCTCACAGTGGGGCAGATGGGCAGTTGCAGCCTGTGTTAGCTTTTAGTTTTAGCTTTAAAGCTAAATTTCCCTCTGCTTAGGCCACCACCAGGATTGCTGCTTAGTGCCTATAACTGTGGTGGTTTGCTTCTTTCAACTATGAAAATATAGGAATATCTTACATATATTCTTTTATTAGCACAAGGCCCTTAAAGTACTCAGCACTCCCTTCTCTTCCTTGTAATTGATTAACAGCTACAGCAGCAGGAGGGATCAGCTTGTGTCTTCCATTTACATGTGAGAATTACAACTGCCTCTCTGCTGAGACGGCGAATAACCAAACTGCCAAAGAATCCCTATGCCAAAAGTGATGGAGATATTGAAACAAAATGTATTGCCTCAGTGCAGCAGAACATCACTGAGCATTTGCTGTGCTTGGGTGATGCCAAGGCGATCAGCAGAATGTTCTTGTGTAAAACCTCTGGTCTTGGCTCCTGGAACACGCTGAGAAAGATGGTGCTCTTGGGTATCAACACCACCAGGAGTAGGGGAAAATCACAAAATTATTTTGGCTATATTGATGGAATTCTAATCCTTCATGAGGCAACCTGTCTTGTTGCTTCTCTTTTTTTCCTCTCATTTTTTTTTTTTCATTTTCCTCTCCTGGCTAAAGGACAGGGAGGCCTCGTTAGGAATATGGAGTCGAGCTGAGCAGTTCTATATGTGCAGCTCTTGCAGATATGTGATTATGCACATAATAGGATGAGGGTGAATCCATTCTGTGGGTCCTGGGCCTCTCCAATTTCCTCTGGAAGCGATTTCCCATGAGCTGAGACAGCGTTTGCTAAAGCAGAGAGAATTCTCACAACAGGGAGCCTCTTGAATGGGAACTTTTGTGCGGGCGCAACATGAACAAAGCAAAATGATAAATTGACGTAAATGTGTCTGTCATCCTCCAAGGATGACTTGGTGTCATATTTACCAACAGACTCTGAGGTGAATTCTTCATCAGGAACAGTGGGCCTGTTATGCAAAGGCTTATTCTATAAAACAAAATTCAATACCTACAAACAACAGGAAAATATAACAAGATGTTCAATATAAATATATTTAAATCAGTGAATGAAGGAGCCCAAAATAAATCAACACCAGTCCAGACCTTTGCACTGTAAGCCAGAGGACGTCTGAACAGAAGAGAGAAGCAAAGAATGTAAAATATTTTGCTCAGTTTGTCAGACACTAGAGTTCTTGGAAGTGAAGGTAGGACTGGGTGAAGCTCTATGTATCTGCACCCCGTATCAGAGCTTGGGTGTCACTGTAGTCCTGACCATTCTGTCTTGTCCTGCATTATATCTGTTTCTGTTTTATTAAACCAAGCCACAATTTATTCTCTGCAAGAGTGGAGGAAAGAACAGGAAATAGTTGGGATGTCTCTGTGATGGTCCGTCTACAGAGTGATGGACTTTACTGAAGAGCAGAATAAACAGCAGGTCGGCTGCCGTGCCGAGGCTGCTCCCGACGCTGCAGCCCGCGCGGCCTGGCCTGGGGACGCCAGCACCATCGTGCATCTAAACCAGACCTGGTAACTGCTGATCGTGGCAGTGGCAGCTCTGTTAGCATTTTCTGAGATGTGAAAGGAAAAGGAAGGGGAACTGATGGCCCACGGTTCAGTGGGAGCACCATCTCTTTTGGTACCATGAGTGGGTGGTTATTGGAGATCCCATATCTTCTGTCTAAACTAAGTTTAGTTCAGTTATTTGGATGGCTTATCCCAATATGCTGCTTCCGGAGAGAGAAACCTGCTTTTGCTGCCAAGGCAGTAGGAGGGATGAAGGTGGTAGAAGTTTCTCAGCCACCTCGTGAGGTTCCCTGGCCCAGCTTTGTTGTTGGGTGATGGTAGGTCAGGTAACCCAGCTCAGCAAAGGTAGAATCATATAACATGTTCCATATTAGAAAAGAAGAAATACCCCCTATATCTACTTAAGCCTGATTTTCAGTGCAATTGGGCATCCAGCAGCCATTGCTGGTGTCACTGAGCCTGCCCAGGGCCCTGGCAAATGAGGTAGGTGCCCAAAGCTGGCTGGGGCAAGTGGAAGTTTGGCTGCTTTGTAAACCATAGCCCTAACCCTGCTTCCATATACTGTTGTTTGTTTGTTTCTCTTGTTAGTACAACTTCAAAAGGATTAAAAATCAGTTTTACAGGTTGTCATTAATATGGGCTTTCAGTGTGTTTTTTTTTTTGTTTATTGTGAAACCAAAGTTTGCATCTTGAAAATAGGCCCAGCAATTTCACTTTCGCATCAAAGGTGCTTAGTAAGTACATAAATAAAGCAAACAATGGGATCTTGTTGCTTTTCAGTGAAAAAATGGATCCTGGAAAAGTTCGAGATAGTTTCATTCTTAGTTGGTTTATTTTGGGGCCTGACAGGGTCCCTTTAAGCCTTGCAGCCTTCCCGCTGCATCCCCCGAGCTGCCTCTTCCCCAGGGACGCCGTGGCCATTGTCAAGGGCAGCTGCATTTGCTTGTTACAAGAACCTCAGTCATTAGTAGCATCAGACAAAGCAAAGCTCTTACTAGAACCCCAGATTACAATTAGAAATCAATACAAATTTCTTTTTAAGTGCGGTAGCAGGGTGGGCCTGGGGATGCATTCACCCTAGGGGCTGCTACTTGCATCTGTTTTGTTTTTCCCAACAGATTGTCTTCCCTGCTAGGTGGAAGGCTGAGGAATGCCTCGTGCCTTCACAACCCAGGAGTGATCTCGTCTTATTTATTTTCCCGCTGAATGGATGGATGTGGGAATAGAGCGTGTGTGGGAATGTGTGCCTTTCACAACAGACATGTGCTACTGCATTGCACTAAAGCAAACCCAGTATCTTGCACGCAGAGCTGATTGAATTTCAGATTTTCGTCTATATGTCAGATTCCAATATTTCAGAAGGCCCTTTCACCCCACAACAGGACTAGCTGGCTAGCTCTAATTAGGAGGAATGGGGGTTCTAATGTGACAGATGAATCACCGCTTCTAACCGTTGTTGCGATGAGTTATGCGAGTCGGAGCAGTCGGGGAGCTGCAGCTCTTAAGGTCAGATTCCCTTTTGCAACATGATTCCATATCTGTTTAGGCCATAGCTTCTTTTTATTTTAATCACAGTATTTGTGCCTTGCAAAATCAGGGTTATTGCTACAGATAATTGATGCCCAGAACTAATACATTCATATGCTTATGCAGTAACTAGGACAACAGAAAGGGAGAAGCCAGCAATGCAATGTAAGCCTTGGTCGGGGTCCAGGACAGGGCACTCTTGTGCTAAGGGGAAAGGCTGGAGTTGACTTGTCCCTGCTCCATCGTTCTGGGTCACGGGGGCTCTGCTTCTCACCCAGAGTGGAGATAGGGGCTATAATGCCTTTGATCCTCTCCTTTTGGTATCATATTCTAACAGGGTAGTGGGATTTCTTATATATAAGCACATATAAATTCCAGGAGGGAAGGACTCCCTGTATCAGGGCTGGATACAACTTTCTAGGCAAGTTTCCAAGACTGAAGTGTTGCTGAATGCTTGGGAGGAACTCGGCACTGCCATTTCTCTGGGAGATGTTAATGAGGGGAAGGGGGAGAGGCGGCCGGTTTCCTTAGGAACACGAGGACCTTGATCACTGCAGTTTTTCAGTCTTTATATTGGCTGCCTGTAATGTTGTGTATTGATTTCGAGATTCTTTTCCATTCATGATGTTGAAGTAATTAAGAGACATCTCGCTAGCATCCTGTCGTCTGATAATGTATGTTATGTTTAAAATCCCAGGATTGGTTTATATGTCCAGGTTGGTTATCAAACAGATTATAACCATACTTCTTGCAAGTAGAATCGATTTTGTTCTAGGACATCTGTGCTGGTCAGTCTTAGTCTTATTTATAACAGAGCTTAAATAGCAGCTATATTTCTGCTTTTAGGTACTTTGAGCACAGTTAGTTTTGCTTGCATGTAGTAGCCAGGTTTCCTATGGCTTTTAGGTGGATACTGAAGTTGCAAGTGCTTTTTGTCTTGGTAAGAGCTCAGAAATAAAGGCAGAGCCATGAGCCAGCAGCAGGAAAGTATCGCTTGCAATGGGAGACTTAACTCCCATCTCCTGTAGTTGCTGCAATGTGAAATTGATGCTTCTGGGTCAGCGGGAGCTTTTGTTGCTACGTGACACTTTGGTAACGGAGCCGCTCTCGCTTTGTCCCGGGCAGCCCTCGCGTCCCCGTCGCGGGGGACGAGTCCCGATGGCTCCGAGGGCAGCGGCTCCGAGGAGGCCGAACCCAGAGCTGCAGCCTGGGGCTGTGGATGCTCCAGCAGCCGCAGGAAGGGAGAGTTTGGGAGCTGCGAGGCGCTGCTGAGACCTCTTTGGCACAAAGGGACATCCTGCTTCCAGAGGATGCCCCCAGCCCAGGGGAGCATCTCTGGTGCTCCCATTTCATTAGCTAAACGCCCAAAGTCCTGGGAATGCTGGATGTTCAGGACCCAGAGCTGTGTGCACCCTGTGACTCAGGTGCTAGAACAACATCCTTATTCGTCTGCTAAATAGGTGGCCTTTTAATGAAAAACGAAAGAGCTTTGGCACGGTGAGGAACCAGCCGTACTTTGGATGGGAGGGCTCCTAGGTAGTATCAGCTGTGACACGATGACGGCTGGACCCTGTCCCTGTGTGGGGGTCCTGATGCCCATTGTGTGGCATCAGTGTCACGTTTGACACCTGAGCAGTAAAACTGCATGTCCTGCTTGCAATGCCTTCCCAGTTTTCCCTGCACAAATGGGACAAGAAAGGGCCTTTTGGAACCAGAGTTCCTCAGGATCAAGCACTGCTGCAGTCAGCATCGAACCAGCTCTGAAATGGACCTCGAGCAGGACCCAAATCAGCCCGACCGCTGGCACTGCTGGCGGCACAGCTGGGTTGTCGCATCTTTTTTCATTTCATATAGCCCTGCATGAAAAATACCGGTTTCTTCTGACTTTCTCCTCCCAACCACGCAATCTGTGACTGCTGTTCTTCCTCCTTACATGTAGAAACTGTCACTTAAGTCCTTGCTTGCACAAACAGATGTGCTTATGTAACCCCAGATGTGATTTTAAAACACATCACAACTCTTATGCAAACCTTTTTGTAGAACAGACTATTTGCAGTGTAACTTGAATAAACTTGAAACAGGTTAAAATTAACCTGAAATAAGAGACTTTTGTTGAAATCAAAGGATCCAGCTATAGGTTTGCAGTTGTTTAAATCAATGAGACCAAAATATTGCCATTTTCCCATACTTGGAAAAACATATATTTCTTCATTTCCCCTTAAGGTTTAAATAGTATTGATGACTTCAGATCAGTTATTGTAACTACCTCATTTTTGGCCTCAGCACTAACTGCCGTCTTCCTGCCAGTTGTCTAAAATGTACCAAAAACTGTCCAGTACCTCAGTATCCTAAAACTTTTCCAGGGCATTAGGCATAGCTTTAGGAGCTTTCTCAGCAATTAATGGAATGCAGCACTTGTTGAAAAAGTTTTACTAATTAAACCTGTACAGGCTATACAGATAATGAATACTGTGCAAATAATTCTTAAAATTTCCTGGATGAGCTTAAGAAGTTCAGGATTTTGATAAGCACTGAAGTCTACAGTGGCTTTTAGCCAAAGCCTCAGAACCTTTTTCAGCTGCAGCAGTTGCCTGAAGAGCTTGTTGCTGCATTTCTTATGTTTGCAACAGCGAAGCGAGCTTGAGTAAAAAGGAAAAATATAACTGAACATTATGCAATCAAAACTAATCTTGACCACAGGCTCTGGCTCAAAGGTTAGGGCTGTGGCTTTTTCTGCCGCCAGGCTGTAGTCCCAGTCTTTCACAGCTTTTGCTTTCTGTCCTGTACCTGCTTGCTGAGGTGCAGTGCTTGGGCAGACTGGCTTCACTCTCACACTGGCAATGTTAGTGTAAATTCTTTTTTTTTGCATTGCAGCAAAATATGTTACTCTGAGACGCTGCAGAAACTCACTCCTGGAGGAATGTAGGTTGAAATAGGTTGTATAGTCTGCAAAACTTTATTTTGTCTTTGATTCTGTTTGTTTTCTGAATGGTAACATCACTTCAGAAGGTTTATCCATCAGGTCTTCCAGCAGGAGAGGCATTTAGCGGAAAAGTTTCACCAAGTGACGTGAGCTACTTCTGTTTCATTACACAAATATTAAGGAAAACGCTGAAGGTTGTTGTGTTTTCTCTTGATTGCAAGGAAAATCACGCTGATGTTTGATGCTCTACTTCAGATTTGCTGGGTTTCATTTTGTTTGCAAATAGGGAAGCATTTTACTCTGAGTAGCTTAAAGGAAAAAGTTTGAAACATTAAGTTGTGAGGGGAATGGGTAGGTGACCAGAATTTGTATGGATGTCTCCAGCTGACTTCACTACAGGTGTCAAATTGGGATTCTGCCAACTAGGAGCAAAGGGCCTCTCTCTTTCTCAGAAAAATGACTTCCTCCTCAGATGACTGTATGAGTCATGTGAATAAAAGCCTAGTGAATAAAATGTTTTGCGAGCTAGAAGGTCTGAGATCTTAAGGAAATCTTAAGGAAAGGTGATCTTAAGGAAAATAATTGATAGGACCATTGGTTTTCTGCACAGTAAAATTAGGGAAGTGTGCTGGGATCCTCTTCCTCATGTAGTGCTTGCTAAGCTCATAGGGTCAGTGCTGATCACAGCAAATGCCTTGACTATGGCCATTTTGGCAAACTGCCTTAATTTTTTTTACATCTCATTTCGAGAGAAACGTGTACCTATTGTTATCAGTGTTGTCATTTTGTTCTTCTTGCTGTGTTTATACTTTGAAATTCCTTTGCAGAGGATGGGTTGCTGTAAAAGGTTGAGTTACTGTCACTTTAGTAAAATGCCTTGAGCACCTTTGCTGAAAGACTCAAAACACATGTGACTCCTCATTCATCTTTTTTCTTGTATTGTCGTGGAATTTAAACAATTCCCAAGTGGCAGGACAAAGTTCATAGTCATTCCAGTAGCTGGTGTTACCGCTGAGTAATAATACCTAATTTTATCTCTTCTGTTCTCCACCTCGATTGCAGATAAGATACTTCCTTCTTCATTACAGTGGAACAAGATGTGAATAGAGTTCAATACTACATTATCCCACGGCTGGGAAACGTCACGGAGAAAAGAGCACAGTTGGCTCATGCTTTTAGCTGTCAGCATGTTGATGGTGTCAATGAGAGGCCAAAGGAAAAGTGGAAACAGGGATTCTTAAGAGCATCTGCTTTACATGGAGCGAGGGAAGCTATAAATCTCTTGGAGAAGCTTCTCATTTCTGGTGTACATTATGTAGAGAGTTTGGGGTTTGTTTTGCAGAAAAAAATGCCATTTCTCTGCCATGCAGCCAGTTCAGAAGCAATCTGTTAACCCTGGGAGGCGGTTCACAAAAGCCATTTGTACATGTACATCTTACAAAACCTTTAAAAAACACCAGGTGACAGAATGCAGGGCATGGGAAGAATAACTTGGGACATCTCTGCTGGCCGCAGAATTGTGCACGGGGCTTGTTTGGGTGGACAGTGATTGAAGATAGGACAGGACAGAAGTTCTGGGTGGTGAGTCTGGGTGTTTAAAACATCCTGACTCATGGGCATTACCTGGCATAAACATTCCCATCGTTCGAGATGGGCCTTGGGGCATCAGAGCGTGTGTCTCAACCGTTTATTCCACCACTGACGTGATGAAGCGCAGCCTCCGTTACTGCATGTGAGTGACTGTTCTAGACCTGCTAATATCAAGTGTTTTTAAGGAAAGGCAGTTGGGAAATGCGGTTCCCCCGCTACTCCTTTTCTGCTGAATTTAAAGGGTGGCAGTGGGTGGTGTGATGACTCAAAAGGAAGTGGCAGATAGGAGAGGCTTTTTTATGAACTCTGCTCTTAGGTTTTTGAATGCCAGGTGGGAGTCAGCAAAAAAGCTTCCCCTGAACCAAGGGAGCATTTCCCCTGCACCTCTGAAGCAGATAGTTTCTATGGCCTTGTAGTTCAGCTGCCGCTTTGTTTTGGTTTTCCAAAGAGCTTTACTTGGCAGCCTGAGGCTACTAAAACAGAGAAATGATATTGCAGGTAGGACTCCCTACGTCCTACCCTTGGTGTGCAGAATGGTAAGAAGGAAGGATTAGGGATGACGTGCTCAGGTTTACTGGCTTTGCCAGTGTCTCGAGTTGATGTTTCTGTGGTTTACACCTCAGTGGTACCTCATAAGGTGTGTGCTGGTTAATTTAACCTGGAATAGTTTGGGAGAGCTCCACTTCCATACTGTGTCCAAGCAGCTCTCTCAAAGGTGTCTGCTTTCATAAGGACTATTCAAGCTACCCCATGAAAAGCAGGCACTGAATCTCATGAGTAGAAGCTTTTAAGCGTGGGATTTAAATTCAGACAGTGCTTGTTCATAGTTGTGTGTTGGAGCCTCACAAAGCAAACTAGATTGTGGTGAGAGAACAATAAAAATTAACCCTTGACACAAAAGAACAATGACTTTCTAATCAAGGCAAAAACATTTTTTCCCTGAACAATCCTGTGTATTTTGGTGGAGTGGGTAATTCCCTTATGGGGGGCTAGTCATGTTGATTTAAGAAGCTTAAGTCTCTAGAAACAATACACAAGAAAGACAAAGAGTAAAAATAAACAGGGCTCTCGGGAGAGAAGCAAGTGAGAAAAAAGTCTCTTGACACTTCCTTTGAAATTCTTTGCCCAAACAAAAGTCTTGGACAATTGAAGAGAGGGAAAGTGTACAGGGGATTAGAGGATATAGTGGAGATGTGCATGTGCTTGTGTAGATGTTAACACAAAAAATACAAGCCTTGGTGTAAGCTGTAGATCTTTTGGCTTCTCTAAACTCAGAATCTGTGACAGCTGGTCGGGTTGCCGATCACTAGCACGTGTGGAGCTGTTCGTGCTCTTTCTGAAAGCATCAATTCCAGCAAGGAGTGCAGTAGGGAAGCCACAGCCCTAATTCCTGGCGGATCCAAACGCAGCTGACTGGTGCTCGCCCAGGCAGCCGTGTCCCCAGGGACTGCATGGGCCCACCCCAAAGCACCCAGTAAGTGGGGCTCATGTGCAAGCCCTTTGCAGGGTGCCTTGCTGACAAGGAGGCGAGGACCCGGCGTGGGACTCGGAGCTCCAAAAGCAGGGAAAGGAAGGCAGGAAAGAGCAGGCGGTTCTGGCAGACCTCGCCCCAAGAGCAGGCCTTGCTCTGCGGGAAGGAGGAGGGCAGTCAAGTGCCTTTGGAGAGCCCTCCCTGAACTGATCTCTGGGCCAGTGGGTGCTCCCTGTCCCCAGGTGACCCGAGGCTGTCCCACCAGCAGAGCAGCCTCCTCCTGGCTTGTGGGTGCAACGCCACCAGGGACAGGAGTGCTGCATGTGCTTTCTCCACTGTTAAACAGGGAAAAAACATGGTTTCATGTGTTGCAAAGCCAAAGCAAGGACTAAGGCAAAGCAAGGACTTCATAACTGGATTTATCAAAGGGTGAGAAAAAGAACCAGTGGGGCGCAGAAATCCAGACCAAGGTATGTGCATGTGTTTCCAGGCAGTGCCATCATAGCTCTCATACCATCTCAAAGACACGTCGAAATGTTGGTTTAGGATAAAGTTATTTCTCTTCAGGGCCACACTTAGTCACAGGTTGAATTTTAAGCAAGGTTTGTCCCCTAGATGTCACTGAGCTGTAGACCAGATTGTATTCCAGGGGTGGCTCGTGCCAGGGCACTGTTTGGAGCGGTGTGTGAGCAAGCATCGACAGGCCGGTGCCCCCTTCCCTCCTTTCCAGGTCCACATTTCTCCTTCACCCGTCAGCTTTATTCTCCCTGATGTTTCTGGGAAATGCTAAAGGAAAAGGGAATTTGAATGCTAAGAAGGAAATTGTCACTTGTGCCATATCTCCCTTTACAGGGCATTTTGGGCAGCTATCTGTAGATAGGCATCTCCAGGTGAAAAATTTATATAGGTATCATGAAACCATTTTGATGAGGGCAGGAGGGTCCAGTGTCTTTAACCTGCCTATGTCCACACTTAACTGTGCAATAAGTCTTTACTTTGTTATCCAGTTCCTGATTGATGACCCTCTCAAGAATTACATTAAAAGCCTTTTTGTTTCTGCCTATTTGAGTATGATCCAGGTTACATTTGTTTTACAGAAGGATTTGAAATGCTGTAATGTTGTGGAGAGAGTTTGTTTGAACCACTCCACCCTTTTTGCATTAAGCAGCCTTTGAGATTTTTCCCTTCCTTGCAAATTAAAAGTGATTTATTAACATCTTGCAGGAAAGATAAAACGGAAAAGCACTTAAGACAGTTTTTCCTGTAGTAACCGTGTGGTTATTTTGTGGCTTCAGCATTCAGATTTCAGAAATTAATTTTTTGAAGTAAATGAACATAATTATTAATACTTGGAAAGCAGAAAAAAATCACAATTTCTTATGATGGAAGAAAGATGTATCGTATAAATTGTGTTACTTAGTTTGGGGAATAGAAGGCTTATTATATTAACATATGATTTATGAAATATTTTTATGAATATAGCATATTGATGTAAAACATCGGATTTTTGAAAGGCACAACAGGATAATGGGAATGTTTGTAAGTCTGGATCTGTCATTAATCATCTAGACTGTGAATAGTGACTGCCACCAGCTCCCTGCCTCCTGCCTAAGGTGCCAGCAGCATTATAATGTACACGAGGACCTTGGACCCAGGAGCACGGGTGAGGTCCCGTTGGGTTTGTGGCATCCCCGCACGCACGCTTCAGTCCTGCCCTCGGGATGGCGTTTGGTTGTGTGACAGTTCCTTTGTCATCAGAAGCGTTGCCGGCAGCGTGGGCGAGGGATGAGATAAAGCTGCCGTCCGGGCTGGCTCCTCTGCATTCAGCACTGACAGGGCGTCAGGGTCCCACCATGAAAGGGATGTAAATGAGCTCTGTGCTAATGAAGCAGCAATCCCATCAGGAGGAAAGGAGCTGTCACCTTTAAGGTTGAGGTCAACACTTCTTAATTCGCCAGAATTATTCCAATTCAATCAGCATGTGCATTTCAAACGGAGATCGATCCTCTCTTACACGGTGCTAAGGAGGCAGCTCGCGGACAGGGGCAGGGAAGTTTGTGTTGGCTCTCGTGGCTAATGCAGCCTGGGCAGCTGCACTGATAATCCCCTTAGCGTGTCACTGCGTCCGACCGGCGCAGCTGGCCCATCTAACACACGCTGTGCTGACACCTTTGCAGCCACCAAGGCCTTGCAGATGTGCATTTTGTGGCATTTAGGTGCCCCCCAGGAGCACGCACAGCCCTCTCTAGTGCTGGGGCCTCAAGCTGCTGAGATAGTGCTGGACTCCAGGAAGTTCGTAGGCTCTTTCCTTGGAAGAGGATGCCCATTTCTGATGATATAGTGGGTCCCATCTCCTACCTGTTCTCCCAGACGGCTCTCCCATTCTAAGGGAATTAAATAGACGTTATTCTGGTTGTCACCCAGTTTCCGTGTCTGGAGCTTTCAGATACTTGTAGAACAGATACTTGCTGCAGATCCTTCATGGTCACCTGAATTGACTTTTAAAAATATATGGTCATGCACAGCCTTACAGCTGTCTTTAATAAATAAAGAGGCTCTCTATGGTTTCTGTCTTTAGCAGGCAGCTCAACTAAAATCTGCTTTTTCTGTTGTCTGCCCCAGTTGCTAAAAGGCAAAACAGCAGACTCATAACAGAGGAAGCAACATATAGATGTTTTGTGCATCAACACAAATTGCCATATGTTGCTTTCCAAAACAGTAAGTCAAACCATCAAGGGTTTGGATTCCCAACGGGAGGGATCCGAGAGTCACTAGAAAAGTACCAGAGGAGGCAGCAGCCGTTTCCCACGTGGGCACCTTGTGTGGCCTCCGGGGACTGTCCTGTTGGGGTGAGTCAAGAGAAAGTAACAGCTCCCTGCCGGGTGCTTTTGGAAGGATTGCAGTGTCTACAGGTCCCACTCAAACCAAGAGCGGGGACAGAATTTTTTACCAAAACTTAAAAGCCAGCAAGTGTCAGAATTGTACACTGAAACCTAGCCATAAAGGTGGTGCATTTCCACTGTGAGGCCTTTACACAGGCCATACGGGCAGGGGCTTGTCTTGGTGGATCATCTTGAAGGAGACTTGGGTTTCTCGGGAAGGGAATTAAAGAATAGGTAGAATCAACATGAAGTGTCTTCTAGTGACATCACATGCTTAGCTCCTTCCATGTGGTTTCTTGGGGTTTTGTATTGCCCACGTTCTTTGTTTAGTGCAAGCACCTTCACTTTGGCACGAATGCTCGTCTCTGAGTGCTGGGGTGCTCTGGGCTGTGACCTGCTCTTTCTGTGGAGCCTCTTGTTGTGTTTCAGTGTTTGGTTACGTTCCTTGAAGGCTCTTCACTCTTCAGTTTGCTGCCCTTCCTCAGCTCCCTGTCTGCCTGAGGCTCGCAGCAGTTTGTCCTGCGCATAGTAGGGATTTAACTCCAGTAAAACAGAACCGATGGTTTGCTTGTAACCAAAGATGTTTGGCTGATGGTTGTAACCAAAATCAGTCCCTCGGCATGGATAAGACCTAGCTGAGGTCTAAGCCTTTTCTGTGCTTAAATGTGGAAAGCAGGAGTCGTCCATCAAGAGTCATTGCTGGCTGCTTTGTGCTGCAGCAGGTATGAGTTTTGCTTTGCAAATTGGAGAAGCCCCCTGTACCCCGGGGAAAGAGCAATGAAAAGGAGCGCAGGAAAGGGAAGCTCTTTAGCCTGTGCGGGGAAGGTTCCAGAGTTTGTAGCTTCCTCACTGCCAAGCCGCCATTTTAACAGGAATAAACTGTAGAGTTGGGCTGAACAAAGCTCCATGCTTGACCGATGGGGAAGGCTCCTTGCTGAATCCTCGGCAGGGTAAGGCACATATCTTCCTTCTGAATATCTTCAAGAGAAGCCCTCTCGAAGCTCTCCCCCTTGCTGATACCAAGCCGTGCTTCCCTTGCACGAGCTCGCCGCGCAATTAACACCTCTCCTCGCGCTCGCGGCCGCAGGGGTGTCAGCCACAGGATGCGACGGCGAAACCCCGCGCCTCTGTCACCGCCTTCACAGTCTGAACGTGAGTGTGAGCGTGCACAGCCGCAGGTTGGGGTAGCGGGATCTCCTGTCCCTTGGGCCTGCACAGGCTCACCAGGCGGTTAAGAGAGTCTATAAAATCCATCTAGACCGAGTGGCGCGGCCCTGTCCTGCCGCCTCCCCGGGCAGCGTGACGAGCTCGGTGCGTTCCGGTGCGCGATGGGTGACGGCGTAACGCTCCGAACGGCGCTGCCGCGCGGGTTGTTAGTGTCGGCCTTGTGAGGAGGCGGTGCAGGGAGCTGGGGTGTCCGAAAGGGAGTTACTTTGTTCTCGGGTGGCTGGTTCGGGCTGCCCTGGCTGTCCGCTCCGAGGCCCTGTGGCCAGCGCAGGGGGAAAGGGAGACACCGGAATGCGCGGCCAGACCCGGGCTTGGCTGTCACGACTTCTGGAATCGAATCACACCCTTATTTCTATCTGGTATTTCTTTAATAGCTAGGCCAGTAATAGTAAGCTGTATTTAATACTAAGCCACAGGACAGTGTTTAGTGGCTACAGCGATCAAAACAGACTGCAACAGGAAGATGGGCCCATTCCAGGCCTGGGAAGGACGATTCCCCAAAGCAGGGAGAGCAGCAGACTCGACCTGGCTGGTAACAGGAACGAAAGCGTTTCAGTCCCAGTTTTACCTCCTCTCTCCTTATCCACCATCTGTGGTGCATTTAAAATACTCCCTTGACTTGGTACGGGGCTCAAAGGGAAAAGTTTTTAATAAAGGATGCTGTGCTGAGGTGATAGCTGACGGAGTGGTGGAGAATCTCAAGCTCTTTCCTAAATAGGAAGGCTGCAACAAACCCTCTGGAAAAGATACTGTCTTTCATTCACTCCATGAACTCTCAGAATAATTTTTATATTTCTTTATCCCTAAAGAACCCTAGTTTGGTATCATCCCTCTTGTATTTTCTATATGGAAGGCCAACCCTTTAAAAAAAACAGATAGCTAAATACGATTTTGTATGCACATTTTGCCTTTAAGTTGGCTTCTGCCCTTGTTGTGCTTAGGTATGCAAATTGGGTGTTTTTTTCTGTGAACAGTCAGCTATTTAGACAGCAACTGTGTGAAAAAACATCGACAAATGCAGCCTATTTCTTACAATCCAGGACCTCACACTTTATTTTGTATAAGCAAAATTGGTTACTGTTTTAATGCAAAACTGAGTTAAAACAGGCATTTATTTAATTGGCAGAACTTGAAAGTCCAGCTTTATTTATGGAGGGAATTCCGAGCATCTGAATGGATGCACCACAAGCCATTGGCAATCTCAGACTGTTGCTTTTATTAAATTTTGGGGTATTTTTCCACTCTAAATATTTTATTACAAATAAAAGCCCTGCTATGTGTGAGTGCTCAGTAACTGGCAATCAGCTGGGATCACAGATGCGGTTAGGACTCTTGCAAAGGCTAAATTCAATCCAGTGTGTAAACTCCGCAGATGAAGTGTTAAATAAGTTATTTGCTTTGGCCCAGCACGCGGCAGCGGGGAGGCCTGCGCTTTGGCAGCGTGTTTAGGGGTTTGTTCTTGGAACCGGGGGAGATGTTTAGCGGGGAAGGTACCAGCAGCGTCCGCGGTGTCCGGAGACGCTGCTGGACTTGGATGGAGATTTCCTGCACTGACACATGGGCTGAAGCTAAGGCGGAAAAACAGGAGAAAATGGAGACTTGCATGGGCAGGCTGCAAAAGCTGCGTGCGGCTCAGCGGCCTGTGGGGTCAGTGTCCCCAGTGCCAGCGCCATCCTCAAAGGATGGGGACCAAAGCCACAAATAACCCAACTTCCAAGAGTGCAGATACCAAGGAGCCTGCTCTGAAAACGGCTGTCCCGATATTTTGAGGTCGGAGGACTCTCCTGGTAGCAGGGTCCTGTCGAGCTTCTTGCAGTGCAGTTGGGCACAAGGCAGCAACCTGCAGCCTTGCTCCAAGGGGGGCTGGGGAGGAGGCCGGTTGGATAAGCAGGGCCTGCTTTGCTTCCCGCAACAGTGGGGACCCCTCGACTTGAGATGAAGGGAGCTCAGGCTCCAGCTGCTTTTCATTTGAAAACATCAGGAGGCTTTGAGCGAGCTGCGCTGATCGCAGAGCCACTTTTTGCAAAACTGAAATTTCAGTAACTTCTTTTTCTATCCGTTTGTACCTCTGTAAAGAAAGAGAGTAAGGAAACCAAAGCCACCCCTGTAGCTTTGCTCAGGCATATCCATAAATCAGGATCAGCCCTGCGAGTCCATCTGCAATAACCCTGCCCAACCCGGCACAAATCTGCCCCTTCCAGGCTGTGCCGTCCCGAGCGCGGAGCCCTGCGCGTCCCCGGGCGCACGAGGGTCCCGGCGTGTCCCTGCGAAGGCCCCGAGCGAGCAGGGGCCATGGGAACGCCGCGAGGGCAGCGCGCCCGCCGGAGCCGCCCGGGCCGGGGGACGCTCATGAGTTTCTCCCTCTCTCAACTTCCCCTTTATGTGTAAAATATAATAGTCCAATTCTTCGCTGTGATTCAGAGGAAGCCGCGCTCCGAGGCTGTGTGTGATATGATTGTGCTCAGCGAGAACGTGCGGGGCAGAAATGCCATGCTGAGAGGCAGCCTGTCTCTTGTCGCACCAAGAAAAAAATGTACATTTAGGGGAAGTACGAGCCACGGCGCTCCGGCTGGCTTGGGGCAGTAGGACAGGGGATATTTTTAGACTGTGCTTTCGTCTAGCTCTTTGACCTGGCAAAATGACATAATTTTCCACTTGTCTGAGAAGGAATGGCACAGGTTCCTGGGAAGGGTTGGACACAGTACCGAATTTGGGCACTTCAAATCAGGGCTTTTTGAATAGCCCCAGATTGGTACAACTGGGTGGGAGCCCTGCTGTGCAGTGTCTGCCTCCAGGGAGCCTTCTGGTTTGGTTAAAAACTTCACATCACATTTCATAATGAACTGGAGGATTTTCTCCTGCTTGTTTGTCCAGCTCACCCGTTGCTGACTACTTTATTCCAGCATAGGAAAGCTGGGTGGAAAACAGGATCCAACCCCGGGAACAGCTGCACTCACATGGTGTGTGCTTCAAAACAGCGCTGGGTTGGGCACGGTTTGGAAAACCAGCTCGGATCAGCTACTGTGCTTGCAGCAAGCAGCTTTTCATCAGCTGAACTGTTTGTTCCTGCCCAGGGCTAGTGACAAGAAATGTGCTGGTGAGGTTAGTTTTTCTAATTCCTCTTTTAAACCAAAATGTGAAAGACACTTTTTTTTTTTCCTCTCCTCTTTTTTGTGTGTAAATAGTTGCAAACACATAGGGCTGCTTTTGCAAGGTGCAGCTGTGGGTGCAAGCGAGGAGGAAGGTGCGAGGGGGAGGGCTGGGGTTACGCTCACGCAAAGCAGCAGCTTGAAGCGGTTCCTTCTGTGGTAGGAAGTATAAAAGCGTCTTGCAAAAGAAGCTTTAAATGAGCAGCCTGTCCTTTTTTGCCTAGTTAGATTTAGGCAAATGTTGAGTGTTTCCTGGCTGTGTTGGCCTGAAGTGGAAGTGCTTCTCCTGAGGTGAAATCGTGGCGCTGAACTGAAGCAATGCCAGAGCTCCCTGGGTTTTGTGAAATCCAAGCTGGGTGAAAGCTGCTTGGGGAGAACAGCCTCATCACGTGCTGGGCCGTTTTTGCAAGCTCCTTCCCTGTCCTTGCTTGGAGAGAGGCTGGAGATCGGACCGGAGACCAGGGAATCCCAAGCCTCCCTCGCACACCGACTCCATGCGTTGCCTTGGCTAAGTCGTGAGGGTTTCCTTGAACCTCAAGTCGCTTGTCCCACTCCTGCAGCCACCTCCCCGGGGCTGCCGCATGCAGCTCCCAGGCAGCAGCTGCTGCCAGCTCCGCTCTGTGCATAAGGTGCCCACAGATATCAGCGCTTCACCTTTTACATCAGCCAAGTAAATTAATCAGCAAAGTAATTAGTCTTTAGCTTTAATCAGCTGAAGACTGATTAAAAGGAAACTTTGAGGGCATAAACAGGTCCTAGTGAAATGCTTCTGAGGACCTCTCCAAGGTGAAATGTCTCATTTTGTATGATTCTTTTGCAACTCTGAATTTTAGCAACTGAGAAGCTGCAATTCTGTTTAGAAAACTTGTAGCCACCTTGTAGTGTCCTTTTAAACCTAAGAATCATGTTGGAGAACTGGTGGCCTGATTTTTTCTGTGCTCTGATGGAAAGGTAGCCCTGAAAAAACTGCAGTGTATGCACACCTGAGGGAAATGTGCAGTTACCTACATGTTATACATGTACAGTTTGACCTGCCCCAAAACCTGATACAAACCCAGCCTTTTGGGTCAGTAAATCACAACGTGTGTGTCACTTCAGCTTATCAGCCACGTATGCAGAAATGAGGATCAGATAGATATCTCCTTAAGAAAACAACATAGACTCATAGAAGTAATCTCATTATTTAGGTCCAATGTTCAATGCTAAACTGACTTCTGAGACTCTCTAAGTACATATCAGCTGGACGTGGACAGACTGTTCCCAGTGAAATAGGAACCGGGGGTTTCATTATGTGTTTGAAATGCAGATGAGTCCGTGGGTCACCTGAGCTCATGGCACTTGGGCCCGGGGTAGATCGGCAGGGTAATTTAGGGCAATGGTCAGTGAACCTGGTGGCAGAAAGCTGAACTGCTCACTTAGCCCAGAGATTCAGTCTACGCTTGACAATTTGTATCTTCACGTTGTCACAGGGGGCGAGCGGGAAGCCCGAGGCCGGGCCGTGGGGCTGCCTCGCTCCTCTGCAGCTTTCGGCGGTTCTGGTTGCCTGGCCTTCGACTTGAAGGAAAATTAACAGCTCTCATTTGGCTTTTAAATGATCAACTTGTGACGCACCTACAGAAACTGAGCATAAAGCAAAAGACTCAGCATTATTAGCTCTTATCTCTTCCCTGTGACCTTTACCTTCTGAGGTAAGAACTGATCACTGCAAAGGCAGAGTAGAAAAGAGAGAATAATGCTTCTGAGGCCTCAGCACCCTATCTTGGGTCAGCAGCTTGAAACATTAACAGAAAAAAATCCAGGTTTTGATTTAAAATCCATTTAACACCTGGACTTCAGTATATTTGTTTGGGGCTATTTAATGTTTCTAGCCTCTCTGATGCTTTTACTTCCCTTTTGAAAATGCAGTAGCTGTGAGAATCAAAGCCTGGATCCTGGTTCAATATTCCTTGGTGCTGATAGAATTGCTGGGGACATCCGTGCTCTAGGACTGGTCGCAGTCTGCAGGCTGATTTCGGTTATGGCGAATAGTAAATAACCCGGGTCAAATCCTTAGGCTTTATCCACTCTTTGCTTGGCCCTTGCTCCCAAAGCAAACGCCTGTTAAAACCAGCATAAAGGCTGAGCAGACACTAAGGCTGTCGGGATTTGGTCCTCTACATAAGAGGAACAAAGTAAAATGCACTGGTTAAACTAAAATATCATTGTGCAAGGCTCCACAATGCAGTAGGAAGACAAGTCATCTCGTTATTGTACAACAGGAGGGCATGAGGAGACCAAGAAAAGGGAGGTTTTTCCAAGGGCCTAAGTGAATGAGGCACGTGATTGTCCTAGACGCCTTTGCAAATCCCAACAGGCCCGTTTCCTGATGATGATAAGAATGGACCAAAGTAGTACAGGGATAGACATTCACAGAAGGGCTTGCTCAAGTTGTGGGACTGCAAAGAAGTCTTTTTCCATCTACAGCAGTGAGATTATTTAAAGTGATTTAGAGGTAACGTTGGGGAAGGGAGAGAGCATGGGGTGTCTACAGAGATGAGATAGGAGATGCGGGGAAATCGCTTCTGAGGGATTTCAAAATGAAAAGGTAACTTTTGTTGGACCCTGAGAAGAACTGGGAGCTTCAGACTCCCTGTTGCCTGAGGATGCAAATACTGGCGAGCAGAGGGAGGCTGGAGCAGAGGTCAGAGCCACGGTACAAAGGGGACAATGGGCCCCTTTGCAGCACCAGCCTCTCTCTTACTCCACAAAAAGGTTTTTGTAATTCAAATGAAAACAAACCCTCCTTAAGAAAGGGATCTCTCTTTGGAATGAGAAACGCTGCAACGTATTTCACTCTCACTTCCCTTTGGTTTCACCTTCCTTCATCATCAATGCATGGCTGAATTTGATCTGACCTTTTTTTGTTGTTGCAGAATTCTAGTGTAAACATCAGTGTGCTGGAAATAGAGATACAGTCTGGGATCCTTTTGGAGCTTCCTTTGTAAATTCTTTTCTCTGGGAAGCACTGCTGGATCAGCTCACTTGTGATGAGTCCCAGAGTGCTACCATGCTGGGAGGGTCTGTGCACATCAGTTTTGCAGGTATCAACTTGCAGCCTCCACAATCCAAAACTTCTATGCTGAGAGACACGAGTCACTGATTCACTTTTGGAAATTATTCAGTTACATGCTCTGCCCTGCAATTTTGTGTTTGCAGGTGCTGGAGGGTTGGCGCGGGCAAGGAGGGTGGTCAGCAGCAAAGTGCAGTGGTAGAAGTGCTTTCATGTGCCTTGGTCCATCTGCAAGGCCAGGTGTGTAACCTAGACTTGTCATGCCGGGTCTCTCCTGATGGGAAGAAGGGAGGCATTTCCAGAGGGCAATTCAGTGCTCCCTGTTAGCTCTCTTTCCTAGAGTGCAGTGATTCATCCTGTGCAGCTGTCTGTCCATTGCTGTCGCCTGTGGACGGAGCCTGCATCACTAACCCAGGCTGGGCTTTAGCTTTTGCCTGGTGCAATGAAATGGGCTAAAGCCTAGACACAGAGCATGTTGACACAACCATCCCATGGTGGGTGCCTGCGCGGAGAGTCAAAGGTGGCTCTGGCTCCACTGACTATCCTGTGCTGTGCAGTGCCAGGATTATGGATGATGTTTTATGGATACACCGTATAACATCAGTGGCAAGGCACAAAGATGGAAGGTACCTCAGCCATTCAGTGTAGTAACTATGTGGGCCTTAGAGTGCAGGATTTATTATTAAGCAGCTGAACTTCTTCATGCTTCTCCATATTTCATTTAGTATTTATCAGGATTCATCGTAGGCCAGACTAAGAGGTTTCAAGCTGCCAGGATCTGTGCTTAATTTGTGATGATTAAGTTGTCAGTCTTAGTGGAGGTTTTGTAGTATGTATAGGTGTATTCGTTGCTCAAGTATCTCTAGCGTTACACAAGGACTCTGTGTGCCTCAGATGAGAGGGTCCCTCCCCTCCATACGTCGGGATTTTTGCAACTGAAGCCGCACTTGTTTTCTGGTGATCTCTGCTGAGAGATCGACCACCTGTGATCTACTTTTTTAAAAATATTCATGCAGTCTCTTGTAGGAAGAGATGATTCATGCTGTAACATCCATGTTCTGTTTGTGTGAAATGATTGTTATTCCAAAGAATGAGAACACTGGAATGAAAAACCCTTAAAAGAGCCGTGCGTGCGGGGAGCCATTCGGACACGTGAGTGACAAAGACGGTGCCTCTGGGGCACGGGAAGAAGAGTTCTGAAGACCCAGAGATCTTCCTACCTGCTTTCAAAAGGTGGAGAACTGCCTGTCTTGGAGGATGGGTGATCATTATGATTAGTTTGCTGTGTTTCCTGTCTAATACAGCCCAAGATTATGCAAGGGTTTAACCTTTGGAAAAGATGCGTCACTTTGAAAGCTGCGCAGTGGAGGTGCGAGGCCACAGCTCTGCCTGCCTCAGCTGTTGCAGAGATGATGTTTGATATTCCATCCTGCATGGCTTCCATTCTGTTTTCTTAAATTACTTGGGTTAGTTAATAGATAAGTTCCCCTTCAAGGGATAGATCAAAAAATAAATATGCTCCAATAAGCTTTGAGGCTTTAAAGCCAATTTGATACACAGGAAGCCCAAAATTAGGGCAATAAAAGATATTTCTAATGCTATTTCCTCTTACTAAACACCTCTGCCTACCAGGCAAGTCCCTGTTCTGCTGTTTGCTGATGAATTAATTTGGCTGTAGATCTGAGCTCCGTTTTGCAGAGTTGCTCTTCCTCCCAGCTGTGACTCTTTATTGTTTCAAAAAGATCTAAAGAAAAGTGTTCTTCATACGTGTAATACTCCAGGCAAGAATTTCACTGTAATGCCACTCATCCAGTACTTAAGGTCTCTTCTTCCTTCACCAGAAACCCCTAATTTAAAATGTGTTTTAAATGACTTCATCCATTGCTGGAATGCAGCTTCCCCTGGGACGATGGACCTGGGCGCTGTGCTGCAGGACTAGGAACCCAAAGCCGTGCTGGCGTTCAGGGAAGTGCATTCAGGTAGTTACAGAATAATTACAAGGAAATGCCAAAAGACCTATTTATTTCATAGAAATGCACACTTGTCGTGAATTGAAAAAAAAAAATGCAATGGGGCTTTTGTGTGAATAGGCTGGTGGAGTCATTGTTAGGTTATTTTGAGATTATTTATTGTGTTGCCTTTCAGACTTTGGTGCAGGTGAGAGCTACAGGTCATGTGTAGGATGCAGGATATTCGTGTTTCCTGTCATTTGTGCACCACTCGAGGTTCTAAATTGCTTATCTAACAGAAAGCAGGAGAACACGGTGCTGATGGTGAAGTTCGCAGCTAACAATTGAGTGGCATGAACAAGGATGCACCTGCTCCTAAAGCTCAGGCTTCAGCAAAACCATTCACGTTTTTCAGCAGTGCTGTGTTCCCCAGGAGCTTTGCAGCAGCTTTGCTGAAAACCGTTGAGGTTTCTTTTTGCTGTAGGACTGGCCCTGCAACAGAACCAAAAGTTCATTTGATATCCCATTTAATGGCAGCATTTATTTGAGTGATGAGATGATGAGAAAGTGATGAGATGAAGAAAGTGATGAGAGGAGAAGAAAATGAAATTATCTTTGAGATGCTTGTTCGTATCCTCACGACAGGCTCTGCTCTGGGTTGTCCGAGACAGCTACCGCTCTGCAGCCGCGTGCTGAAGATGCTGGTGATGGAGTCCAAGGAGGGAGGAGAAGTGCATTGCTCTCCTCACCCCTCTCGCTGTTTTGCACCCTGAGTACATTCTCTTTTGTTTCTGGGATCAAAGTGGCACGTGTCTGCTCTTGAAAAGAGCCCAAAACCATTGCTTGCACAAGTGTAAAGCAATCTGTTCGTTTGTGTAGCGAAAATATGAGGCTCCTCTAAGTGACTGATTTTGATTTAGCCCTAATTAGTGACAAGGTTGACAAAATTGTTTGTCACGCATCTCTCCAGGCCCATATGAAGTTCCAGTCACCTGTTCAGAGAGCAAGTTTTGCTGGGCTCTGCTTTCAGATATCTCCCCTCTGGGGATGGTAGTCGTTGTCTCTTTCTGTTCTCCCTTTCGTTTCCCTTTGGGTTATGCACAGTTTGCCTGCCTTGCTGTTTAATCAGAAATCTTTTGCTATTTCTGTACGTTTGAGGAAGTACTTGCCTTAAGCAGCTTTGTATTTTGAGAAGGGATGTGAGCACATCTCTGTCGGAGCTTCTGCTCCATCATTTTATTTAGTTATTCAGCCCTGTGTTTGCAAGTGTTCATTCATTCATTTTATTTTAATTTGCATTTTGATTTGTCATCCTGTGTGTTTCGGGCTGTTAAGGTAGTTTACTCAGTGAGGTTTGGTTCCATCTACTTAGATATCCTTGGATCATTTTCAGTGCACA
Source organism: Tinamus guttatus (assembly GCF_059628265.1). Classification (NCBI taxonomy): domain Eukaryota; kingdom Metazoa; phylum Chordata; class Aves; order Tinamiformes; family Tinamidae; genus Tinamus; species Tinamus guttatus. Next base: position 3,689,822 of record NW_028288561.1, read on the forward strand.
CAGAGCTAGCTTGCTAGGTGTTAACTTAGTCTTGAACATGGTTATAAGAATTACTTGCCTGGAAGTATTATTGGCAGCATTATGCTTCAGAAGTAGTTCTAACTGCAGATGCAGTTTTGATGAGCTTTCTTAGTGGTTTGTGGTGGGAAGGCACTTTCCTTCCTCTGATGAAATGGCATAAAACATCTCCCGCCTCTGTAGATATATTGATTAGTAGCAGGCAGTAACCTATTTGATAAGCCCGCGTGGTTGGAAGAGATCCGGCCTTTTTCTGCACAAACTCCCACACTGGTTATCTAATGATACCTGTAACTCATTATTATGTTGCATGAGGCCCTTCCTCCCTCTTCATCATTTAGCTGCATCCTAATGACCTGGCCGTATCGTGTAAACAAAGTGCCACTAACGACTGGGCTCTGGTTATTGCACAGGGACCTTTCTCATGTGTATGAAGCAGGATCAGCGGGATGATCTGGACAGTTTAGGATCTCATCCGAGTTTTGTGGATCTAGTGTTTAAAGGTGTAAGATGATGTTTCTTGCTTGCTTTACATATGCCTCTAAAGCAGTGGCACTGGAAATCAGAGGCTGTTTGGTGCAGTTCCTCTTCCTTGGGGGGTTTTAACACCCTAAGCAATAACACAGCTCTGGTAATTACCGCTTCACACGAGCAGCTTGCGTGAGGGTGCAAGGGGAAGGCTGTGACTGTGTTTCTAGTCTCTTTGGAAAGATGCATATTTACCCCCGAGGGTGCCTGCCTAAGGAAAAGTATGCATTTCTCCTAGAGGGACCCAGAAGGAATGGGAAGGGTTTTGAGATCTTAAGTTGCATTCTCACCATGGAGAAAAATAAATATTTCCCAGGTGTTAAAAAACTCATAACTAAATGCTAAGGTACATTTTCCCCCACAGTTGTTAAAGCTATCACTGCCCTGTCTCCAGTATTTGCCATATGTTACTTAACTTGAGAGAGAGAGAGAGGGAGAGGGAGAGAAGGTGGCAAAAACACTAATTTTTCCTAACAAAGCTGCAAGTCAAAGTTCAGCAAGGGCAATTGGAAAAGTGATTGAGAGAAATCCCAGTTGCTTCAGCCTGTTTCATGCAAGAACAACTCCGACAGCAGGGTCTGTCCCCAGCCAAGCGCTGCAGGCAGTTGTGGTGCACAGCTACATAACCCCAAGCAAGAAGGTTTTGTTGCAACGCTGGGCTCTGAGAGCAATACACTGAAGATCATAACACTTGTATGAAAAGAGTGGCCATTAAAAATACTTAGCGGCTGATACGAGCTTTTGTACCTAAACTACAGTCTACATTTGTCTTCGCTGGAGGGAAAAGGCTGTTTTTGCAGGCATTATATACTTCCCCAGGATGACTTAGTGCAGAAATGAAGCATCTCACTCCACTCACTCTCATCTGCTATAGATGTGCCTGAATCCTGCAAGGCGTTTGCACTGTAGGACAGACCGTAAACTGCGTTTGTGTGTGACATGAGGAGCATCCGACATGACCTGCTGCGTTTGGAAGCGGCAGACCTCTGGGGCAACAAGTCACAGTGCACAAATAAATATTATGTTGATGCAGCAGCAGAATTTTAAACAAAAACAAATCCTCTAGGCATTTTCCTAACGATTAGCACGCACATATGGAGGATGAGCCCAGGCCTGTGCTGGGAGAAGGACAATCTATCAGTCCGGTTTTCTGTTCCTTTCCATACGTTGTGTTGTCCCAGTGCTGTGACCTGGCTTTGACTGGGAGCCGTGAGGTCTGAGGTGTCACAGAGGGTCCCCCTTCTCTCTTCTGAGTGTAGTCCCAGTTCAGCTTGGGCTGCTCGGAGACCTGGGTCTGGCCCAGTGTGAGCACAGGAAAATGTCAAGAATGTCAAGAGAGCAAATGTGACATTTGTTGGGTCAAGAAGGGAGAATGGCAATTTTCATCTGCCATCTTTTTATGTCAGGTTTCTGTGATCGTTTTTTTTTTTTTAACCTTGCATCAGTCTTGACAAACATGCAACAAAGAGGTAGGAGGGAGCAGAATCTACTTCTGTTGCTTGTTCTCCTCTCTCCCAGCTCTTTAACAGAACTTCTTTCCCATCTCTATGCTCCATATACCATAAGCTGCTCTCCTTCTCTGAATCTCTGGTAGTTTATAAGTGTGGGAAAACTCACAGCATGTCACATGAGAGACTTCTGCTGTTGACTGCGGAGGGGAGAGGCTCACGGTTGTCCTGCTCTATCCTAGAAATGATTTTCACAGTCCTGGAGCAGCTGCTGGGAAAGGCGACCACATCCCCATCTCGCTCCTGAGGATGGCGAGTGAGTTTTTACAGAGACCAGGGGTGTTGCAGATGAAGACAGTTATGTTGATGAAGATGATCCTGGAGGTTACTTGTGTGAAAAGTCAGGGACTGGATCCCTCTGATTTCATTCAAGAGCTGTAGAGAGTGTGAAGAGGTTGCAGCAGCCGGAGAGAGCAGACAAGAGCATCCAATTCTGGAGCTTTTAGATAGCCAGAACATTCCCACCACCTTCAATGGCATCTTGTTTAATGAGAAGACTCATTAGAATATAAGTCAAATATGAATGTGACGGTTTTTCTAAAATGCTTCTCTCTCTGCTTCTATCATCTTTCTCATGCCAAGGCCCAAATACATGTCTGATTTTCCAGATGCATCAGTGGGTCTGCAGCTCTGCCTGCAGCCGTGCTTCCGAGGAGAGCTGCGCGCTGCTCGTGTTACGGGCATTTAAGTCTGTGGTGTTGGGTGAGTAGAGAGGTGATGTTGGTACTGAGGAGTCTAGAGCCTGAAAAAACTGACAGCACAAAAACTGGGGCTTGAGAAGTTTGGGAAAGGCTGACCTGAATCTGTGAACGAAATCTTTGGAAAAAGGACTGCTCTTTCCAGGCTTGGAGAAGGTTGGAAGGAAAGTGGTGTTGTCATGTGAACACGGCCTGCAGCTTCAGAGCTGCTGCTTAATAGCTTGGATCCTGATTTTTAATTTGAATGACTGTTGCCAAATATTCTGCTTGCAAAGGGGAAGGTTCTGAAAATTCATAACACACAGTTATTCATGCAGGAAGTTTGGAATATTGTTAAAATTGACTGCTAAACTTAACAGAACTAAAATCTCTCATCGCTGTCTGGTTTTGCTGTTCCTGGAGAGATTGTTGTTCGTGCACATCCAGACAAATCAGAAGCTGTGAGACTTGACAAACTATTTACAAAGTTGACTTGTTTCCACTTGTCTCTCATCCTTTTTATTCTCCTCTTGTTTCTCTGCCTCTGTTTTTCTATTTGATTTTGCTCCTTTTTTCCCTCTGCATCTACACTTTAAATGATCTTCTCAGACAAGCATCACAGAAAAGCTGTTTTTTAAATTAACACAGGCCCTGCTTTTTTATTGAATAGCCTGTAACAGCTAATGTGATTTGCATTTCTGTTTACCAGATTTCTATTATTAGACCCAACATAACAGGCCTAATATGCAGGTAAATATTAGTCACCACTGAAGCTGCTAATTGTGTGGCTTGCTTAATCATTCCGATTGGATTTGTTGTCTCCAAACAGAGATGTGATTAAAGCAGGGAAAAGTCTCTGCCGGGCTTATCTTTCTAGAGCCAGTGACTTTAATGTGATGTGTTACCTCACAGAAATGAGGTCCCCGCTCAAGAAGGTGCAGAGCCGCAGTAGCTCATCCCTCCCATCCTGCTGCCACAAGTTGTGGGCCTGAGCGCTTGGTCTCGGCCTCCTCCTCCTGTTGCCGAGGGGCTGCAGCAGCTCCTGGCCACCGCTTTATAAAAAGGCTCTTCCGCTGCTGGCAAACACGTCGTGGCCTTTTAAAGGAGTCGGCTGCTTTTGAGACTTCTCAATCGCCACAACCTGCCCCAAGGTCTATCTGGGACCTTGCCAGATCGCCTCGCTCTTGAGCAGCGCACGTGCAGCAACATGGTGGCAGCCCCTGATGCTTGTTCCTCAGTGCAGGCTGAGAATCCAGGGCCCAAGCAGGTGTAGGGGCTGTGGCGCTCGCTAATTCAGCCCTCCTGAGCGAGGCCGGGCCATGACCCATGTGCTCCACCACAGAGAAGTGCCCCTTGCTGTGCTGGGGGTCCCACGGAGGGACACGCTCCTGGCCGCAGCCGCAGGACCGCGGGCAGAGAGAGGCCGTCGGGCAGCTGCGGGCTGGTGGCAGCAGGGTGCTGAGGGAGCATCTGCTGACACGGACACTGCTGCAGGATGCTTCAGCTTTTAAAAGCGTTTTATTATCTGGCTGTAACAAAGCTGCTTTGTGCCATAAAAATAAAGAAACAGCCCACTTCCCCTCTGTGTCTCAGGTGGGTAAGAAAAGTTCCTTTCTTCCTTCTTCGCGGCCCTCTCTGGGGCTCGCCCCCTGTGTGGGAGGCAGGTCAGCAAATATGAACCAGGGCTGGGGAAAAACTCTCCTCCCTGCACGGGCCGTGTAGCTCATCCCAGCCGGTCTGTGCTCGTGGGTCTCTCCTCACCCTCACCTGCCCATGTCTCTTTGCTGATTCCTGAGGCGGGTGAAATTCCCTGTTCTTGCTCCAGAAGAGCCCTTAGCCAGCAGCGCCTGAGCTGTGGCGACGGGAGGTAGGAGCCGCACACTCCAGGCAATCCCAAATCCTTTGCACTGGATTAAATATGTTGTCGTTGGTCTGTTCAGTGCGAATGCAGACAGTTCCCCTACTTCCAGGGCCAGAATCTGGCCTCAGAGACTGGTATTTGGATCACTATCCGTGGGTATGTGGCCTGGAGCTTTGTACTGATTTGTCGTTTAAAGCCAAAGTTGTGCAGAATTAAGGGAAAGTGACACTGGCCTTGGTGAGAAGTCACAGCACCTTTTTGCCAGAGTTTGGTAATGTGAAACACAGCGAACAGGGTAACGTGTCCCAGGTGCTGTCTAGAGGTTTCCATTTCTCTTCCCCCGAGTATGGGGGCTGTTGAACTTGCCCCTCGCCTTGGCCGCGGCTCTGGCTGTCTTGGCTCCAGCAGCATGAATGTCCTTTTGTTGTTCTTCACAGTCGTTCTTACTGACATACAGCTTGTTGTGCGTCAGGCGCTTGGCTTCCCAAAGCCCCAACAGCTGCATCTGGAAGAGAGGGGAAGGCTTCAAGGGAATAAACAAACAAATCCTCTCTGTGGTCTACTGGTAGTAACAGATAATTAAGTCTAAAAAAGTTTCACAGAACTTTTAAGGGTAGACCTTTATTGCCAGGCAAAATCTAACAGTGTGTTACCCTGAATGCAGCCCTGGCTCTGGGAGCTGGGGTGGTGATTTGGTGCCTCTTTAGCTTCTCTCAGCCTTCAAGGTAATCGGCCACAGTAAGACTGGCTGTTGATGGGAAGGCAAAGGATATAAAGGTTGAAAGTCAACATGTATCAAACCATTTGAATATAATCTTTTTTCTCCCTGCAGGCATTTCTTCACCGGATCCGGCAGAATGCTGTGGACAAAGCTGAGAAGCACATAACGGAGGAGAACGTGAAGGTATTGCTTCCATCATCCTCATTTCCTTGGCAGGCAGAAGGATATCTAATGAAAGGCTAGATTCAGGGATATAGAAATCACATGTCCTCAGGTCACATTGATGCTTATTATTAAATTGGTTCCCTAAAGAAATGAGGCTCGTGTCATCAGTTTGTTTATCAGCCGCTTGCCTTTTGCATACCTGTCACATTCCAGCAATTTTTCATCCCACTGACTAATTTCAGTAAAATTTGATAACACTGTAGTGTTGTCAGAGATACTAAATTTTGGCAAGATTTGTGAAAAATGATGATGGGTAGAGGACAGAGGCACTTTTTAGTGCCTGTACTGAGGGAAAGGCAAGGAATGCAAGTTTTGCTTGGCAGCATCCAGGCAGCCAGTTTGCACCTGCTCCCTTAGTGCCGATGGTCACAGGACTGTGTGTGATTGTTTATTTTTGTAAACATTTTGCATGTGACTCTGCTTCAAGTAATTTTGCTTAAAAACCCTCTCTGTACATGTATGCATATGAAACCTCCCGGCCCATGGGATAGGATGCAGATTATTTGCTAGTGGGGGCTTACTTATTTGGCTTCAGTTTAATCTTAGACATCCTAAACCAGCAGAAACTTCGGCCCTTATGTTAATGGGAACAGGATCCAGCAGTAATATCACTCCAGCCTGGGTATGGGGTGATACTGTCACTACAGCTGATGTGTTTCCCCAGAACTGGTCCCTTCACTCTTATATATAGGCTCCAGGCCCTATATTGCTGCTCATTCTGCAGGGTAGTGATGCAGTAGGGTTGAGTGGCTGCAGTGTAGGAAGGGGATGGAAGCAAGCAGGTTTAACGGCAGGGTAAAGTAGGGATTTAGATCCCTGGCAGAAATGCCCACAGAGTCCTGCTTGTGCTGCTGAGAAGTGTTGCTCTTACTTGAGATGTGATATGATAGTATGTCCTATTAGAGGCAATGGATCCTGGGTGCCGAAAAGCATGCAAAAAATATGTTCTGCTGAGAAATAAGCCTACACAACCCTTTGGCAACTTGGTGAATGGGTTGAATCCAACTAAGGATGTTGGTGAAAGTTCTTATTAATTCTATTACTCATATATCATCAAAATGAGTATTTATTATGACTGCCACATAATCAGATGCATTCCCCACAAAGCCCATGCAGAGGAGTCCTTATTTCCTCCACTGATTAAATGTATTTGAATTTGAAGGTCCATCACATTTCTCTGGGGAAGAACCCCCTTTCTTTTTGTGTCATTCTTAAAGTGCCTGGGGGGGGAGCCTTTGCGAGGCCATTATGAGGCCTCATTAATTCTCACTATTACAATGCCCAGCTTTGAATAACAGAGCTTCTCTTTCTTGTTAAAGGACCTGCCCTGTTGCTGGTTAATACAGAATCACAAAGGCGCAGTTCCCTGACCAGAGGCCATGTTATCTTCCCCTCCGCCCCAATTTCATTGTCTTTCCTTCAACCAGGAGGTGCTTTTTGTTTCTTTTCTTTTGCGAATCTTGCTGGTAGATTCAGAACAAGTGGGGTTGTGCTGGGACTTCTAATAACCCTGATTGCTGTTATACATCTTGAATCATCAGGGAGCTGTGAGGTGGCTGGCAGCAGCAAAGATGGTAGCAGAGGTTGTATAAAAGTTTTGGCATCTTACATCAGGAAAAGCCTTTATTTTCCTTTCTCCTTCATGCAGTGAAACTGTCTAAAGGCAAATCCAAGATATTCTGTCAGTCATTCCCTTTAAGCAAAAGGAGAAACTGCTTCTTAGGATAATTTGGGATAATACTCTTGGTGTTAGTTCTGCAGGTTTCTCCATTGGCTGGCAGTAAGCACTGGAGATTCTGTAAATCTCAGACACTGTGTCCGCTTCCTGCATGGCCACATGGAGCCCTGTGGCAGGCCCAGCTTCTTTAAGGGCTTCAGTGACCAGCAGTCATCCCAGCAGATGCAGCAGTACCATCAAAGACTTCCTTACACGAATAGGTTGGTGTTGCACTGCGTTCACAGCAGGGCACTAATGTCACCTTACTGGTGCAGTAGGGTGAAGGCAAGACAACTGGAGAGTGCAGGCAGGCTGCCAGCTGTACATTCTCTGTCTGACACTTATAAATAAATAGTGACTGTTCACCAGCTATAGAAACAAATGCAGTCAAGGTCTCTGACACCTTGATTTTCAAGTGACTCTTGTTATCTATGAGTTCTGCTGCAAGCAGGGCTATGCTGACCATCCCAGACTACATTAGATTACAGAGATATTCCTTGGATCAAAAAATACCTCCCCTGAAGGCTACTCCTGAAGGATAAAGTCATCCCTGACAGATGTTTTTCTCTTCCCTGTTAATCCCCTTCTGGCTCAGCTTCTGGCAAAGCCATGCAGATCGAGACTAATGTATCATCACATCAGTTGCAGACGTGGTATGCTCTGCTTGAATCTGCATTGGAAATTCTCCTTTCCTCTGGAGAAGCGAAGATGCTGTCAGAGACCATCAGTGTGAATTCAGTGTATTGGAATGGTTTATTCAGAGACAGAAAGGAGCCTCAAGACACAGGTTTGCAGTGCAGCAGCACAGACTCCCTAGCTCTGTGTTCCTGACCAGAGCGCGGAGCAAATACAAGGATACAACCTGCTGTGCTCCTTATGTGCAGCCTGTTTGCAGGAGGAGACTGAGGGAAATACCCTCCTTCCTCATCCTTCACCAGGATAGAGATGGATCTGCCTGTACGCAGAGAGGAAGACTCTGGCTCCCTAATCTTGTCTACCCCTGCAAAACCTGAGAAAAGGCACTTTTAAACCATACATCATTCCTGTCTTTAGTGATCAGACTTAATTTGCAGATTGTTCTTTTCCTGAATTGCTGTCATGTCACCATGTATCAGGTTGAATTGGTGTCACATCTGGTGAACAACTTTCCTGCATAAAGTTGTAAAGGTTCGTGTCACTGTGAGGTGCTGTGGGAAGTGTTAGAAGATCTTGGACCCGATTGCTTCCCCTGCTGCTTCCGAGGGCTGGGGACCTGACAGCTGATTCCATGGAGCTGCAGACCGTGGGGCTCAGAGGACCCTCATCCTCTGGGATGGGAAGCTGCTTCCAATGCCAAAAATGGCTTGGACAGGGTTTGCCCTGCCCGTTGAGGATATTCTCCAGTGACCATCCGTGCTCAGAGCTGGGTCACTGTGTGAGGGCTCATCTGCCCTGTGCATGGAGCATCCCATCTCCTATGCATATATTCATGCTTTATATTTCATATGATGATAATTAGGGCTAATAAAGCTGGTGTTTACAGCAGCTTTCACCTTGGCAGTTTACTGCCCTTAGCACATGTATCTCCACATCTCTAGGGGTTGTTTAGCTGTGGCATTGCACCGTTTCCTTCTAGGGACCTGACTCCCGTATGTATGCATTTTACAGCCACTGGTATCAGTAAAAGGGAGCTCTAAGGAAAATGCTACTCGTGTGGTTTGAAAGCATTTTACACCATTCTGTGCTCCAGCTGACAAAACGCTAGATCCCAAGTAGTAGTCTCTCATTTACAGGTACATCTTTGTACGCAATAACTTCAAAAGCCTTTCTTGCACAAAGTAATTTATCTCGTGTGGGAATGAAAAGCAATTAACTTCCTGCTTCTTTCTGCTGCAAAGTGAGCTTGGTCCTTGGGATTCCATTCACCTGGTTCATCTCATAGGAAACTTCCAGAATGGGTACAGGCTGTTGCTGGTGTTTAACATTTTTAGGTCTCTGGAATGTCAGCCTTCATTTACAGCAGGTACTTCAGTTGCAGTAAATGTTTCCATAGGAGGAAGGCACTATAACACATCCAGTATCATTTGTTGCTTTGTCAGACACTGATTGTTCTTTTACATAGTCAATATTTTTTCTTTAGATCCCATCCTAGAAAGTTTAGTGCCACAATCTTTTAGTACTTCTGCTTTAGTACACTTGAAGGTGTTTTATTAACATCTAATGCTGGATTTTTCTTTATATTTCAGATCTTATTTTCTAACATAGAAGATATCCTTGGCGTTCACAAGGAGTTCCTGGCTGCCCTGGAATTTTGTTTACAACCAGAACCTCAGTCTCAGCATGAACTGGGAAATGTTTTCTTAAAATTTGTAAGTACAATGACTTAACGCTATCTGAAAATGCAGTTTCCTGTCATAAGCTCCCGTGCCTCTTAGCTCGCCCTAATCTCCAAGTTCTGTAGTGGTACCACGACAGCGTGTGCTTGTATGAAATTCTAGGTAGGGTGGGAAAAACCTTGTGAATGAGGTTAGAACAATGGAAACCACATCAAACCTGGCTAAACAACAAGGTATTTTTAGAAACTCTTCCTTTTCCCACTGAATATTTTTCCTCCTTTTTTTTTCTCACCCAGCTGATCGCATGCTGAGTATTGTCTACTTTGGTTCCAGCTGCTTCAAAAAGCAGTACAATTTAAGAAAATGATTTTTCGGGAGTGGGGTGTATTTTAGTACAAAAAAAAAACGGAAACCCACAAAAGTCAGAATTCAAAACTAAAGGCAACATATCATCTGAAGTACTTAGTGCCTGCACACACCTCCATCTTTCAGTAAATGAGAAGTATGTGAGATGGCTTATCTTACACTTCCTGAAATGCAGCAAAATTTACAACACGCAGCCAGTTACCATGGGATCAATAAAGTATCTGAATTCTGTGGCTTAACAATACAGAAATTTGGCTTTTGGACTCATAATACTGTCTCAGGAATGTCAGAACTTCAAAACAGAAGCAAAATAGAAAGCAGTACCAATTCACTCTACCAGTTCCAGGTTGTTCCAGACATTTTGACAGGTTATTGTTGTGTCATTTGACTTTATGCCAGATAGCTTTATTTTCTGTTCTCCTAGAGCTTATGTAGAAGTACACTGCATCATAAATAAACTGTTCTGTTAATATATCCTAGTATTACCACACGTGCCAGCCTGATCCAGTCAGATTTGTACTACTTGGTGATACAGTAAAGTACAGACCTTTGTTAAGGACCAGATTCTGTCATTTCTTCCCTCATTGGAATTTTTCTTATGCTATGAAATTCCCCCTGTGGTAGCTGATTTTAACTTGGCCTGGTTTTCAATCATGCATGTGCTATTCCCTAATTTATACATAGGGCACTGATCGTGTATGCAAAATCTGCATACACCTAGTTACAAGCTCTGTTCATTTAAATGCAAAGCTACCTGATTTACATGTATAAGAAATGTGACGTTGCACATTTTTTTAACACACAGCTGCCTTCCTGAGATGTTTGAAAATTAGAAAGCACCTACGTAGTAACATTTTTTTCAAATTCTTATTAACTGCATTCAGCCCCGGCCATGCTTCCTACAAAAAATATGTTATCTCACATTTTTTATAATAATGCATGCTTTCACAGTTCATTGTGTTTGAGTGGGCAGCCATCGATTACTCATAAAGTTTACCACTTACCCCACTTGATACAGATTTTATTTATGCTGTAGCAATTAATAAAATAGTAGAATAAAGTGTTATATTGAGACAGTGCCCAGAAATTCTATCAGATGTGAGGACAGCCAGCTGAAAAACATACTGATTCACTTAGTTAAAGCCTTGAATGTTCCCACTAGAATCATTGCCTACCAGGATATGCTCTACCAACATATTAGTACTTGTTAAATGGGATCAACATGGGATGTCTCTTGAATGATACTGTGAAAGTGTCTCCCGTGTTTGAGTAGCATTAATTAACCAGAAATGTTAACATCCTATCTTTTGACTGAATTCCATCCTGATGTACAATTTTTTTGTACATGTGTGTAACATTTTGTAACTTTATTACTGCAAAACTTAATAGTTATGTAATTGAATGCTTCCTCGTTATTCAGTGTGTGAAAGCACTGGAGTTATGAAACGAGTGAGTGCAATGGGTGCTGATGAGAACTTCCCTCTCAGCTGGACCAAGATCAGCTTACGTTAGTCTGGGCTGTGAATTGCAAATAACGTGAACATCGGCCGTGCTCTAGGGGAAAAGGCCTGCAGGTCTAACACCACGAGGTCAGACACCTTTCAATTCAGAGTATACAGAGAAGGCCAATCTCATCCCTGATCCCTTCGCAGGTGTAGGAATGTCACTGGGAGCATTGTGGCCCCTCCAGTGTGAGCAGGGGAGAGAGAACCAAAGGGTAGAGAGAGAGGGAGAAATAGCTTGTTCTTCCATGCAGCCTGGCTGCGTTTGAGAGGAGCAGCGCTGCTGCCTGCCTGGCAACGAGGAGGTGGCATTTGTGCCCTGCCACACTGCGGGCTTCCCTAGGGAATCTCGAGCCAGTGGGAAGGAGATGCCGACGGCAACTGCGCTGCCGCGTGACTCATAGTTCCTCCCTGCTCGGGCTCCTGAGGCTCTCATTCCCTAATTGGGGCTGTTCTGGTGAAGCACAGGCATTCATAGGAAAACTGTGTCTCAGCAACGGTCCTTAATGCTGGAGGTGTTTCCATGGTGCTTTCTGAAAGCAGCTTTTTGGAAATGGTGCACAGTGCTCTGCTGCAGGAAGCTGTTGCAGCATGCGGAGGCTTCTTCAGGAAAAACCTAGCCCCTCTTTCAGTGATGCCGTCACACAACAGGGCTGATGAGCGTTTCTGGAGTGCGTGGTGTTATCCAGCTCACCTTGGGGAAAATACATGTCTTTGGTTTTTCGTTTTGGATAATGGGCTCATGTTGTTGCAATGCACTTAAAAGAAGTGCCAAGGAAAACAACTTGGTTCTTGAATGGAGAAAAATCCATGCTTCCCAGTTATTCCAAATACAAATGTAGCTGTCTCTGCTACTCAAGCAGGTAGGATGGACTTCAGTTTTATTTCCCACTTGGTATCACATGTGAAAATTACTGAACATTTTGTGAATATGAAGTAACAAGGTCCCATGTTGTTTTCCATTATCATCAAATCACAGCGTGTCCTCAGGGGAACTTGCAGTGAGGAAATGAGATAAGGCCTGTGAATCTTGGCTATATCAGTGCATCTTCTACCGTGATCGCCCGCAAGGTCACTCTCGGTGCTGACTGAGCCCTGCTTTCCTGTCAGCAGACAGATGTTAGCACAGGTGTTCTTCTCCAGAAGTTACATGTTAAAAATGTTTGTAAGTTTGAAGAATAGCTTTCAGAATCCTTGAGGCACAGTGTTTTTCCCCAGCCACTGAGTTTCTATTTGTTTTCTCTAATTTTTTTCACGTATCCCTAACATAGATCCTCCACCTGGAGTCCCGCCAGACTGTGGCAGTTGAGCCCTGTTCTAGAGACCTTTGTATATGACATGTCCTGAAAAACCAAATACTATGTGAGAATTACACAGGAGCTGAAGTTCTCCGTTATTTTCCTGGACTTCCCTCAGTTGAGGGGATGGCATCTTCAGTTAGCGTTCCAACAGCTCGGCACCGTGTGACCAGGCAACATCCACCAAGTGTCCTTATGGAGTTGCCTTTGCAGCTAATTTGCTTTAGCTTCCGCTCTCCCTGGGTCAGCAGAAGTTAAGCTGTGCCGGGGCTGTCGGCAAGATCCTTAGCAGCAGCAGCAGACAGGACGGGACGTTTTGGGCAATGACCTGTGTCACACACGTGTCACCTTCCATCCGGTCAGGGCAGTCTACCAGGTCTCATCAGTGTTCTCAACGCTTTTGTTTCCCATTTGAATGACATGCATTTACATTCATTGTGTTTGAATATAATCAGGTAATTCCATTTCAACTTTGAGTGTAAGTGTAATGAAATATATATGTAAAATGAAAGGATATTGTAGTACCGATATAGGTGCTTAGGCCCAACTGAAGGTTTGAAACGAGTATTGATAGGGTCCAAAATTAGGACTGACTTATGTTTTGGTGACCTAGTAGCGAGAAGCCCTCTTGTAGGATATGTTTTTGGTTTGTTTTTCTCTCTCATTTTCAGGAGCAATGCTGCTTGAATGATCATTTTTACAGTTTCTTTTAAGTCATCAGAAATCTTGTTTTGTTCGGGGTGAAATCTTCTGTTTATTTTTCAACATAGGCAAAATTGGTTTCAGACTGTTTTGAAGCAAGAACATGTCATACGTTATTTAAAATACATCCAAACAAAAACAGATCAAATTTTCCAAATGTTTTCTAAGCCTTTTTTAGTTAAAACTATTTAAAAAACGTATTGAATTATGTTAAAACCATTTTCAAATCTGTACTAATTTGTAGGCAGTTCTAATGCCAGTTCAAAATAACATACTTGGAGAATAAACTACCAGTTAAAGATTTTATACCCAAACTAAGAGCAGTAAAAACTTATTTTTGGCCCCAGTGTCAGTAGGACTAGCTCCGTATCCAGCAGATCTGCTGAGTAAGAAGGTGCCATTTTTATGTGGCCACATCTCTGACGTTAATTGCACTTTAATGTAGAGTAACTGCAGGTTCAGGATTCAAGGGCTTAACATCTGTAATTGTGTAACTGATAATTTCCTCACCAGGGAGGGGAGAGTCTAGGTCTGAATGTCACCCAGAGAGGAAATTAAACGCTTCAGACACTGGCTAATTTAAAGCATAGTTCTCATATTTGTGGGTCGCATGCATGAAGGACAGCTGGAAAGGACTTGATGAAAAGCCCTCTGGTGTGTGTGTAACTACTGTACTGACTGGAGTTTAGCAGAGGGATTTTGTCATGGTCTAAATATAACCTCCCCAAACCCCCGGAGCTCAGAGCCGCCGCGGTGACGCTTGGTGCGCGTTGATGCAGCGGATGCTGCTGTGCTCCTGGTTCTATTCTTAGTTTCAAGCATGCTGCTTGTGCGCGTCCAGGGAGCTGAGGAGAGGAGAGAGGAGGAAATCAGGAAAAACTCTTATACCTGGCTCCTCATTCCGTAACTCTTTTTCCAAAGACAGAAACAATCCTATGCCTCTCAACTGCTGCTTTTCTGTTGTGTTATGGACCCAGCCCTGCCTTTTTTCCTGCATCTGGTGGTCAGAAACATTTGTTCCTTTCTAACTTCCCAGTATTAAACTCCAGCACTAACAGGAGCAGCTGTAGATAAAGGATAAAAGTCTTGAACATCTGCATTCCAGCTCCTTGCCCACACTCTTTGTGGCTGTTCCTTATTTGCTTTGCACCATTATTGTTGTGCTTGAACAAATATCTATTTATTCTCAATTCTTTCTTTAGAAATACAAAGAGGGGAAGAAAAAAAAAAAACGGATCAGATTAGTGGTCCTGTGATTTAAAAAACAACACAAATAGCACTTTTCAGTCTCTGAGCATCTTGCCCATTGAGCTTCTGACCAGAATGTCAAGTTCTGCTCCTAAACTAATGTAAACAGCTTCTTTTCCATGTAACCATAGTGAAGGGAATTCCCAGTGAGTGCAGATATATTCCCATGGATTCATGTTACTTAACTCTTTCAGCTGGCTGTAGTTTTGTTTGGATTGCTATAAGCTGTTTTAAATAAAAGCAGTCGAGAGTCTGCAAGTATCTCATCTACAGCTAATGCAGAAAGCTCAACATCTTTGATTAGGACTGAGAAGCCAATTAAACCCCACAGATTAACTTTCTATTTCTGGGCCGATGAGAAAGCCGGATAGAATATTTTCCTGTCAAGATTGGCCGTGGGAAGGCAGTGCTGGGGGCCCTGGTGGGCTCTGCCCGCGTGGCGTGGAGCCCCGCGCCGTCCCCGGCCGCGTGTCCCGCTCGGGCAGCACCCCAATACCCACTACTGTGTAGGGCAGCGTGCGGGGAGCGCCGCAAGGCGTGCGGGCCGTCCCCAACCAGCCAAGAAACCCCTGTCCTGAGAAGCACCAAAAAGCCATGGGGTCTTTTGGCTTCTGAATCACTTAACCTGACTAAAACCCGATAAAGCCTCTTGACATTCTCCTGCCCCCTTTATTTCAGTGAATGCTATCCTGAAACTGGGAACGTAGCTGCCAAAAGTTCAGCCCTTCCCAACAGCCTTGAATGGATCAACGCGCTCCTGGCCTGATGCGCTCAGGCATGGGAATGGTTGTTACGGCTGCTTTTGTGAATCATTTCAGTGTTTTCCGGCTATTTGATGTTTGCAATGGGTTCAGTGTGTTTGATCATTTTAATTAGAAAAAATCCTGCTGCCGCTGGCTCTGGAGATCAGTGAAGCAGAACTCGTGCTGCCAGCCGTCCGTGGTTGTTAACAGGGCTTGTTCCAGTGCACGTGCTGCTGGGTGTAACGTGCTCCAGTGTAAATACCTGTCTCTAGAAAGCAGTGTTAGTTGTGATGCTCCCTTTCCACTTCCTTTCCTTTCTGCAATCTGTTGGTTATATTGTGAGTTGTTTGAAAATTTTCAGGAAAGCTTTTAGGGGCAGCTGACTCTCTGCTTAGTGTTTCATTGAAATGGTGAAATTATAAAAGTTCTGCTGCAATTCACAGGGGATTTCCAGTGCTTGATTTATGTGCCATAGTTCCCCTTCTGAGCCTTCCTCCGCTCTCTGCTGGTTCCCAGCCACCTGTTTGCTGCTTCCTTCTGCAGCAGCGATCACCTCAGCTCAGAAGTCACCCTCTTTGCTCCTAACTGCTTTCTGCAATATCTTGACATGCTTACAAGAGTTCCTGAGGTGGCAAACCCCATTCTTTCAGCAAAGGTTTATATTATTTCAGTGATGCAATAAAAGGAAAAAATGTTAGAGGCCTCTGTGCTCAGGAAGCTAATGTTAATTTACAGCAGAGTACATTAGGAATTAGTGGAACACCTCTATGCACTATTGACTTAAGAGTGGTATCATGCACTTTATATAAAATGCAACCCTAAGGCCAGTCTGAGTGCACACTCCTTTGTAAAGAATTTGGTATCAGACTGTGACAAAATAGTCATTCCAGTTTTGTCTGAGTCAACAAGTTATTATTTTTTTCCCTTGCAGAAAGACAAATTCTTTGTGTACGAGGAGTACTGTAGCAACCACGAGAAAGCACTCAGGCTGCTCATGGAATTGAACAAGATCCCGACAGTGAGAGCATTCCTCCTGGTAAGCACCTTCTCTAGCACTCTTGACTTAATGATCTGACTTTACACCGTGCTCATAATACCCTTTTGGTATCCTAGGAACTCCAAGCATTTTGCAGACATAATCTGTTCCAGCTACACAGCTCTCAGGAAGGATAGGGATTGAAATGACTGGTGACTTCAGACACAGAACTAAGCCTGGCTCTGGTATGAGTAATTTCAGTGAAAACAGGGAAGATTTTTTTTTTTTTTTAAAGAAGCCTTGGAAAAGTTGACCAAAAATGATGAAAGGAATAATGCAATAAGTCAGCAGCAGAACTGTGACTCGCTCCCTGTAGATCCTGCACAGTTCTATAACCAATTCACCATTTGCAGACCCTGGCCTTCTTGTGATGCTCTCTTTCCCATCAGTAAAGTTGTAGGGAAGAACCATTACAGACTGGATAAATTATTCTGGCTGTTTCATTACTGCTTGTTTCAAAAATGACCAATGTCCTCCTACAGCCCAGGATGTCTTAATATCCATGTTGCTCTGGACTGTGCAGTATGGCCTTCAAATGTCTCTACAGCACCTAGCACAAACATGTTAACCAATGGATGGTGCCTCCTGCCCAATATTTCTCTTTCCAGCCTCCTGTCCAATCTTTCTGATTTTTAGGTGACTTTTACTCCTGGCCATGGATGCAGGCATTTAGATGTGGGTTAGCATGGAGATGAGGGACCAATTCAACACTTTAATTTTCTTTCGTGGTAAAAAACCATGACGTAAAAGAAAGGCCGTCCTTTTGCAAAGGACATTCTTTCCTTCCTTTTTCTGTTTTTGCCTACACAGAAGAAAACTTCTATATATATGTATGTCATCAGCAAGGCCAGAACACTGTAGAGCTACAGAACATACAGGCTTCAGAGAGGAGCCGCAGGGCCAGGCACTCATGCCCTTGGGTACTCAGAATCCCTGTCACCTGTGAGTTTAATAAGTTCTCTGAAAACGTGAATTTAAGTCACCAAAGGAAACCTATCTCAGATTCTGCTGAGAGAAATTACTGAGAAGGGAAAGAGGGAAAAGTGCATGTAACCACCACCCTTCCCAGCATCCAGGGTGATCCCTGCACTGTCACTGGACTAGCAAAAACCTCATGATTCTGAGATAGACGCAAGATGTCAATCCCGGCGTTGGCTGGGCTTCCTGCAGCACCTTAATCCAAGAGATTTTTAAAACAGCAGTAAGTGTGAGCACAGGCAGTGCCGAAGTGTCATCTGCTGTGGCTGCTGTAATTTCTTCCAGGCCTCCACCTCTTCCCAAAGCCAATGCTATCGTGTCACCGTGCAGTGAAAGCTGCATTAAAATACAAAGTTTTGCTTGTGAAGGTGGATTTGGCCTGCGTGCCCCTCACAGCTGCTGGAATATAGAACGTGGGAATGTGTCTGAAAAATCAGTAAGTGCTAAAGGGCAGTTCTGAGCCCACAGCTGAAGGGAGGGCCGAAAGGAGAGACGGGAAGGACTGAATCACTCGAGACTTGGAAAATTGGACAGTGAGCATTTTGAGCTGGTGGCCAATGCCACAGATCTAGAATAGCCTGGGGAAGGGTTATTTTACAGACGACTGTCTGTAAAAATACCACTTAGGACTAATGAGATTTATGTATGATGTCTGTGAACATTTCTTGAGGAAGAAGATTATTGAACTACAGCCAAAAAGCCACTAAATTTCAGAGTGTGCCCGAGCCAGAGCACACAATCCACAGGGGAAAATATTATCAGCAATGCCCCAAAGCAAGCACATCTTGGCTGACATTCCAGCTTCTGTTAATGGTGGGTGGGCTCCCCACCGGGGTGGATTTTGGATCAAAACTGATGAGATTAATGGTTGGCCATAGGCATGTAGAACTAGCTTATCTGAAATGTATATGAAGTCTGTCTACATCCACCTATCCCTGGCAGCAACCAGGACCAGCATCTCCAGGGAAATGCCAGTAAGGCTTGCAGTAGGCTGATGCGTGGTTATCACACAGGGCTTAGCTTATTGTGGAGAAATTGTGGGACATTTCTCCTCAATATTCTCTTTTTTCTATGGCATACCCAGTTCTTACAGTCCCCTTTCACATCAGCCCTGAGAGAAATTTGTGTAATCCACTGAAAAATTGAGAATCACTTGTTTCCTGGTGCCATGCACAAGTTTATCTCTGAAATTATTCTGGAATGTAGTGGCCCCTCCAAATGCGTGAGGACTCATGTGCAAGTTTTACAGTTGAACTCCTGATCTGCTGCTGCTTTTTCTCAAACTGAAGTCTGTTTGGATTTGAATTTGTTCGGTGTATTGGTCCAATATTTGGAAAGCACTTATATTGTCCCCTTCCTTGTTATGTTTAAGTAACAATGGGAGAGTGGCCGTCCATCATTTCCCGTGAGTATCCTGCATGTCTCGTGACTTTTTGCTTGGCACATAAATGGCAAAATGCAGGGACAGACTCAGAGCTTTGTGTGCTGTCTAGCCAACCAGCGCACGCATGCAGTTGGACCAGCTGGTCTTAGACATCATGTTTTGCCTGAGAATTGGTGGATGTGATACAGATGACTCGCTTATTCCAATTCCACCTTGATTTCCTTCAGGCATAATAGTTCAACTTGATGTTATTTATATCATTCCTAGTTAGCAGACTTTATTTTAGCCCTTGAGTATTTTCTGGACCACTAATGCAAACTTTGTAGAGTGAATGAAGACTTTAACAAATGGTCATGTTGATTGTGGTGGTAAGTTGGGTTCCTTTAGCTAATAGCACATCTAGCTTTGCAGATTGTCATCCTATTGTTATGACATTTTCAGAGTCACCTAAGACAGTGTTTTCTCTGGGAAGAAATTTTTCTACACAGCCAGGGTTTTACACAGTGATTTTTCTTTTGCTGATGTATGCAGAGTTTTGCAGGCTCAACTTGATTGCCATTCTTAAGATACAGGAAACAAGACTCCGTTTACCACTGAAATACAGAAAAGTGCTTTGTGATGGTAGAGAATATTATAGAAATAAATAAATAAAATCACTGTTAAAGAGCATGTGAAAGTTTGTCTGAGGTAACGTTTGTTTTCTTTTCTGATTATAGAGTTGTATGCTTTTGGGAGGCAGAAAGACGACAGATATTCCACTAGAGGGTTATCTGCTGACTCCAATTCAGAGAATTTGCAAATATCCACTTCTGCTTAAGGTAAATCAAGGAAAGAATTTCTCCAGTTATTTGGCTTATTCTTAGAGTGATTCTGCAGCTTTTTAACCCTGCATTTGCTGTCACAGCAGCCTTCCTGGTTTGCGCATCTGCGAGTTGTTCCCTCTCTGCAGAAAATGGTGTTTTATGGGTGCAGTCAAGAAGCTGGCTGGGCTGGCAGGCTGTTAAGTCCTGTAATGATGTGCGCAGAGCAGGCAGGGTGACTTACTGACTGCTTTGGACTTCAGATACCTTCTGATGTTTGCTAAGACTTGTGCTATTTGAGCCACTTCCTGAAAAGCTGTGTTCAAACAGAATTGTGTCAGTATTCTGGAGCACTGAGTGGCTCAGGGGACTGGAAATTGGATATTTCTTTCATCACCAGGTCTCTAGTTTGAGTGTTTTCAGGTCAGTAATGATCAAAATCCTTTATCATCCAACAGCTGTTTGGCAGCTTGTTTGAAAATTGTGTGGTTGTCTCCCTGAGCTCCCAATGGACAAGTGTCATTGCAATATGACTACTGCAGTAGGTACTAATTGGCCCCCCTCCCTGGCAGACCTAAAAGGAGCTAACTTGCCTCTCATCCCTTCAGGTCAGTGCTGGGTCACACTCCTGGTGGGAACAAGGAGAGGGAAAAGGAGAAAGTGATTCCTGGGAGTGCTTGTGTCCCTGTGTGCCTGGGGGGTGTCCCATCCATCTCCAGTGGTGTCAGTCTCTCCTTCTCCATCAGAGTAATATTCCACTTGCTAAAATAAAATTAATAAAACAGATAAGAAGCAATTGCTTCCTGTCTCAAAAGCAATTGCTTCTTTTCCGAAGTTGTGGAGCAAGTAACAATCCTGTGGTGAGCTGCTGTGATCCCTTGCTCGCAGGTTGACCGCACGTCACGTGAAGCTTTCACAGTGATGTGTTCGTAAATTCGGCATGAATAAGGGATTTCATCAGTGCAATGACATTCTGATCTTCTTCAGCTTACATTTTTTTCATTCCTCTGTAGCTTTCTAGGACAAGCCTTCCCGAACATAAGGGATTTTGTATCAAGGACTGGAAGAGCTATGAATGGACCAGTTTTCTTGCTTTTCTTTAAGCATTTGTTTTGCCAAGGGGGAGCAAACAAAAGACCAGTACAAAATATGTATCTCTAAACCATAGTTCAAATCTTTCTGAGTTCAGTGGCAACTGAAGTCATTGTGCTCTGGGAATCGAATATTGGCCTCTGGAAATAAACTGGTGGTTTCCGTTTTCTCACATATACACAGCTGAAAAACCCTCCTGGCACAAAGCTCCGTTCTTTGAAAGGCAAAAGTAAGCCCAGCAAGGCTGAGAATGAAACAGCCCCTCTTGCTTTCAAGCCATCATAAGACAGAATGAGGATAAATCTGCCTTCCTGATGCCAACACGGTGCCAGCCTTTGGGGTGAGGACTTGGTGTCTGGATGTGGTGCCGCACACCCAGGCATGCAAGGGACTGTGGAGTGAATAGAGGTGAAGGGGACCAGCTGGAGGAGCTCTGATGAAGCCTTGTATTGTTGCATTTCATTTTCCTGGGAATTCCTTTTTGTGTCCTGATTGCTGTGAACCACACGCTGTTCACAATGTGAAATTTCCTGCACAAGAAATCGAAGTTTTAAGAAAAACCTGAGGGACATTGAGTTTCTGTTAAGCTGTAGATCTGTCTTAGTCAGTGAGATGATGCCATTGCTAGGGATTGTTCAGTTCAGAAAATATCTGTGGTCACTGGAAGATGGAACTGATGCTGATTCTCAAAGATGATGGTTTTATGGTGAACAGGTTGTGCCCCATTCAAGATTTGTTTGGTGCGTGTTAGCACAAAATTGCCAGAGTCATCATGAATATTTCACACATGAGAATTACTAAGAGAAAATACAGGCTGATTCTATTAGTGCTGACTGGGGAAATGCAACTCCCCAATTAAAAAATAAAGTAGATATTAAAATAACGCAACCCTCAAAGTAAGTGTTTGTTCTCCCTTTGCTACTGAACTGCAGTTACTGCTCCTGAAATAGCTGGTTTGTATGCCTGGGGGTTGGATCTTATTTTACCTAATTCCCAGGGCAAACTAATACTGTTGCACTCCAGCTGATTAGAAAAGCTGCAGTCCAAGAGCTATCCTACTTTCCTCTTTTACTCGTTTTGTTAAATAAGGGGTACACATTCTGATTTTCTGATACCTTAGATACGACCTTGTTATAGTTGTTTAGTATAGCTGAATAGTTAGGTTTGATAAAGACTCTGTGAGCATAGTAATTGAGACTCGTCTACAGTAAATGCCTTAAATAGTAGGGTAAGACATATATTTAAAATGATAAAACTATTTTTGATTAATGCCACATGTGAATATTGTTCTTCCAGAATAAGAACATCTAACATGGAGTTAATTCGGTTTTCTCAGTTAGGAATAATATACTGGCATATCTCCAAATGCATCTTAAGCCAATATTACCAGTAATTTCCAGTGTACTGTATGATATCCTATCATTGGTAATCTTGTGTTTTCTCATCATCTGTCTGATGAAGCTATTTGTTTTCTCTGAATCAACAAACAGGGGAACTTCAGCGTAGCTGAGAGCAAACAATCTTTGTTGTTGTTGCTTTCTTTGGAAATCTGTCCAATTTGCAAGCCTTGGCTATGGTTTGGAAGCGTGGCACTCAAACCTAACCATGTCTTTCATTATCTCTGTGCAAATAGAGTAGCAATGGTACTAAGATTTTGTCCCTGAAATGACTTTTGTCTGCTGCAGATGGAGTGCCAGAGAATTAGCACAGCATTTGTTGGTCAGCAAATCAGTTTTATTCACAGTGCAAAGCCTCACTAATATTCTTCTTTTCTTGCCGTTGCACTTCAGCAAAGCAGTGAAGTCTATTTGGGGCGCGTTCTGACTGTGCGTTGGCAATGAGCTTCACTAGAACTTTTCCCTTAAACTCGGGAAAGGGGTTTGGGGAAGAGCTGTGCTTGCTGTGGCGGCTGCAGGATTTGGTAGAAGCAGAAGCAGCAGAAGGCCCAGCTGAAGCTCAGCCCTGGAGAGCCAGCGGCTGGGGCGCCCGCGCGGACGTGTGCGCTGCCGAGTAAATATTTCCAGCAGAATGTTTTGGATTAAGGCATCTCTGTCTCGCTGATAATCGTTGCATGGCGCTATTAATTAGTGGGAACTGCACTTCTGAGGAGCAGGAGCAGCTGTTGTGTAAACCAAGCTCTGAACAAAAATAGCTGCTTTGCCTTAATAAAGAGCATTTTTGTCAGCGAGAAAGAAAACCCTGGGGGAGTGGAGATCGTGCGTTACCTACAGCACGGGGTGGGCTGAGGAGCCGTCCCCTCGGCTTCCTCGCACCGGGAATGTGCAGTGCGGGATGCCCCCAGCTCCCGGCCCGTGCCGCGGAGCCCGTGCCCTGTTGGTGTCTGCGCTCCTGAGGAGCTGCCGCCTCCACATCCAGAATCACAGAATCACAAAATGCTGAAGGTTGGAAGGGACCTCTCGAGGTCATCTAGTCCAGCCCCCTGCACACTCAGGGTCACCTAGAGCACGTGGCACAGGACTGCGTCCAAGTGGGTTTGAAGATCTCCAGAGAAGGAGACTCCACAACCTCTCTGGGCAGCCTGTTCCAGTGCTCTGGCACCCTCACTGTTAAAAAGGGCCTCTTCTGCCTCTCGTCCCTTAAGGATATCTTGAAATATGCGCAACTCCGCGCAAGGATTAGGCCCTTCCGTGGAGTATCACTCCGAGGATTGGGTGTCACTCAGAGCATGGAAGACTCCCAGGTGCTTGGAGGGAAGGAAAACCCAAGGGCAAGAGGCTGCGAGTCCAAGAAGACTCGGAAGCCCCTGGAAAGGGGAAGCCCTGGAGCGGGGCAGCCCCACGCCTGGGTCCAGGTGGTCCCTCCTGCTCCCCCTTAGAGCTCCTAAGCAACAGAACCTCCTGATGAACCATCACTGAACACGTTTAATCTTTGGGGGGCTGATTTTATTTTTCCTAAGGAGCACAAAAGTCATGTTTTCCTTACATTCGGAACGTTGCTTGGACGAAATCCAACTTCGTGCATCATTACGTTAAAAATTATAGATGCCCTATAGAGTCCTAAGGAAGGCTGCCAATTTGCAAGACATACTTCTGTTTTCAAAACGTTATAGATATAATCACAAATAATAAGTAATATTTATAGCACTGCAAATGTTTTTGTTATGTTTTAAATTAACATAGATTGTAAATCTGATAGCACATAGAATATGATAACTTCTACTGATTTATTGTAGTTTGTCTAGTCTCTGTCCCATAAAAACAGCAACGTAAATTACAAATTAAAAAATAGACAGGATTAAGCAAAAATGCTATAACTGGAAAGTGCCCAGACAGGACCCAGTTTAACTTTTTTTTTTTTTGATTAGTTTAAGAGGAAAATATATTTTCTTCTATGAAAATGTAAAAACTATAAAAGGGAAATGTAAAACATGTGGATTTGTATTCAGAGAAGTCTTTTCTTTAAGTGCGTTTTGCAGCTGAACTGTTTATTAACAGAAGTTCTTGACATGATAAGCAAGAAATACAGTGCCAGTTGTCTCTGCAACCCCGAGGCGTGCAGCCCCGTGGGTGCGCGTGCTCCGTGTGCGCCCTGTGTGCTCTGTGTGTGCTCTAGTGTGTGCTCTAGTGTGTGCTCTGTGTGCTCCGTGTGCTCCATGCGCCCTCCGTGTGCGCTCTGCATGCTCTGTGTGCTCCGTGTGTGCTCTAGTGTGCACTTTGGGTGCTCCGTGTGCTCTATGCACACTCTGTGTGTGCTCTGCGTGCTCCGTGTGCTCCATGCACGCTCCATGCACGCTCCGTGTGCTCCATACACACTCTGTGTGCGCTCTGTGTGCTCCGTGTGTGCTCTAGTGTGTGCTTTGCGTGCTCCGTGTGCTCCATGCACACTCCTTGTGCGCTCTGTGTGCTCCGTGTGTGCTCTAGTGTGCACTTTGCGTGCTCCGTGTGCTCCATGCACACTCCGTGTGTGCTCTGCGTGCTCCGTGTGCTCCGTGCACGCTCCGTGCACCCTCTGCGCGCTCCATGCACGCTCCGTGCGCGCTCCACTCGCGTCGCCGAGCCGCGCGGCGCCGGCGCTCCCGCGGCAGCCCCTGTTAAACCGCGTCTGAGTGTCCTCCCGAGCAGGGAGATCGAGGAAGGAATTTTTAAAATGTAGACACTTGCACGTATCAGCTGCAAGGCATGTGCTGGGCTGTCAGTGTGAAGTACACAAGCAATCATTCTTGTGTGGCAACAGAAGACATGGGGAAGGGTGACGGAGACTTCTTTTTACAGAAAGATCAGTTCAGCAGAATAACATCCTTTTTGCTAGGAAATATTAAAATTGTGTTTACATCTGAGAAACCTCTGGTTTCCTCTGCCCGCCTGCATTGTTCCTCGCCATCTCCCCTGCCACCTCTTTGCACCTTCCTGTGCAAACCTCTCTGCTGAGGCTCCCTCATTGTAGGTTTTCTGGGCTAAGCACAATTAGAGAACAGGCGACTGCGTGAACAGCTGATGCATCTTTATTTTTATGTGATTTAATTTTATATTTGAAGTCTCTAAGATGTTTGTCGCTCTACTAGCCGTAAGCTGTTAAAAGCTGCATCTGAGACTCAAATACTCAGGCTGGAAATCCTTTTACTACATTGCATAACCAAAGATTTCTGAGTAAAAATATATTTTTTTTTCTGGGTACAGTTAGTAGGAAATAAGGTAACATTCGAGCCACTAATGTGGCCTTTTCCTGCACACTCATTTCCTAAGCATTAATACATTTGGATGGGTATAGGAAGCCAAGGAAGCTTTTAGAATCCAAATGCAGGAGCTTCACCTGTGGCCCAGCAGTTTTAACATTGGTTCTTCCAACGTTAAGTGCAAATTACAGCTTCCAAATGGAGCTGTGTGAATCTGTGGCAAACTACAATTTGCTGTCTAGGGACCCAAACCTTCTCACATAAGTGGAATTGTTGCATGCGTTTGTCTGGAAGTATTTTAGCCTGGTAGGATGAAAGCTGAAAGGGGATCTGATGGAAGGCTATTTGAGTTAGCATCTGATTTTTGTGAGAGGAATAGGGGAGGTCAAAAACTCTTTGATTTTTAGATGGAAGCAATTTATGAACTTTGGGAAGCAACTTTCAAGCATTAGTCATGGAAGAAATGGACAAATTTGTTGTAATTGACTGTCATAATTCCAGTCTTGTAAGAACAGTGCATCTAAAATATTTAAGATACATCAGACCTGCAGGTATAAAACCTGTCTGATGCATCCTGAAAACATCAGGTTCATTGCATGTGTAAGGTAGGTCTGGCACATCTCAGATGTTGCTGCATCTGTTCTGAAATTCCAGCTGGGCTGCCAGACATCCAGAAATCTAAACCAAATGTTGAAGAGGGCATGTTCAGGGGAGGCCCGAGAGCCCCCCAAGAATAAAAAACTGCTGCATTTCTCGTTTAGAAATGTGACATTTGTTGCACTTACAGTTCCATCTGTGCATGCAATAAAAGGTCACAGTTTATTTCCTGCTTTTTAAAAAGCCTGTTTTACCTCTGTATGCCCTGAAGTCAGAACAGTCACTGTGGCACCCTGTGGAAAAGAGCTTTAAGAGCCTCTGCACAAGCACTGCAGCTTCCAGTCTGCCAGTCCCTCGCTTGGCTCCCCGTGCTCGTGTTGTCCTTTTCTGATATGTGACTTAACACCCATAAGGATCCAAAAATCCCTGGGAGAGCTGGGCGAGAACTCTGCAAGAGGCATGCTGGAAAACTGCTCTGCTTTTCCACTGGTGCAATGCTAAGAAGCAGGACAGAAGGGCTGCCGAGGGCTGGGGACAAGGTGAACAGCCGGAGGACTTGGCCTTATCTCATTACACAGACAAAAACTAGTAATAAAATAGTATATATGGAGTGCAAATTATTAGAATGCGTAAGAAAGACTTTAAGAAATAGAAATAACGCCAAGCAGTATGAGTTACAAAATGCAACGTAGATATTCTAAGTATTTCCTGTGCATATATTACAGGTTATCACATCTGTCACATCTGTGAAAGTTCTTGCTCTGGTACATATCTTTCCTATCAAAATGTCATGAGTGAATATCCTGGACATTGCGCAGCCCAGATAACGTAGCCTTGAATGTGACCGGGCTCATACCCGGCTTTAACGTGGGTCCGTGCGTGAATCTAGGGGCCTGAGTGCCCCAGAGCTGCCGTCTGCGGCCCAGGGTCACGCGTGGAGTCTGTGCAGGACAGGGGGCTGCTTTGTCACCACAAGCTGGTTATTTCCCCGCTGGTCTGTGCTTCCTTCCCGCGCAGGGCGTCCTGCCCAGCCCTCGTGCTGCCTGCGCCGGGGCTGCTGCGCGCCGCGTCCTCGCGCCCTGCAGCACGGAAAGCGCACGGATCGCAGGGAAGGGCCGTGCCCAGCCTAATGGCGTGGAATGGAGCACGATAAAATAATAATGATAAATAATGTTTCACAATACTTTTGGTCAGAGGATAATGCTGATGATGGGAGAGGCTGTGGAGGGTGATGGGAGAGGCTGTGGAGGGTGTCTGTTCTGTTCTCCCTGTCTGGCTGTTCTGGATGACTAACAAGTCTCTAGCTAGAAAGTCAGTGTGTTTTATGAATTTGTCTAAGAAGTTGTGTGCAAGGAATAGTTTGCTGCAAGTGGCAGCTACCTCATTTCCTAGTACTGCGGAAGTTGGAATCTGTAGGATAACTTGTCCAGACTGCGATGTCTATGAGCTTCCAGGGGGACAGCATGGTCCTACCCAAGCACCACCATCTGCTCTCTCTCTCAACCGCCTTTTGCAGTGTTGCCAAATACTCTCAGAGTTTACCCTGCACATCGTAAACCCGTCGCTAAAAGCAAACGGCGTCCTGCCAGCCGAGTGCCCAGCCAGAGCCCCCGGCCCTTTGCAGCCTCCCTTGCAGGGCTCGAGTTGGTATCTGCACGCAGAGCTTCTGCAGCAGAGGGTGGATTCTCGCTTAGGTTCAGCGCAGCACAGGGTTGTTGTGGATGAAGAGCCCTGCGTCTGTGTCTCTGGTATTTTGTGAAGGGATGTTCAGACAGCAGTAACGTACCCGTATCCAGTTCTAAAGCAGCATGGGTGACACTTGAGCTGCAGAATTCTGTGAGTGGCACCAAGAGTGGCACTGTTCTGCCTGTTTTTTGAACGCCTGCTTTCCATGGCCTTATCTTGAGCAAAAGTGGGGTAGAACCTCCACCTCTAGAACCTCCCAAGGGAATTTTGCCTGTGCTAGTGGTCAGTGGTTGTAGCAGCCAGCTTTTTCTTCCTGTTCCATGTGTTGCTACATATGTGCACTGCAGCTTAAGGTCATTAACTCTTCTCTCTCAACGGGTTTCCTAGTGATCGGTACATGACCCATCTCCCCCATTGTCCCTCTGACAACAGCAAGTATCAATCACTAATTATAAGTTTCAGGAAGGGGCAATGGTAGCTGTGAGTAAATTCTCAAAAACAGCACTTTCCTGAGCAGATCTGTGGCCTCTGGGACATGGAGTTCCTTGGTCACCTGCACAGAGTGGCTGGGTTAGCAGGATGGCTGGATTAGCAGCGGCTGCAGTTACTACAGCCCAGTGCATCCCTGGGCTCTGCGGCAGCCGTGCAACCCGAGCCTGCAGTTACCAGTGCATTTGAGCTCGGGGCTGTGTGTGCACGTGAGGCAGCCCGTGGGTTGCAGGTGATGCTACTGGCCCTGGGAAGGGAGCCCTAGTGATGCTCAGGACCATGCAAGAAGTCAGAGTGTGTCAGTGACAGGTAAGGTAGTGTGGTACAAGGACTTCTAAACCAGTGCCAATAGAGCAAAATTTAAGATACTTAAATTCCTCTACCTATTTCCTATAGATATAGGAGGTATAATTACCTATTTACCTACCTAATATTCTTAGTTTAATATCTTGATGCATCCAACAAAAGGCAACTACATTTTAAATCTTGTTGGAGATGATGACAGGCATTTGGGGGCTTTGATGCCTTATCTTGGACGAACAGCAGCTGGAACAGTTGGGCAGTGTTTGCCCTTAGCCGTGGGAGCTCTGGATTGAAGCAACTTAGCTCTGTTCCCAGACCCTGCTGCTGTGCAGGCTCTCTGGCTATGTTCAGGCTCTTCTCTCATGCAAAATGATGCAATTGAGCAGCAGTTTGCCATTTAGTCACTAGACTTTAGAATAACAAAATAACATGTTGAGGCAAAACAGAACTTAGGGAAAATGTGAAATATTCCAGCCAACTCAGAAATGTGGGTCTTAAACACCATATTATGTATCAGGAGGAAATTATCAGCCTTGGTTAAGGTTTCTTTAATGTATTTTTATCCAATTGTGGCTACCTATAAACTACCACTGGTCTAAAAAGTGATTAATTGTGAGCTGACAGTGGTTACCCCTTTTGCCAAACTGGTGAATATTGTTAAGTTCCAGGTTTTCCCACTGTTGTACTTCAGTGGATGCAGTTTAGCTGGGCTGGTGCTCTCTTCCCACTCTAGCACATTTGCCTTTTGGGGAGACTGTTTAGTTTTTTATGCAGTATTTCAATTTATTTGGCCTTGGTTCATGCTAGAAGCAAACATATGTGTCGCAACAAAACATATTTGGCTTAAACTCTTCTATTTGACATATTTAACAGCATGTGATACCTTCATTTATTTAGCAGCGTCTCTATAAAGCAGCAACCCTGCTCAGATGAAGAGCCTTCTGGAGAACAGCATCTGCAGTAGCACACTCACTCTCCTTTAATTCAGCAGTGGTTCTGGCATCTTCCTATGGGGTTGCATTTAATGCTGTGTTTGGGCTTTCCGTGTGCCACCTCTAACTTTATTTTGTGTGTTTTCTTTCCTTTTTAAAGGAACTAGCTAAGAGGACCCCCTCTAAGCATCCTGATCACCCAGCTGTCCAGAACGCATTGCAGGCAATGAAGACAGTCTGCACAAATATCAACGAGACCAAGAGACAGATGGAGAAACTGGAAGCCCTTGAGCAGTTGCAGTCGCACATTGAAGGATGGGAGGTAGGACATGGGACTAGCCAGGGCCCCGGAGGCAGTTAGGAGCCCTGGAGTGTCCAACGGGCTGCAGTTTAGTGACTCACACTGCGTGGGGGGATTTCTGTGCCTTGTGGGGTATGGAAACGCACTCGGAGGTGTGGGTGGCATCACCGTGATGGGTTTCAAGGATGGTGTTTATTTTGGGTATGCAGGCTGCTGCTAAATTGTAGCAGAACAAGTGGGTCGTGAAAAAAAGCTGGAAAAGACTAAAATTTCCAACAGGTAGATCCCTTTGGAAGACAAATCTAGAAGGTGAAATTCAGGAGTGGTCTAAATGGCACAAATTTCTCCTTCCTCAAGTCTCTAGTTTTTCGAGGAGCTTTGAAAGTTAGCTCACTTAGCTTCATACAGTTTTCCTGTAGAAAAAATGAAAATCAGATCAGACAGCAACTGGTGTGTTTGTATTTGCCCTAGTTAAGTTATTCATGGATGTGGTTCTAGCACTGTGTTTATTAGTAAATGGAACTCTACAGGTGGAGCCATTTACTGTGAAAGAGAGAAAAATGAGAGAGAGAAATAGGAGGTAAAGCATGGGGGAAGAGGAAATCCAGGGAAAATAGCCAACCAGTAGAA
This sequence comes from Tinamus guttatus, assembly GCF_059628265.1. Classification (NCBI taxonomy): domain Eukaryota; kingdom Metazoa; phylum Chordata; class Aves; order Tinamiformes; family Tinamidae; genus Tinamus; species Tinamus guttatus. The sequence goes on from NW_028288561.1 coordinate 3,720,112, forward strand.
ACACTGGGAAGTTGGGAATATGCCCAAGTCTGACAGCTTGGGGTGTGATGTTTTCATTGAGGCCCTTGAATCAGTGGAGTTTGGAAGCCTCTGGGAGTTGCACCACAGGGAGGCCGTGGTGTTAAATGGCCTCGTGGAGGGAGTTTGGAGAGAGTGACATTTCAAATGTCCGGGCTCACTGCTGCCAGCTGAGGATTTCTGAGCTGAGGCCTCTGTGTAGAGGTCATGAAAACTTCCTCATGTTCGGCCCCTTGGGTGCTCTCCATGACTCGTTTTGGGGTTGTTTTTTATCTTTTGTGTATGTTTTAAACCTTGCTCATTTGTGCCCTGGAGGATGTTCTTGGCATTCAGCTAAAGCTGTAAGAGCAATGCAGATATCCAGCTGTGTATTTTTTGGATAGCGAGCTCAGCTAACAAAGTCATATGATGTTCACTATAGCGAGACTTCCAGAAGCAATTAAACCCATTTTGAGTTCAGTGCAACTCAGGGGTCATTTAGGCGAGAGGCCCCGGAGCCTCAAGCATGACTCTGCAAGCGCCCATGATGTCATACGTGAGGTAATTTCCACACTTCTCACATATCTTATTTTTAGCAGTATATATAGCAATATTCTGATGCTGAAACCTCTTTCAGATTTGTTATATATATATATATACGTATATATACTCTTTCATAACAGAGTCACCTAGGTTATTCATCCCAAAAGGTCAAAAAGGAAGGAGTATTTTTCACTTCCAGTAAGCTGTGGAACATTTCTAAATCTGCTACTAGCATATTCAAAGGGGGACAAACAGCTTTATACATCACAGATAGAGGCCAGTGCCAAACATGATATTTTTTTTTTCTCTTCTATATCCATAAAGAAGATGGAAAGTGATTGACAGCTTCCTATCTTGGGTTGCCACACTGCCAAGGTCTGGCAAATCATGACTCCAAAGCCAAGTGCTGTGTTTGTAAACACTGATTTTAGACTTTTCAGATATGTGTCTCAGTTCATTTCTAATAAGAAGGGCTCCTAACTCCTCTCCTATAAAAGTTGCAATTGCTGAATTAGGTAAATGCCTAGCTTTAGCAATGCAGCATACCAGCCACAGAGCTGCCTGTAGGCGGAAAAGTATATAAGGCAGATTTATTTTCAGTTTATCTGACAGCAGCCAGAAATAGAAAATTTCCCTTTAGCATTGATATGAATTCTGAAACATCAGTGGCCTGTAAATAAGGTTATATACCATACATAATAATTTGATAAGGTGCTTCCTTATCAAACCGTGACAACCATTTTAATCAAAGGCATCTAAAGTGTGAAAAATCAGTAAACATCAGCTTACTTATGACCAAGACTTTAATATTTTTAAGGGCAGCAGCCTGGCAGGTCATACTCAGGCAGGTCAATCATTTGATAATTGGCTGTAATTTCAAGTTTTACCAGCTATGGGTTATGGATTGTTTTTTTTTTCCTTGCCTGCAGTCTAGTCCCACTCTGAAAGGTGAGAAATCCTGTCTTGTCTCTGAAAATATCAAATAAATCTTCTTGCTGTGTTTCTTGCCATAGAAAAATGTCTCAGATTGCTATAAATGTGAAGTAATTATGTCAAGAGCAAACAGGAAATGCATCAACGGTTTTCTGATACCATCACGATGGGTCTCATGCCAAATTAAAGATTCTTAGATTTTAAGGCAAGAAGCAACTGTTGTGATCATTTGCTTTGACTTCCTGCACAAAATAGGCTAGATGATTTTACCAGTGATTTCTATATCAGTAAAAGATTGACCCTGATTATTAATGTTACTATATTCATTGCTTTTGCTGTCTTTTCTTGGGTATCTTTTGGAAAATTAAGTACTTGATATTTAGGAGCTCTGTAACCTTGATTTCCACACTGGTAAAACATGTGAGCAGCAGGCTTCTTGTGTTGTACATGGAAACAATTTCTGTTCCTATTCATGTGTTTGTAAACAGGTTCACAATTCTGAGATACGGTGTCTTCTCCTGGATATGGCCGTTTGGTCATATGACCATATGGGTCATTTTCAAAATAGCTAGTGCTTATTTCTGAATACGTATTCACCATTTCTGTAGAATGATAAAGAATGGAAAAATATATCAGGGCACCAAATGGAAATACTGCATTTAGCTAGCTCTCCCGTCAGTAAAGGCAGAAGATACAGAAACACGTATATGTCCCACACAAAACCAGTGCCACAAACTTGGCAACATTTAAAGAGTATCTGCTTCATTGTTAGCTAAAAGTGAGGTGAGGGCAGCATAGCTGGCAAGGTTTGATTTTGAAAATAATGTAATCAAAGCTTCATTCGCACCTCTAGAGTGACTGCAGTGCGTTTAGAAAGGCTGATTTAAAATTGGTGATTATTCCTGAATAGCTTGATGGCAGCAGACTCTGCCTGCCCGAGCAAAATTGACTCATGTCCTTTTTTTAAAACCTCTCAAGCAAATCTTTTTGGGGTAGCTCTCTAGGTGGAGATGAATTTCATGCTTACGCACAGTTGTCTTCAGTATTTTTCAGTCGAGCTGACTGTGTCTTACAGAACTTTTGCAGTGAGGACAGGGTTAAGGGACCTTTGCCCTGTCTGACTGTGCTTTGCCAACCAAGCAGTTTCGTTGATAATGGACATCTTGCAATCCAAAGTCATTTCTCTTTTCCAGTAAAACTCAAGGCAGTGGTTCATGTTATCTCATGTAGTTCCTTATCTGCTTGCTGGCTGTGGAAGGAAGTTCCCATTACACTAAGAAGTTGGTCTTCCTTTCAACTCAAATAGAAGTGCAAAAATGATACAAATTCTAGAACTGCATGGTAAACGTTTCCTGTGCTTCAAGGTATTTTTCTGCACAGTGATCTTTTGTTAATAAGATGCACTCATACCTTTGAAGTAATAAAAGACCAAGGAACTTAGGGCTGGTAACTAATGTCCAGCCCAACGAACCCTGTTTGGGCAGTGGAATCCACCCCTGATGCCCTCTGGATGTGGGGACAGGTGGAGTTGCCTCATTCTGAGGGCAAGTTGGGACAGTCTGTTGGTTATTTTAATTTGGGTCAAATGCATTGGGCCTCGAAGGCCCTATTGCAAGAATCACGGGGTCATTTTTCCTAGGAATAACCTGTATAACGTTTGAATGGCTTAGAGCCATCTCTTGTGGTCCTTAGTTTCCTAGGATGAGCCTGGGACAAAGAGCCCATGAGCTCAGCTCTCTGTCACTGTTTGCTCCACGTGATGCCTCACACATGGCGAAGAGGAGTGTGCAGGATCCAGCCCCTGCTTTCCATGGATGTGCTGCTCTCTTGCACGTGTTTACCAAGACCTCCATAAAGGAGAGCAGTTGCATATGCTGCTAACGAAAGAATCTGAAGAGATATATCACTATTGCAATGATTTTCCAGAGAGAAAGTTAATACCAATTTATGTCACTATGGGAGCCAAAACATTAGGGAAATACCATTATCCTTTTATAAAGCGTTTCTAAAGTCATCACTTGTGATATTTGCAGTGGTAGCTCAGGATATGAAGGGAAGATTGATGTTCTAAAGAGAGTCATAATGCAGCTGCTTCAGAAGTGGAAGATTTCCTCTGGAAAAAAAGGAGGCCTGTGCAGGATAACAAAGATTTATCACAGTATATGAGGATTCCATAAAAATATTTGTAATCCAAAGAGTGATGGATGTGTTTAGTCACATTAAGAAACTGAGGACTTCCTGCTTATGGACACGTTGATGACATGCAGATAAATACTAAAATTTTAGGAAAAAAGGCTTCTTTGTGAACACTAAAATGTAACTAATAAACAAGATTTATTTTCTATGTTTTAGGGGTCAAATTTGACAGATATCTGCACACAGCTCTTGCTCCAAGGGACTTTGTTGAAAATCTCAGCAGGAAATATCCAGGAGAGAATGTTCTTTTTATTTGACAATCTACTGGTTTACTGCAAGAGGAAATCCAGGTGAGTTCTTTTGTCTTATAGTTTTATGGAGGAACCTACATTTTATATGTAGGAAGAAAGATCAGTGATCAGCTCTGGTCCTGTTGCTCTTCAAGGCTAAATGATGAATGTATCATCTTTTTCTTTCCCCTGTTTTGGGCTATTGCTATCCACTTAGACTGATGACCAGACAGACTCCCTAAATGGTGGGGCATAGCAGACAGTAATGGGATCCCCTTTTTAAGAAGTGCACAGTCCAAAGGTTGATAGAAAAACAACACCGAAATATCTGGACAGCTTCTCCATGGTCTGCAGTGATGTGAGGAAAGGAGCCTTGCCAGCTTTCTTTGTGAAGTTGTTCTAGGGAGAAGGTGACATTAAAAAAGCAAGAGCAAAGTGGAAGACCAGGATAGCATTAGGTGGATGCAGGGCACAGAGCAGCGAAGAAGAGGTGAAGATCAGCAAGTTGCTGTTCAGCGTTTGCAGCCCAAATGCTCTGTGCTTTGTCTTCCTTCCTTAGTCTAGTAACATTAATTTCTGCATCATTCCACCTTATAACACTGTAGCATTATTAACGCCTACTCATTATTAAAATAGCAGTGGCAGCGTAGAAGGCAGCTTGTTTGTGCACCAGAACTGGGTTTCAGTTCTTAAGCATTCCACCTTCACAGTTCCAGTCTCATTCTCACATCTTGGTCTTTCCTAATCTGCCTTGCGTTCTCCACTCCTACTCTTTCCTTGTTGTATTCCCCCAGCTCTTCAATTTGTACCCGTTTGTTGTAGCTATTTATTGGTCACTGACAAGCTGAACCACCAACCCAATTAGAATTCCTCAAAAATCACAGTGTCCTCCCATAGAAAATTCTCAAAATTTGTGCTCAATTCCAACTTTTTTGTTGAGTGGAAATCTTCTAGCCATTCAGCTAGAAAAAGATCCGCTCATATCAACAATGTTCCGACTTTTTGTGTGGATAATGGTGAAGCTAATATGAAACATAAATTGTTAGGTGAAATCTATATTAGAAATTATTAGAATACACTGTATATAAGCATTTGACCTAAAAGAAACATGTACATAGCTCAATCTTATGTGCAGTTCATATGGCTTCTAATCTTATCTAAATGACGCATTCTGACATTGTTGAAATGAAACAAGAAAGATGAAACATTTCGTTTTGATGCTTTTCCAGATTTCTCAAAATCCAAGCTTCCACATGAAGCAGAGTTCAGAAATCCATGTGTCTCCCACCAGAAAACTCTTCCTTTTAAAAATCAGCTCAACTCACTATCTAATCTTGTACTTCTTCAGAGCTCTCAAAACCCTTTTTTTAGTTCTGTTTGTAGTTCAGGTTGGCCTAGTCCCTCCCGCCATCCAGGCACTTTTCCCAGAATACTGAGATTTAGGAAACAAAATGTTCCACTGCCTTTTAAGTAACTCTGTTTTTGTGCAGGAGACATTACTGAGCTATTCTGTAGTTTGGCTCAGTGTAAGAGGAGGCTGCTGTAACACTTTGATTTTCCCAAAGGATCAATATTGTTTATCTTTATTAATGGAGTTTGAGCAGACTAAATTGTCCAGAATCTGATTTCCATTAAAAGCAAAGTATTTTATTAAGCCTGTTGAGTATTGTCTAATGTAAAATATATAATTAGGGACTGCTGACCAACTTTAATTTTGGATCTTTCCTCTGTCTAGCTGCTATTTATAATTAGTCCAGGGTGGAAATGAACATGTATCCAGTAGTGATAGCATGATCATTTGGCCAGCTGCTTGATAGACAATGGACATGTTAGTGGGAAGCAGGTTTTGGAAAAATGGAATCTGTTCACAGTTTAAAATTGAATGACTTGATTTTTCCCTCACTGTGCTTATCAGATTCAAATCACCGTAGCTGTTCTTGATTGAAAAACAGAATCAGAATTCAGACCTTGGTCTTCATTACAGTGCCAACTATGCAGACATTTGAACTTGGGCATCACATCTTCTTATAAGAGCATGAATTATAAGTAGCTTCTAGTACCATTTCAGACACGTTTATAGATCAGGCTGAGGATCTATGTTTTAGCTGTAAGATTGCAAACTCATCTTTTGCAGAAGCTTAGAGAAGTCTGACAAACTGATGACATAGTTTTTCAGGACTGAGTTTTGTTTTGTGTTTTTAGCAGTATCATAGTCTGCTTTTAAATTGAATCCTGATGTCAGGAACAATATGTTTCATGTGGGGAAATGGGCTGAGTATCTGAAGGGTTTTATTAAGGCTGCCAGGACAGCTTTTCTTTTGACTCAACAGTCGTCCTTAGGAAATGATCTAATAGCTCCAAGGTTTTGGTCCCTGTCAGTCTCACTGGATATAAGTATCTGGTCATCACCAAAGGTATATTTGTCACTAAAGCTAGTTCTAAGTAGAAAAATTGCTTAGAAAAACATGATGATTCTCTTAGCACCTCAGTTTATCATAGGCATTTCACGTTAACAGTAATTTTCTCCCCAGCTGTTTTTTATTGCAATATTCTTTGAATTCTACGAGCTCCTGGCAAGTCGCCCCAGCAATCCCGTCACTGTGCAGAGTTTGGACACCTGCCATTTCAAATGATGATCGTTTGACCAGTTGTGTTTTGGTTCACATAGCGGTGTTGTTCTTAGATATTGAAGCTCAGCAGGTGTCAGTTGGATACTTTAAAACCTATTCCAGACATAAAAACCCAGAACATAAATATATGGAATTTTTTTTATAAGGCATTAAAACAGAGACACTTACTTAAACTTATGTGTAAGGATACAAACTCTGGGCAAAACTGCCCAAAGCGCAACACTTTTTAAATGCCACAAGCAGCGACATCTAACATGCTTAGAATGTGACACTGGTCTCTTAACATGTTTTATTTTGAGCTTGGAAGCTGGTACACATGCTGCAAATTTCCCCAAAGTGCAGGTGAACAAAGCAGACAAACAGAATACTTTGTCAGGTATTAGCAGAATTTTCATCCCAAAGCCACGTGCAATTCAATTTTATTGACATTGCAGTGAGTTGAGTTTTTAGGAATGCAAATTTTAAAGGTGTCCCTGTCTTTATGTGGTCTGGCATAAAGCTTGCTGTCAATGCACTGGTATTGCTCCCCAGTTATCTTTGTGGCCTGAGCATTCATATTATTTAGTCACATTATTTACAGTATAATGCATGCAATGCATACATTTCACTATTCACTTATATGAAGTGTTACTAACAGTCTGAATCCTAATTGCAGAGTTGCTGGGAAAAAGGCATCTAAACGGACAAAATCAATCAATGGGTCCCTTTATATCTTCAGGGGCCGAATAAATACAGAAGTCATGGAGGTGGAGAATGTGGAAGATGGAACAGGTAAGGATCAAATTCGGTCTTTTAACAACACAGCAAGTCCATGTTTTGTGTTAGAAGTTGGTACAAAGGTACTTAGTCATGTCCTTCATGGTATTTTAAATGAAATTTTAGGAAGCAATGTAACTTATGTTGTCTCCTTTACTGGACTAACTTACAGAGCTAGGCATGTGGATATGTCTAACTGGACAGACTTTCAGGCATTAGTCCTTCATTCTGAAATGACTTCATGGAAGAGCTTATGTATGCAAAGGCTTGTCTATTTTTTCTCCTAATCCAAGTTGGTTTGAAAAAGATACTGTATCTTCCTTCTGTCCTTTCCTTTCTGATGTCTAAGCCCTTACAGCTGTGATAACATTACTAGCAAATCTTCTTCTCATTTAGAGAGAAGACTAAGTATTACCCAAGTATTAACCTCAGCATCAAATCTGGGTATGAGGCCATGACTGAAGTGTGGGAATGGCTGTTGCATTTACTCTTCCTGTGTTCTGTTCTATACTGGTAGAACACAGGGATTTTTGATTCCATCCGCAAGGACCATAGTTGCCCCTTCTCCTGTTGTAATCAGTCAGGAGTTAATATTATGACCTTCTGGGCAACAAGTACTATCTCATGAGTTCCAGTGTCCTGTGGGGAAAAATTCTTACAGTCGATGAAGCTAATTTATCCTCAGAAAGTTCAGAATAAATAATCTTAACAAACTTCATGGATTTTTTTTTTCACTGATGTCATTGTGTTTAAAATATTTTAATTCTTCCTGGACATGAAATTACAAAATGTCACTCTTAGAACGGAAATGATAAAGCAAATGTAGGCAGAGATTTAAAGATTTAAAGGCATTCAAATTATCAGTGGATCTGGTTTGGCAATTAGGTAGCAGTCGCATTTCCTGCCAAATGTTTGCTCTTCTGGGCAGAAGTAGATCGTGTTTATCACAAGAGTTGTGTTTTCCTTTTTCACTTTTTCTGGGCAAAGCATTGTAAAGGACAAGGGTAAGAATACTGGTCTCTGTTGAATGGCAGTTTGGTCACCAGTGTGCCCAGCCTGGACTTTCCCTGTTGGCCAGGCTCGTGGCATGGCCAGAATTGCCAGGGCTTTCCTGAAGGAAAGGCTGACTCCTGTTCACAGACCTTTTTCACCTAGTTTGTGTGAGTGCTGGATTTTCAAGTTGGACAGCCTGACGACAGGTATTTCTATTAATATTGGTACTCCCAAGGTAGTAAATAACAGCCAGGAATATGCACAGTCAGTGAGATGCATGAAGAAGCATGAGGAGCACCTCCCCAAACCAGATTCTTCAAAAATTGATCCTTTAGGAAAAGTGTCCCACCGGAATTTGTTTTCACCCAAGGATCAGGCCTTCCATTCACCCTGTGTCTTGCACTTTGGTTTTTACAGCAGATTACCACAGCAACGGCTACACCGTGACCAACGGCTGGAAGATTCACAACACGGCCAAGAACAAGTGGTTCGTCTGTATGGCCAAGACTGCAGAGGACAAACAGAAGTGGCTGGATGCCATCATCAAGGAGAGGGAGCAGAGGGAGAGTAAGTGGATAACCTGTCTTCTAATGCACTGGATGAGCTTGTGTACAGAGGCAAAATGGTGTGTATATGTTTAAGTATATGACTGATAGAAAAGCAAAGGTTACAGTTTTGAGGGAGACTGCAAATATTTCTGAAGGTGCTCCTCAAGTTTCATACACATTTATGTCATTATCAAACATTTTTGTTTATTGGGGACAGTTTCCCTGATGCATTGAGTTACTAGAAAAAATACATTTAACCAACTTTATTTACTGGTCTTTTGTTTTGTGTAAGATAAAAATGCATTCCTATTTATCTGCAAAAGCAAAGAGGGAAATGCAATCGGCAGCCTTTTTCCAGAGATAGTGGTACAAACACAACCACCATAATCTTGAAATAAACAAAAGAATTCATGGGGAAATCCTCTGGGAATATTTAAACTTAGACCAGGAGGAGTGACAAATGCATGCAGATGTTTTATCTTTTCTTGTGGATTGAAACAACTAAACTTGTCTAGGAACAGTGTCATGCAATAGCAGTGAGCTCACGGTGCTGCAAATGGGTGAGGAATAAAAGTTCTGATTTCCTTTATAAGTCAGATTATTACCTAGCAAGTGAACCCATTCTCCTATCTGCTGAATGGGAAGAAAAATAGTTCCCTGTTGTAAATGACCCTTATTTTAAAAATGTTCTGCTTTTGACTTTTGGAAGTGGTTTCCCTCTCTGCAGATGCATCTCCATTAGAAATATGTAATTGTTCTTGTATGCTAATATTGAAAGAGGTCAGTGTGAGAGTCTTTTTAGTAGGACCTGGCACTTGCTAAGCAACACTACTTTAGATTTTTTTGAGCACTCTGAGAGTTACAGGCCTGTCACTGAAATTTGATGAGAGCAGAGAATCTAATCTCCTTTGAAAGTCCAAACCTCAATTTTTGTATTCCAGTACTTGGCTGCAGGAGGACATCTAATCTGTTAAAGGCAATGCACATTGCAGTGCTATCTGGTATCAAAGAATATCAAACATAAATACCTTCCCATGTATGAACCACAATGTACCTTTTAATTATAGCAAAGATTTTAACTTCAAAACGTAGATCAGTCATGATTTAAATTAAAAAGAGGTCTTAACTGAGGCTTGCATTAAAAGCTAGAAGTCGCCCTAAGGTAACAGAGAGAATCAGTTTTGACTTTTCTTTTAAAGGCAGCATGTTACTGTTCCGAGCTGGTGATCTGGTCTCATTGATGAATTCTGCATCCCACCATATGATAAGGATCCCGTTTGTCCATGTCATGCATTTTTTTAAATAAAATATATTTCCTGGCTCTTAGTTCTACCCTCAGAGTGCTAAATCATACCAGAGTGCTAAAGATTCAACTTGTTTTCATTTCAGAGTTTTATGAGGTCACCAGTGCTCTATGGAATTTCCTATGTATCAAGGAAAATGTGTGAGGAGAGAGAAGATTTGATAAGAAGTAAAAAGACAGGACTAGAAAAATAAATCACATTTAAACAGGAATTCTGAGAATATGGGGAGGAGACTAAAAAAATCTTTGGGAGGGAAGAATTTTTCCTTAATAGAAAGTTTCTCAAAGATTTCCTTGTAGCATTGACTACTCTGACTTTTTTCTGAGGCTTTTTGTCATGTAGTTTTATGATGTGGCAGCTGATGACAGGAACTCAGGATAAACATGGATATTCTGGCAGACATTCCAGGCCTTATTGGAAGATCTTTGGATCAGGGCGCTTGCAGAGTCACAGAGCTATCAGTGTTCGCATTAGAAAGCCTGGTGAGATTCCCAGTGCAGCAGGATGAGCTGGGTAGGATGTGCATTCCAGCCTGCCCTTTACATCGGAGCCTGGGGAATTTGGTGATGTAAGAGCAGCACGAAGTGTGTACTGTTACACAGGCTGTTTTCTATCATAAGTTCCCTTTGCACATTAGCCTCAGCTCCACGTGTCAGCCTGAACATGGGACTGAAGCGCAGTGTTGCGGGAAGGGGCAGGAAGAAGAGGCTGGAAGACCCGTGGCACTAAGCCAGGGAATTTGCAGAGCCAAACTCTTGAGGCAGATACAGGACACATGAAAGAAACGCTGTGTTTGCAGACAAAATGTTGCACAAGACTTTGTGGAACACACACAGCAAATACTTAAAACAAGTACATTAAGCATTTTCAAAAACTAGAAAGCAGCTCTGGTGACACAGAGGACTCTTCGTTCTGTTCTTCAAGTTTAGTGGAAGGCTAGGAAATGAGAAGCCTTCTTTGGGAATAGCTGCTCATCCTCACTGAGCATAATTTGTGTTCCTTTACAGTAAGGTACTGGTTGCTTAAATTCTGTTTAATGTCAATTCCTGTAAACTTTAGGTACACGAAGACCAAGGCCAATTCAGGCTGACAGCTTTCAAGCACTGGCTAGTCTTAGAGATGTCTGAAAACTGGACTTCTGTTTTGAACTCCAGAGTTCTCTAGATTTGCAAGCGAATTTCTCCTGTCTGTATTCAGGAGTGTCCCAGTCATGATTCAGAGATGTTCATAAAGACAACCAATCTCTGCTGAATTTTGCTTCCTGCTCTATCAGACAGGAGTAATCAGAGCTCCCCTAGTGCATTTAGCCATTAGTGGGTTCAACACCAAGCATGTCAGGCAGAGTCATTTTTCAGTGTGATGCAGCAATGAGGAGAGGGGAAAACGGCAGCATGAGCAAAGTAGTATTTGGTGCACATATTTGGGAAGCAAGAGGTTTGGATCTAGGCCACCCTTAGCCTAAAAGGTTCAAACACAGTTTCAGCTCTTTGTCTGAGTTCACTTCAATTTGGGACCTAAAATAGGCTGTCTAAATCCATTCCTTCGCTAACATACATGCACATATTGCCTGGAGAGGCTTTGGAGCAACCTAGCCAGAAAGCAGAATGATTTGTTCATGCTGGAAGAGGCAATGCATGCACAGCAGCAAATAATTGTTTCTTGTGTCCTGTCCTCCGAAAGCAACTTGCTCTTTCTTTCTAGGTAAAGTGCATTTTCCAGAGTCTGTTCACAAATCTGTGTGAGGAGTGCCAGAAAATGATGGTTGTGATGATAGTTATTGTAACTTAAGCATCTATTCTTTTCAGATAATCATCCTGACTGTAACTTTCAGTTAATATGGGCTATGTGGAAGCTCATAAAAAGTGGAGGTGAAAATTTCTCTGTATCCAATTATCTGTCATTCCTTAAGCCATTTAGTGTCTCTTATATTTAACTGGATAACATGGTTGTCAAATTGTCAAACTTTATTTTTTTAGCCTAAGGGTGTTGGTAAATAGGCTAATTAAGAAAGGATGAGAAAATAATGTTCCTGTCAACCTTTGATGTATTTAAGGATGTGAATTTGATTTTAGCAGTTCTGTATTTTTTGCTTGGAGTATTAGAATCCTCAAAAAGCCATATACTCTGTCAAGCATTTAGCTGCCTTGGACAAATATTATGAAGGCAGTTATTTAAGAATCAGGAGTGAAATTGCAATAGGAATTCAGTTTCAAAAGGTATACAATTTATCTTTATTTATTTAAAACCTGTTTGTCTGTGTTTTGTTGACCATTCTACTTTGTGTGATGTGACGGGACCGTACGTTTGGAGTTGCATTTTTTTTGTTTGCTTGTTTTTTTTTTTTAGCTGGTAATTTCCATGGACAATGTAAAAAAACCCATCATCTTGGTGCTAAACTTGCCAGTGATATATTTTGTGCTCTCTAGCATTTGTGACTCTAGCACTTTGTTTGGCATCAGCTTTTGAATTTGAGTGGGCACTATCCAAAGAATTCCTACATTATATTCCAGGTTTGAAACTGGGAATGGAGAGGGATGCGTACGTCATGATTGCAGAGAAAGGAGAGAAGCTGTACCAAATGATGATGAGCAAGAAAGTGAACCTTATCAAGGACAGGAGGAGAAAACTGAGTACTGTTCCCAAGTGCTTTCTTGGCAAGTAAGTGGCAGTTGAATTGAAAAGGCCTTTTCATACCAATTACAAGAACGGACTCTGGATTTTCTGGGGACAGCACTGTGAGGGCAGATGAGATGTGCTTTGGGGGAGATTAATTGGAAAGGCCATAACCTCCATTTCAGCTGTGGCTTGTTAAAATTAATCTTTTAATTTTTTATTTCACACTGTTCGCGGGCTGTACAATAACAGCTCATTCTTTTCTACACTAACTGACAGTAGCTGTTTCAAATCAGCAAAAGAAGTAAGAAAAAATACTTATATTCCCAAAAGCTCAGGTGGCCCAACCTGCTTTCTCTTTTGTTTACTAGCAGATGCTTACCAGGTAATGCTTAAATCCAGCAGGGTTGTCCCAGGCTCAGGATTTTTTTGTGTGTGTTTGCCAGTCCTACAGATACAATTGAAAGTGATCAGGAGACTCCATGAGAACTGTAGGGATTTCTTTACGGAGTGAAGAAAAAGAACCCCTCAGGCAAAGCCTTACAAAATAACTCTTCAGAATGGCAGGTATGAAAAGGGACCCCATGGAGGGGCCAGATCATCATCACAGGAGACATTCAAGAAGAGATTAGTAGCTGGGCTGTCCTAGGGAATGTCCTGCATGGCTCACAGGGAGACACATGGGTTGACCTGAGAAGACTTTTCTGCCTCAGCTGTTTGTGATTGGGATTATTAGCTGTGGGAAGACAAAAAAGTTCCGAGAGGCAGATTGTGCATTCATTTCCCTTCCCTCCCCTCCTGTCTCTACTGCATGCAGCATTCCTTGTGTGTACCAGGAATGGAAATGATGCTTTGCCTTTCTGCCTAACAGAAGACAGTCTCAAAGCATAAACTGGTGGTATTTCTTCTATCTGAAGAAAACTATTTCCCTCTAGTCTAGTGGATGTCCGTAGGAGACTGCATCCAGTTTTGGTTAGTGTCTCCATACAAGGAGAGGTTGAAGGAGCTGTTTATCCTGGAGAAGAGGAGGTGAAGCAGGTTCTAATTGCAGCCTTCTGCTACCTAATGAGCACTTACAGAGCAGGGAGAGCCTGAATGTCCACAGGGGGACACAAAGAAAGGGCAAGAGGCAATAGTTTCAGTTTGAAAGTATTTTCAAAACTCAGGTGGACAAGACCGTGAGCATTTTGCCCATGAATTAGATGCCACAGAAATCTTTAAAGTAGCTGTTAAGTAAACAATACTATAGCACTGAAGCTTCAGGGAGCAGCATTCAGTTATTTTCCCCTTTTAGCTTTTGAGTTTCGGACTTCAAGAAGACTCCTTTACTCTGATGTTCCCGTGAGCTCTGGGGACGCAGATTGACCTGAAAGGAGCAGGAGGGCAGAACGAGTGGTCAAGTTCAACTTGCACTTTGAGGCAAAGGTTTAAGTGCTTCATAGACCCATTGCCCTTGGTGAGGAGCAGCTGCAGGGCTGCCCTGGGCACGGAACAGCTCTGGTCTTTGGTCAGCCTGGGACAGAGCGCTCCGTAACGGTAACATGGCCTTGTGTGACCAGTGATGGGAATGAAACATCAGGCTTGCTTTTCCTCCCTCTTTAGTTTATATGTTATGTTTTAGCCTGAAAATGATTCTAAAAATGTTTGAAATTACTGGGAAATTGAGAATAAGCTTTCCTTAGAAGATAACAAGCCTGACTCACTGCTACAGTACTCTGGTTTGAGGGCTTTCACAAAGCTGCTGTTTCCATGGGATTCCCCTGGCAGAGCTGAATAGGTTTTGCTGCTTTTTCTTCACTATGACAGTTATAGAGTAGCTTCTCGGCACACTTAAAGTGGCTGTTGTTGTTATTTTAAAGACAAAACACAAATGCTACCTACAGCTTAGATGAGTCAGCTCTGATAAACATTAAGAGACTAAAAATATTCCATTTAGAGCCCACAATTGGAGGCATGGATGCTGGTTTTGATAAGCAGCAAGCCTCAGCACATTGGCAAATAACCAAGTGGTTAATTGGACTCAGATTTCCCATATGTTTTTCTACTTTCAAATATTCCTTTTATTCTTTTCTATGAATTTAACACATTAATAGTATAATCCCTAATTAACCTGGCAAACAAATCAGATCCCCCTAGAGCTTTGGCAATGCTGCATTCATCAGGCTTGTAAAGTCCTTTTTTTTCTGTACCTGCTATTTTTATTTGAGTTCGCATCCTGCATATCTGTACTTTTTTGGATATTTTTCCCTGCCGTATGTGCAGCACTGCCCCTCACCAGAGAGATTTTGTTTTGTGCTGCATGTGCAGAGAGACTTAGCGCCTTTGGCTATAAACTCAAGCGTCATTTAAGTATCTGCCATGCACCAGCTCCAGTAAATTACTTAAATTAACCTGTCAGTGGGACCTGTGCTGTTCTGTGCTTGAATTCAGTTAAATTTGAATCTTCTGTCATAAGCCCTAGTGTGATTCTATTAAAGCCAATGCATTTGCACTACTGAGGAAAAAAGTCAGACCCGGTGAAGACAGACAGACATATGTAATTAATTCAGGCCATTGACATTGCTTGGAGGGATAGTATGGATGGAAGTAGCTCTTTCTGCTTTTGTGCAATTTGTTGTTTTCAAGGGCACCAGTTAATCTTGCTCTCATGATCTCTTTTGGATGTCTGGATTATTCATTAAAATAAGCCTATGTAGCACCTCTGTAGACCCAGCTAAGCCTTCTTTTCCTCTATGTGTCAGCTTTATGAGGAACTAAAAGAAATAGAGAAAAACGTCCCAGACAGGAGAATTATGCGGAGTATTTCCTCCACAAGTGTTGGTTATATTCCTCCAAAATATATCCACCTGGAAGAAGTATCATAATTTGTAACTGTTTTTGCACTTAATTCAAGCAGAGAGTCACCTGTGGATGACTGATGGCTTGCAGAGCCGCGTATCTGCGTCCCTTCAGGGAGGAAAAGCTAATTGCTGCTGTTCTGCTTCCCTTTGCAGCGAGTTTGTATCCTGGCTCACAGAGATCGGAGAGATAAGCAAACCAGAGGAGGGGGTCAACCTGGGACAGGCCCTGCTGGAAAATGGCATTATTCATCATGGTGAGTGCTCCCTGTCATAAAGAGATGCCAGATTTCAGTAATGCCCTGGATACGAGGGTGCAAAATGACTGCAGCTGTTTACGTGGTTTTCAAATGCTTTTCTGTCCCCATCAGATCTTCAAAGTGTTTAATGACTTCGGTATTAATGAGAATGAGCATATCTATGTCATGAAAAGGGAACTCACTGGGTATTCTGGAGGCATTTATGCCTGTGGTAGCTTGATTTCTTTGCAACACTTGCACACAGGCAAGTGTACATTCATTGCACTTTGTGTGCTTTAACTTGCAGGTGAATTTAGCTGCAAAATGCACATCAAAGCAATAAGCCTTATGGATCTTAAGTCACCAATGATCTACATTTCCTTACAATCTCTTGGGAGCAGATTTAAATAAAGGAACCATTTAATTAGGCTAGTATTGCTTTGATCTTTTGGCGTCGCAGCTCCACAAACTTGTCTTCCAGGTGACAATAACACTGTTAAGGAATACTGTGTTATCTTTGCTTAACTAAAACACGGAGAAATCACTCTTGCTGCTAATGTTAGCAGCTCCATAATCCTTTATGCACGTATATTTCCACCCTCAAGTACCAAGACACTGTCAGGCATGTTCAGGCTTTGAAGTCTCAGAAACTGGAAAGAACTTGGTGTTTATTTAGGTGACAAAATAAGACTCTAGTTTTGCAAAGTGTACAGGGAGAGGCATATCACATCATCACATCACGTTTGTGTCAGGCTCTATATGTCAGCTCAAATACCTTGAACACTTTTGAGTAGTTGGCCATAATTGTGGCTTTAGAGATCTTAAGCACTGTGGCCCCCTTTGTACAAAGAATGCTCTTTGCACTCACACCTTTGTTTGCCCACATCTTGAATGTGTGCATATGCACCTGCAGTGCATAAAGCTCTTGAGAGACTTGTTATTCCATCACGACTCTTGATCCTGCCATAACTTCATCCTTTGACTGTGTAATCAGTGTCCTTTTTCTCCAAATACAAATTTACACTTGAGAGAAAACTGCCCATCCAACACCCTGAACAAGATACATATGATTTGGTTTTAACACTGCTTTTACATAGAGCTCCTGGCCACTGTCTCCAATGACTTTTATTCCTATACATTAGAGAGTGTTTGCAACTCTGAATTTAGTAAAGGAAATATCCCTTTAAACTTTGGTAAATGATTAGAAAAGAATAGTGTCTCATTATGTAGCAAGAATGTAAAACCAGTGCATAATGAATGAACTTTAATGAAGCCATTACCTCGACTCTACATTAGGCAATATATTTTATCTTTTGTTTTCACTTGGCATAACATTACTGTCAGATGAAAAGTGCTGAGCTCTCAGCCTGCTTGAGGAGAAGGGCCAAAGAAGATTGCTCAGTGACAGAGTGCTGAGCTCTGTCCATTTTATCATTCCCTTTCCTCTGAGTCTCTTTTAATTTTGGCTCTTTTATCTGGAACTGCTGTTGTGTAAGTCCTGGTGCCCGTCACAGACAGCACAAGTGATCAGAACCTGATCTGCTATGTGCCAGGCACAGAAGACCAACAGGCACTTTCTGCAGACCTGGCTCTCAGCTGGATTTAGAAATGCAAAACCCAGAGCATGCAGACTCCCAAAAACATCAATAGCTAGCACGGCCTGCAAATTCCACCGTATACAAAAGGATATGCACTTGATCCTGCACATTTTATTTTACAGTCTGAAATTAGGAAAACATCACCAAAAGCAGGAGGAATTTTCATTATAATATTCACAGACGAGGAGGTTACTGTGCCTCGTCTGTCGTCTGCTTTGACTGCTGTTTTCCTGAAACCCTCCTTCATTTCTCTGTTTAGTCATAAGCTGCCCTCCATGAAATTAATCTGTGCCCAGTGCCATTTCTATACTATTTTTTTGGTATCCGAAAAATGCATTACTGCTTACTTCAAATTTGAACACTCACTGGCACCTATCAATTAAACTACCACTTACTTGCAAACAAATAATTTCTGCCAATTAGTAATTGCTACCTTCAATATGAGGGTTTCCCTCCTGTATGTTCTCTTAAAATGGTTCACATTTGAGCAGAGACAGGATAAACTTATTTATAATTGCAAATGGACTTCAACCCCAATTTGACCCATGGGAAAAATCTATATGAAATTGTATATGAATTCAACACGCTGCTGATTTGGACCAATGCTCCTTTTGAAGGTGTTGCTTATCACACAAAGTATCTTTTATGTATTTGCCTTTAAAACCTATTAGTATATAGCAAGATTTTAACTGTACTACTGTAGAGCAGCTACTCTGCCAAAAAAGAGGCAATCTCTTGAAAGTACTGTTTAATTTTAAGAGCAACTGAGTATTATATTTCTACAAGGGTTCTTGCATATACCTCTGACAGCTGCAGTTCACCCCGCTGCACAGCTCTGTGCTTATGGAATTGCAGAGCTGTAGTGAGCTGTGCAAACAGCATTAGCATTGAGATAATTGATATTTTGGAGGCATTTGATTCAAAACACTTTGGAGAAAGTCAGAATATCTTCACTAATGCTGCTTCCAAAAACGTAAATGACCTGAATCTGGTGCAAAAGGAAGAAATGTCCGCGTTTATTGGAGATTTAGAAAACAGTTTGTGTTGGTGGAGCCATTCAGAAATATGCATTTCAGTGCGTGCATATGGAGAATTTGAAGAGCTGAGAGCTTTCTTCAGAAATCAGCCAATTTTTAGGTGTAGAACTATATATGGCCAACTGAAGGACATGCTGGGGAAAAAGGACTGGTTTTAGTTACTGTATGGTTGTTTTAGTTTCAGATAAGCACCAGTTTAAGAATGAGCAGGTGATGTACAGATTTCGCTATGATGATGGAACCTACAAGCCAAGAAGTGAGTTGGAAGACATCATGTCCAAGGTTTGTGTTACTGGTTTTAGCTGAACCTAATAGTTTGCATAATAACCTAGAAATGAGTTTTCTCTAAATATTAGTGACCTTTTGTATAGGAGATGTCGACAGCTTTTTACTTTTGTTTTATTAAGCTATTCATCCTAAAGCTGTGGGAGACCTTTACTCTAGAGAGAAGCAGTTGAGCTTTGCAAAAATATCAGTGTGCTTGTGAGTGCACCCAGATTACTGGTTACAATCCCAACATAGTAACAAAAGGTCTTAAAAGGAAACAGTTGACCATAACATGCTTAAGTCTGTTGCAGATCTGGTCATGATGGCTTAAGCAGATAGTAAAGATCAATATTTAACTACAGTTCCTCATAATTGTATTTGTCAGATGAGTTCTGTTGATCCCATATCTGTGCATATACTGTTTAATAAACCGGACTCCTCCTTATGCACATTAGTTCATAGGCTGTGAGGAAGGATGAATAGAGAAAATGTTGGAAAGGAAGAGATTAAAGATAAAAGAAGAGATTTTTCAGTTTCTGGAGGTGTCCAGCTAGCTTTGGTTAGTCAGTGTTTTATTTTATTATTTTTGAAAAGAAAAGGTCAATAATACCATGTATCTTTCCTCTTTCAGGGTGTGAGGCTTTACTGTCGACTACACTGTCTATACACTCCAGTGGTGAAGTAAGTTCATCTTTATGATCCCCTGTGTATGTCATCTAGCTTTGCTAAAGGGACACCATGTTACTGTTGAAATCTTTCTTCTTTCTGCTTATGACCTGCAAAAAACATTTGCTTGGCTCTTTCGCTTCTCTATCTCCAGTGTTTGAATCTGTAGTTGTATTTCTGCTGGGGAATGCTGGAACTGTGTCCTGGAAGTGTGGAGGGCTGGTTTCATGGTCTTCCTGCAGCTAGCCCCTTCTGTCAGTGCACAAGAGCAGATAGCGTGGCACAAGTTTATTTGATTACCCTGGCATTTTCTGTAAATTAAATGAGTGCAGTGAATCAGTGACTACTGATTGAGGGCAGACTGTGTAGTGCAGTTGTAGCTGCTGTATTATTTGGGCTATGGAAAATGTAGACAGATGTTAAAGTGATGTAAACAGATGCCAACGTGATGCTGGGATTCTTTCGTTCAGAGAACTCCAGATGAACAAAAACCAGTTTGAAGTGGAACACAACCTGAGGCTGTAACTTGAAAAAAAAACCTGCATATTTTGGATGGACTCTTCAGAACTTGGCTTGTGTAAATAAGTGCTAAAGAGTAGGGCTAATCTGTGGGCACTGGTTAACTATCTTCCCAGACCCCAGGAGATGATTTTCAGATGTTGTTGTCTTGCTGTGACATCAGATGAATATTTCTGGCCTGTGACAGAAGCCAGCCTGAGCTACATGGGTGTTCTGCTTAGCTACCCATGCTTGAGAATTGCGTATTTTCTCTCTTCATTGTAACAGACAGAAAAACTGGAAAGAAGAAAAGAGAAATCCTCAGGTGGGCATGGCTGGATACCCCAATTCAGCAAAGGTGCCCTCTTGTTGTATGACCTCTGAGTTGTACAACAGATCTTTCACTGAGAAAGAGTTGCTATTGTCATGCTAAAAATAGCTGCAAAGATAGGTACCGTTCATCAATCATTAATCTGCCTAATTAGAGCACTGTGTGTTATTGGTGGCATTTTATTTATTTATTTATTTATTTATTTATGGCCATTCTGCAGTACTGCAGATCTCAGCCCAAACGGTAAGGAGAGAGCAGAAGAAGGTGATGCAGCTCTGGGTAGGCAAAATAGTGATGTATATGCATATGTATTTGCACATGTGCATTTCATCTCCTAGGGCAGTAATTCACATGCAAAGTAGAAATAATTGTAAATGAAGCTGAAAAATTGTCTCTGACCGCAGGGTACCCACAGACTGTGGAATGTAGACTTGAGCTTTAGGGATTGGCAAGGAGAAAATAACTACCACAAGCCTGTCTTGTGGCATTTTATCAATGTGCTGTTTTTGTAATAGGAAGATTCTTCAACTGAGATTCTCTATTGGGATTAATTTGTGTTATTGACAGCCTGAATCTAAACTGTGTATGATCAACGAAAAATTTCAAACTCTCGGAAGTTTTAGTATCCTTTCAGATAGATATGTATGTTGAAGCTTTAACAGATATGTTCAAGCTTTAACGGTCATTGACTTTTTCTGCTTGCCCTTCCTTTCACTTCCCCACGAGAGACCCGAATCTCCCAGAATCTCATCCTTTCATGTCTTCTCATGGTGTCTTTTTGCATTGGACAAGCCTAACATGTTTCTGGAGGCAGCTTTTAAGTGTCAGTCTGTTCTGCTAAGCCTATTTACTTTCTACTCTGTACACCGCTGTTCTTCAGAGTGCTGATCCCTGCAATCATGCTAGCAAGGTCAATAAAATGTGCTTTTCATTGAGCAACTTTCCTTCCAAAAAAGTAGGAAAACTGCTTCAAGTACCTGCTGCATGTACTAACATGATTTGGAAGAATTATAAAGTACATGATTTGCTTGTTTTGTTTACATCCTTGCTTGGTTCTCTTCCCTGGAAACTTGGGAGTTTGCAAGTAACATTTGCCCTTCAAAATTTTCTTAAAATAAACCCTGACATTTATGTCCTTTGAGGGCAGTTGGGATGCTATCCTTCCCCCAGCAACAAAGCATATTACTTTGGCGAACGATTCATAAAAAAGTAAAATGTATAGAGCAGTGAATGTAGAGAAGGTTCTGAACACGTCTCATCTACTCCAGGTGAAAGTTATGAGTGTGGGAGAACTTACTCCTCATAACATGTGTAATGGACAGTGCTTCAGTGTGTAGATGACAGAGAGCAAATGAAGAACGTGATTTTTGTAGTCAGGTTCTGCAGGAGATTCCCACATTCATATTTGACTATTCACCAAGCAGCTCATGGACCTAGATAACACTTTATGGTTACTTCTCCATAGCTTAAAATGGGGCAAAAGTCAGTGAGTTAATGTTGAAATATTCATCCTGACAAGCATTTAAACACAAGCAGTGAAAGACTGGGCCTTGGACCAAGATCTAAATGCCAGTGAAATATTAGCTTATTCAAAGCTCTAACTCTATTGTCAGTAAGCCTGTTAAAATGCTGGGAGTTGCTTCTCAGAATCTGGAAACCCCTACTCATTAGTACTCTATATTTTAATACTTTCCATACTCTATATTTTAATACTTTCCTTTATTGTTCTGACATTTCGAAAACACATTTTCTCGTGATAATAGTGTGTAAGGGAAAATTGTCCAGAGAATGTCCAGTTTACTGCTGGGCTTAGCACATTACTGGAAGACAAGCTGAAAAATGTGTCTTAAGTGCTGTGAGGAAAGCTTTTGTTCTGAGGATACATATTTCTGGAAATGCTGTCATGATTTCTTTTAAGTTTTGGAAGTCCTCTTTCCCTTTCTAATTTTTCACACCCTGAGTTATGCAAACACACAGGCATTTCTGCTCTGCTTATTTACAAAATTGCCAGTCATAGCATATTTGTATCAGTAGATGATCAGTGTAAGGAAAACATGGGTAGGAGGAATTTTAGATAGTTGTTTGATTTTAGTTTTTTGGAAGAAAGAATAGAAAATGGTGTGATATGAATGAAAGAGGTTGATTTGGCAGAACCAAAGACTAAAATCTTCTTTTGAGCTGCAAAACAGATACAACCAGGCTGTGAAGCAGTTCCAGGGGCTGTGAAAGAGTCTCTCCTCAGTCAGGCCCATGGAGCTCGAGCTTGAAATAGTGGACCACGTCCAGGGGTGAGAGAGGAATTAATTCTCCGTTGCCCATTCAGCATTTGGCCTCTCAACTGAGACTCTCAAAGAGAGGGAGCCAATTGATGCAAATTAATTGTGGTCATACCTTTTGTGATGTGGAACTAGGAACTGGATCAAGACCACCCAACTTTCTTCATGTAGGCCAACCAACAGCCTTCAAATGGAAAGAACTTTTCCTACACTCATGAGCTGGATTAAATGCGATGACCCGGAGGTGAGAGGTGTTCGAGCCAGTGTCCTGAGCCCCATAATCCTCTTACTTTAAGGAATTTTGATATAAACATAGTTGGTAAGGGACTAAAAACATCAACTATCTCCATGTCCTGAAAAGAGGAATGGAGGAAACCTGCAAAATGCAGCAAGTTGCCACAAGAGTTTTTTCATGATTTCAGGAACAGTGGTGCCCTCAACAAGGGATGAGTTGTGTTACAAGAGCTAAATGTCAACACATCTACTTTTTAATTTGCAAAGGCTGAAATTGTCTTATACCAGAAGAGAACACTGTGATCTGTGTGTGTCTGGCTGCTCTGTGATATCCTGCTGAAGGAAGTAAAATACAAACAGAGAATCAGGAGAGTCTCATGACTGCATAGGCTAAAAGGCACTTGATTTACCGAGGCTGACAAAAAGAGGGCCAAAGGCAAATGTAAGGTGACTGTCTATGAGTGTGTTGAGGGGTAAATATTAGAGAACTATTTAAGCTGACTGTGTTTGGCTGTGAGCCAGAATATGTAAACTGGGCATGAATGCATGATTGCAAAATTGCAGTCTTGCACTGAAGATGACTTTCAGCCAGGAGAAGGCTGTTTCCAAACAGAGTCGTGGTGGCAGGAAACTAAGCTGAGTTCAAGAAGCTCAGTGCAATCGTGGAAAGAATGTACCACTTAGTGATATTCTGCTCGTTGAAGATGGCTTAATGCAATAGCTAGAGAAATTTGAAATAATACTGATCTTCTGTCATTGACTTAGGCCACAAGTGTGTGTTTAGGTTTAGAGTCTAAAAGAAATGTTTGCCTTCATGTACTGATGTTCCCTGAATTCTCTTTCCTAGAGACCGTGACTACCATCTAAAGACCTACAAATCAGTAATCCCTGCCAGTAAACTAGTGGATTGGCTCATTGTGCAGGTAAGAAGATTTTAACATGCTTCTGCCCTTGACATATAGCTTAAATTTTTACTTCCATTTAAAAGTAAGTGAAACAGAGTTAGTACAACATGATTAAATGTATTCAGATATTCATGTTTTCTGTTATTGTTCATTTGGTGAAAACTCAGGAGTTGGCAGCATAAAAGAAAAAATCCTGCATTAACCCTAGGAGTGATGAACTGGATGTCCTCAGAGATCTTTTCCATTCCTATTTCCTGTAATTTTGTGAAGACACTCAAAGCAATGTTGATCTTATTTAAGCTACGATACACATGGTGCAATTTCACCAAAGAATTAGAGTTTTAGACCAAATCTTCACTGTTCTCCCCTGAAATTGCAGTTGCTCCATATTTATCTTGTGATTACTGAGAAGAGAATGTAACTTGGAGAATTTAAAACCTAGCATTGATGGTCTAAAGCAATCTAACATTCTGTTTCATCCTAAATGATGGTGAGCTCTGCAATCATATTAAGCACATGTGCACTGTCAGATTGACATAAGGGGTGAATGAGGATCAGGCCCTGGCAGCCAGGGATGTTGTCCTTCAGAAATGTTTCCTGCAATTGCATTTGACATCTTTCTACATTAATAAGGTAGATGAGATTTCAGGTACTCTGTTGCTAAAGAGCTGAATGAGGCTGGAGCAGTCGATTGCTGTCTTATTAAGAGTAGGGAGGAGGGCTAACATGTTTAATAGGTTCCTATTCATGGAAACCTGAGATAAAAAATGTCTGTCTTGGCCAAAGAGGAGAGATGTAATCAGGCTAATCTGGCCATTACAATAGTTGAACATAGTGCTGTAGGCAGTAGAAGGACTCAGATGGCAAAGCAAAGACTGTCTCTAGGTCTGGTAGTTTGTTTCCATCCCTCTTCATTCTGCTATGTTAATCCAGGCTTTGGTTTTCCTGTTCACTGAACTTTCCTTTACATTAGGTTTGAACTAGATTGTCCTAAAGGGCAGAAGTGGAGATTTAGGGGAATATATACTGAATTTCATGTATGTGTGTATGTGTATACAGATGTAACATCAAGGGAAAATGCTTCTGTGTTTAGTTAAAGGGGAACATTGTTAAACATTTAAATCACTGTCTAGGACTCACACAAAATCCTGCATACGTGGCTAAATCAATTTTTGCTTATAAATCCTTATAAGAAGTAATTTGTGTGTGGGGGGGTGCTTGAAGCTTTTGTCCCAGATTGGACTAGAGCTACCACTCGTGCTCTGACTCTGCTACCTAAGAGCAGATTGCAGTGGAAGCTGTTGAATGTTTTTGCAAAGCAGTGCATTTTTTAAAAACTGCTCAAATATCAACTTGTCAGTTGAAATTTAGGCATCTATTTTTGAACATTTTGCTGATGGTTGGTGTCTGATTCGGTAACTACACAAGTTACTGAAAATTGCTGGGATATATATTTTTTTCCTGTTTCTGACAACTGATATCCATCATAATTTTCATTCGGAAATGATGTCCAAAAAATGAGGACTGTTAGATTTAATGACACAAGGATGGCTATTTTGAAGGATGGAGTCTCTGATTGCTATTTGCAATTTAAAATATAAATTCTAATGGGACCCGTTGCTAATAAGAAAGCTGTTTTTCATTTCCTTAACCTTTACAAATATTCACAAGACAGAACAGTGTGGAAGATCAGGGACTCCTTTATTCAAGGATATGATATTAACTGTATTTCATACCCCGAATATTGTTACAAAATTCTCTGCCAAAAGATAAATTGGATGCTAATTAAGGTTTAAGCTTCTGTACATGCGAATGGTTGTCTTTAAAGGTGATAGATGTTGTTATCTCCCATGTGTTGCGCGTGCTGAGTTTGGCCTGGATGGGCATTAAGAGCTGCTCTATCAGCTGTGCCGTGGGCTGGGGCTCTGCGCGTCTCTGCCCGGGGTTTATTGCCACGTCCGGGGCCATCCTGGGCCAGGGAGTCCTCGCACGTGAGAGAGGTGGTCAAGGCATTACCTCGTGTTCAGGAGATTTAGTGCCGAGCTTGCTTGATTTCTTTTTTTATTTTCTCTAACTCCTCACAACGGCTGTTTTCATGGCGTGTCTCAGCCGTGTCGTGCATCAGACACGAAAACAAAGCTGTAGGTATGGGGGTGAAGAGAAATATGTACCTGAGCCCACGTCCCACGACCAAGACGAGAGGACGCTTGGTCTGCGAGCTGGATTGCTTGGAGCAAGCTCAGCACACATAGCCACATCCTCCAAATGGAGAGGGGAAGAGAGAGGAATCGTAACACTTCTGTGGGATACAGCTTCTCATCCCGTAGGAGGGGAGTAAGTTGCTGGAATGGGCAGAGCAGCTGCTCTTGGGGAGCTCGGAGAGCCCAGGTTCTGCTGTGTCCTTTGGGGGACTGCCAGGCAGATGTTCTTGCACTGCAGCAACTAACTCACTGCTCTGCAGTATCTCTCATCCGGGAAAGACCTGTGCTTCCTGGTGGTACTTGTCAGTGCTCCTCTGAATGCATCTGTTTGCTTAAAAAAAATACAGCCAGCACATTTGTAAAAGTCTTTACCTGTGGCTACAGGGAAATAGATGCATGGAGAAAATGGGTCATTCCTTGTGCTTAAAGAAGGTGTAGATGCAAAATCTAATGCTGCTGTTTGGTACCTGTTTTGAAATACTGCCCTCAAGGCTTCTGGTACAACTGCATCATTTGTTAGTTGGTCTGTTGTGCAGGAAAATAGGGTGTCACTGCAGTTCTCACCAGCCTGGCATTTAGAGTTCACATGCACTGGTTTTATATCGGGGTTTTTCTCCCTTGGGTTGAATGTGGATAAGATCTCTCAACCACTCTCTCTAAGAATTAGGCTTTTTTTTGTCTGTGTCTAATGGGTCCTAAAGTCAGACTCTAAGATTGCAAATAAAAAGTCTTTGCATTAAGGTAATGTTATATCTCTTTGTGGGTTAAACAGCCGCCTTCCAGAACCTTGGTCTTTGTCTTCCCATTTCTTGTAGGAGGAAAAGGTGTGTGTGTGTGTATAGACAGATGAATACATATATCTATATATACACACACACATACATGAATGAATGGGATTGGGTTGGGGGGACTATTTTAATTGCTTGCTATTGCTCCCTACAGAGATCATTCTGCTACTTTCAGAGTCACTAACCTTGTTGCAGGGAGGAGAAATAATTTAATTTCGGAAGTAGTCTGAGGTGTAATATTTATCCTCCTGTTTCCAGGGAGATTGTCAGACCCGGGAGGAAGCCGTCGCGCTGGGTGTTGGACTCTGCAATAACGGCTTCATGCATCACGGTAACGCATCAAAATCTCTTCCCACACGCAGTTAATGGAACTCTTACCTCAGTCAGATTAACTGACAGTGTCTGAAAACCCCTTTTCTATAGGCTGTGCCACATACACTGACGTGTAGACAACTGCAGACATCCAAGCAAGTCTTTCTAAAAAGCCATCTTTGAAATTAAGCAAAATGCCTGAGCCTGGGCCACCAGA
Source organism: Tinamus guttatus (assembly GCF_059628265.1). Taxonomy (NCBI): domain Eukaryota; kingdom Metazoa; phylum Chordata; class Aves; order Tinamiformes; family Tinamidae; genus Tinamus; species Tinamus guttatus. The sequence goes on from NW_028288561.1 coordinate 3,747,261, forward strand.
CCAATGCACAAGCCTGAAATGTCACCCAAGTAGTCTCAGATACGTGAGGCTCAATCTTCTAATGCTAGGCTGAGCAGTGGAAAAGAGGAAAGAGGGAACTACGCTCTTAGTCTCATTCCTGCTGCTTGGACAACAAGCATGATGCTCTGTGCTGAACCCTAAGGTTTTCAAAATTTTAGTGCCAAATTGCTGAGCTAAACATCACCCCCCCACTGCTGCCACTAAACTAGTGAAGCAAACAAACTACATCTGTATCAGTTTAAAATCAGACATAGACTCCTAAAGATGAGTGCATTTGTCCAAGGAATTGGCCAATGCTAGTCATAAATAATATTTATTCTCCATGTTTAGATTTTTTTCTAAGAAAAGACTATTATAAATTTGCATAGACCTTGGTGATAAGAATGTAGGAATAATCGATTTTCTTTAAATAATGTGTTTTCTCTTTGAAAACACTTCTTGCATCCACAGCATCCTGTGGTTAGGGTTTCCACAGCTAAGTGTATCTTGAATAAAGAGGCAATTCCTCAAGTTTCAAAATTGTAACTAGCTGGTTTCATTTTATGTCCTCAGTTCCAGTATTTGAAAACATGCTAAAGAACTTTGCCATGTTTCCAGAATTTTATAGATCTTATTTCCCGCCCAGGTTTCAGGTTTAATTCCCTCTGCAGATATAGCAAAGCATAGTCTTATTTGTTCTTTTTCCTTTATTCAGCCTTTTTATCCCTCTTTGTTCCTTTTCTGGTTTCACCATAATGCTTTTGATATGGTGGAGAGGATAACAATATGTAGCATCTTTCTTGCAAAAGTATCTTTCATATTTTATATGCTGGGGAAGTCAAATCTTATTCCATGAGCCACTGTGCAACATGAAGGAAGGTGTGACCTTAAATACTGTAGTACCTTAAAAATATCAAGCAGAATGGCTGGCCAAATGGGATGTATCTGGTTTTGATTCTGCAACAAAAGAGGAAATAACTTCACTTTTTTGTTTGTTTCCCTCTCTCCTTCTCTGTGTAAATGCATTGTTTCCAGTGCTAGAGAAGAGTGAATTTAAGGATGAATCCTTATATTTCCGCTTTTATGCTGATGAGGAGATGGAAGGTACCAGTTCCAAGAGCAAACAATTACGTAATGACTTCAAGCTTGTGGAAAACATCCTAGGAAAGAGCCTACTGGTAAGAAATATGTTAATGTAATACCTACGTTTCTGTGAAATGAAAATTAAAATTATGATAGAGGAGAATTAAAATGAGAGAATTACAGCTGTAGCTAGACTTCCCTTCGCTGCAGCACTGCTCGTTCTCGAGCTGCCTTGCTGTGGACCTGCAACTTGTGTAGCTGCAGTCTGTAAGTTGCTCCCTTCTCCACCGTGGGACCAGACCTACCTGGAGGCACTGGGTCTACTGCTCAGTATCACACACATTCCAGTGCATCATTCAAGTATCTGCCTATTTCTGGCACATCTTAAGAAAAGAAGAGACTCAAAATAGGCCCATTTTGCCCAGTCTCTTTCTCTTCCCATGAAGCCTGTGAGAGAAAAAGAGCCTGGAAGTGAGCTGGGAGCCAGGGATGTTGTCTCAGCAGGCACCACGTGTGCCGAGTTCCCTGAACGGGCATCCCAGCATCAGCATCGTGGAGGAGGAGGTGCTGTGCACTACTGTCTTGGCAGGGTCTGATGGCAATTTAAACACAGTTTGAACATGTTTAACATGGGAAGTAGATTCAGATGAGTCAAGTGACTCACCAGCACACACATCTTTCAGGACATCATTATCCAAGTGATACAAAATAGGCCCTGCATAGCTGGATCAAGGATCCATCCTTATCCCATGTATAGAAACAATTTTCCAGGCAAAATTGTTCTGTATGTTCATTCGTTACTGTTATCAGCCGATTCCAACTCCACTAAATCCCATCACGGCCTCTTTGCCCTGTGCTTGTTCCAGGGCCGTTTGTTTCGGCCGCCGCGCCGCTCCGGGCGCTTTGTTCCGAGAGCCTTGTTTAATGCCAGGGCTCCAGGCCGATCTTTTTCTCCCTTTGAACACTGGCAGAAAGCAAGAGCTGGATGAAAGCTTGGGTCAGGAAAAAACAAAAGCAGAATTGCTGGAGAAGATCCAGAGGTCCATTATATGGGAAAATTTTCCCTGTGGTTCACAGAAACTTCACTCTCTCACTGCTGCTTTGTCCCCAGGGAGACCGATTTGTGTTTGTCTCGATGGCCAGAAGTGCTGGCTAAAGCACCAGGAACTCTCACAACTCCCTGTGTATGCATTCAGGGACAGAGGTTGGGGTGTCAGGCTAATATATTTATCCTCTTGAAAAGTTGTTGGATGAAGGGAGGCAGTTAAAAGAATCAATTTACTCCTCTCTGAAGCACCTAATATTGTGTGTGTGTTTTTTTTCCTTTTTCCTGCAATTTGCAAAGCACTTAGAGATCACTTTCAGGTAAAGTGGTATGAACTGTCATTATTCAGGTATATTTAATTTTCCTTCTTAGCAAGGCAGCTAGAGGAAACAAATTAACTAGCTGTGTTTCTTCCATTTTTTTCTGTTTCCTCAGGCATTGCGGTTAATAGGAACATGCCAAAAGCCAGCAATACTATGTTACCTCTGAAGGGAGGGGTTTATTTGAAGTTGTTTGATTCTACTTTCTGTAAATATAATGGTTGTTTATTAGTATTCACTAAAGAGACTGAGCAAACTGTAGCTTCTTGAGCAAATAGAAAATCATCCACATGGACCATTTACTAGTGATTAATCATAGTGCCTGATAGATCCTTTCAGTCACTCCATCATTTGGTAGCTGAAATAGTAAGAACAACAGTAATTTTGATATTGCTGTTGTTATTCTTCTGAAGCATGTCAGCCTCTGTGTCTCACTGTACTAGCAAAACATAAAACTTGTGCAAATGCAGACACTTCTCAAAAGGAAAACAGAATGAAATGAACAGCACGTGCTGAATAAACCAATGTCCCACCTGAGGAGCGCAGGGTTTTTACCAATGGACAGGAACCACACTGACGTTCTGACCTGCTCTCATCTTCCCAAATAAATGAGGAGTCCCCAGAATACTTGAAAGATGATCCCACAAATAGCAGTACAGTAAATGCATTGCACTTATCTACAAACTTGTTTGTGCCAGGCTTCTTTTTTGTTCTGCATTTAGCAATTACAAGCAGCTGGACTCCTGGGGGTGTCTTGCCTTTCACGGTTGTAATAGGGCATCGATCCTCCTCATCCCCAGGTCCCAGCATAGGAAGTTTAATGGAATTCCTCAGCACGCCTTTGAAACCTGCTTTTCTTCTGTTATGAAATCCTCGTGCTTTAATGGAACAAACCCACCTGCTCATCTGACTTTGCTCTGTCACAGGAGAGCTTGCAAAAAACCAAAAAGCTTTGGCAAATATAAATGAGAAGCACCAAGCAAAAAAATGCTTTCAGTTTGCAAAAATCCACTTCAAAGTAAAATACTTTTTTTTTTCTGCAATTGTTTCATATTGAGGGGCCTAAATCTTGGTAAACTGAAAAGAACATACGAAGTTTTTTGCATAGTTCAAGAGTTTGGCTTTTGGATTGACTTCAGGCGTCGTGATGTGGTTCCCGTGGTGTGCTGTTGTGATCAGCACCTCTGCTTCTTAGGCGAGGCCTACCACAGCACGGTTAAAACTGGTATTTTGGAAATGAAGATCAGATAAAGTTGCCTGTAGAGATGGGCCTTCAGGAAGGTCCTGTAAGAGGTTTAGTACGTACAGAGTCTTTCAGAGACTGTAGTATGTTGTTTATCTGATATCCAAGAAGGGGTTTCCTTCCTGCCGGTCTCTGCTCTGATGCCCCCACGATTCCCGGCCGAGGTGGCAGCCTCTGCCCGCGGAGCCCGAGCGCTCGGAGGGCGCTGGGGTGGCCCTGCCTCGCTCAGCCCCTTCCCTGGCACAGGGCTCCCGGTGTCCGTGCGCTGGGGACGCTCCGCGACGCCGTGGGCAGAGCACACACCAGGCTCTGTGTTTGGCCCTTGCTCTCCTGGCATCAGCACGGCCACAAGCAGGACGGGCGCGATGCCGGGAGCCGTCCTGCCGCTGAGGACCGGCTGGCACGAGACCAGGTTACTTCATGTCTCTGTCATCTTCCTTCTCCTGGAAATCTGCCATGGATGTTGAGCGTTCCCACACCACGTGCATTTTGTGACTCACATGGGGAAGGGGAGAAGGGCTAACAGGTTGGCATCATGACTCACATGCCAGAATGCTTTATGAATCTAAGATATACAGGTGTAATAAACAGTTCTTTGCTAGATTTTCTTCTCCTCTCCCTCCGCATTCCCCAGCTCTTTTCCAAATTCTCTTTGAATATGTTCGCACTACATTTGCCCTCCGGTTTTGATTATACAAGCTTATTTCTCATATGGTTTCATTTTTTAATGTGGTGGTTGTTCAAGATTAAACAGCTGCTGCCTTACATTCAAAAGCCCACTGCATTTCAGGGGCACAGAAATAATTCTTACACATGGCCAGTAAGTTAATTGCTTTGGGCTCCTTAGGGATGAACGGTGTTCAGCTGTGGAATTGCAAAGTATTACTATTTTATAATAGAGAATGAATCATAGCCTTTTTGCATTGCACCAGAACATGATCCATAGTCTCCCTTTTTATAAGATAGCATTCCCAGTACAGGAAAATGAGTATACAGGGTGTGAGATCTCTTTCTTTACAAAGTAGTGATAAAGTTCTTAGTGTTGATGCACTTTTTATTTGTTTTGATTCCTTGCTTTCGAACAATACCTTTTGCTGTCCTGAGGAACAGAGGAAGTTTGGTGGGTCATTAAATTGGTGGCATACCAAACATCTTCAGGAATAGTCATGGTAGCTGCACCCAAGAGATCGTGCAAGTCTGTGAAGCTGCTGGTTTGGCAAGTCAAAGTCTCCACGTTTTTAAGGAGCACAATTTGCACAATTCAACAAGAGAAAAAGAACAGTTTCTTCAAATGTAAGAAGAGAGTTGGATGTAAGAGCTATCCTAGCAATTTTCTATTCAAGAAAGGATGGTTCTGTTTCTTCTATCTCTTTTCAAGGTGAATTTTTGTAAAAGGACGAAGCTTCTAAGGCTTGAGGTGTTGGCCTCAGTAGAAGGCCAGGATTCTGAAATAGTGGAACCACCAGGATCGAGGGATTAATTCTCTGTAACTTTTTATCTTCCAGAGGCATCCTAGATTATAGATACCTTTTCCTTTCAACTCAGTTCTGATTTATTGGTCATTTCTTAAATGCTAGTGCTAGCTTAAAATGCAAGATGTTTATCTGGTAGAATTTCTACTTGGCCACCTATCAGAGGCCAGACTTGTTTTATTTTTTAAAATGGGAAGTGAACTGTTATTAGGTGGCTTTTTTTTTTTTTTTTTTTTTATTGTTTTATTTTTTCATTATAGCAAGCCACTAGAAAAGGATAAGTGAAACACATTTTTGCCTTGATGGATATGATTTTTAAAAAATATTTATAAAGGCTGAGCGATGTGACCTCAGAGCAAGTAGAGGGAGGCAGATTTCCAGCAGCAAGAGCAGCAATCTGCCAAGCAGCAAGTACAAACTGAGCACAACATGCAAGACTTGTGTTTTCCCTAGCACAAAACTTTACGTCCTGGGGGAAGGACCTTCATGTGTGCAGAAACAGATCTTTCTTACCAGCAGACTTACTATTACAATTTTATTTATGTAGAGTATAGTGTTGTCTAATAGAAATAACCCTGAAATCTCTAATTTATCTGAAATTGACAGCTAGAAAGGAATCATAGTTTCTTCATTACTGGGTGTATAAGACATACAATGGGAGAGATGTCAAAAATAAATACATAGATTTTGATCTATAAGTACTGTCACCAAAGTAAAATACTAATGCTAGTGTTTTCTGTAATCTAAAAGTGAAAAATCTAATAAAAATGAGGGACTAGAAGCTAAAAACAAACTCAAATGGGAAATAAAGCACCTGTTTCCTTACAGAGGAAGTGATTAACCATTGAAATAAATTCTTAAGAGAGAGAGTTCGTTTTTTGTTCTTAAAGATTGCAGATCACAGGTTGATAGCTCTGGAAACTGTTTTAATGTAGTAAGATCTTGGTGCAGAAATAACTGTTTTGAATGTAATGCCTCTTGTTATGTAGGAGGTTCAGATCAAAGGGCAAAATAGCCTCTTTCCACCTTAAAAATTCTGAATCTCTGTTGATCATGGCTTGAAGTGAAAAGTCCAACTTCTTATCTCTGTTTTTCAGCTAAGTCCACATTAAGCATTAAGCACTACACTGTGCTTTTTTTTTATTTTTAAGATTTTGCCAGGAGAGGATGACTATGGATTTGACATAGAAGAAAAGAACAAAGCGATTGTGGTGAAGTCAGTTCGACGAGGGTCTTCTGCAGAGGTAAGACTTTCTGTTGTAAATATTTTGGTTGCTTAGAATTACGTAGTTAAGGAAGCAGCAAAATGCTTTGAAAAGGTACAAAAATATCCTTAAATGCTTTCTTTTTTTTTTCATTTTCATTTTTCATTCATTTTCATTTTAAAGTCAGCTAATAGGAAATGGGGAATCTTCTACAATTTCTCTGGCAATAAATTCTGTAAACTTGGCACTTTTGGATGAGTGAGAAGGCAACAGCAGCATCTCTCTGTGATGATACCATATCTCGGGGCCTTTAGCAACATAAATCTGAGAGCAGAGCAAAAGTAATCAGCTTGGGATAGCCCAGAGAAATAAAACGAGAAGCACAGGAGTATTTGAGGGAAACGGGATTTTTAGATTTGTGTTTCTACCTTACATGTATATACTGATTTTGCTCATGAGCCTTAGTATTTTTATAAAATACTAATCAGGTCTGCAGAATATATTTACCTTCTTTGAAACATATAAATGGTTCAAATGCCATACAATCTGCGTAGATAACATAACATTATACTATTTTTTACAGATACAGGGCACAGACAGATTGACCGTCTATTTTTTAAAAAGTATTTTGGTGCCTTTTAACAACTATGAAGATAAAATGAAAGAGGAAATTACTTGCCCAAGGTTTTGCAGAAAATTGTGTTTGAGCATGAACTGAATTTCTAGTTAAAGTCCAAGGCATCCATCTGAATGTCCACGTTTGTTTGTGGGTCACTGCTCTAGGCTATGTGAAATTCCGGGGTGACTTGCCCATTGTAAACATTGAAGTGAATAGACTGATTTTAAGTTGAGAATATCAAGCAAGAGGGAATTTTGAGGTGAAATTTAATATTAGAATTAAATGTTGTTTGTGTTCTGCTAATTTGTTTATTGGTCACCAGAGAAACTAAACCTGTGCTCTACCTCATGCTCAAAATCAACAGAGGTTGGCCAAAAATTTTATTAGTCTAAACCCCCCTGTAATCCATTGCCTGACAGATAATCCTGCTGTCCTTTCCTGGCTGGCTGCCTACAGAATGTCCTGAAAATCCATTTGTGTTTTAAGACAACAGAAGCACACAATTTTCTAAGGAATCTTTTTCTAGACCTTCCAACACAAACTATCTGTGACTACATCTTGATCTTTTCAACTTGCTCTTAAAAATATTGCTGTAGAAAAGAGCTAGATCTGCCTCTTGCTGAACTGGAGAGCTGTCAGCTTGTTTTGGGAAGACCTGATGTCGCACAGTGATGCGTTTCATTATGTTCCTGAGCTTTTTTAATTGCTTTGTGATACCGCAAAGACATCCAACCTGTGGCTGCGCGTGACTAGGTGGCCGTTTCGGAGCCTGGACCTGCTGTCCCGCTCTCCAGGGACAAGAATTAAGCCATGCAGCTTTGCTCCACAATGCCCATCACAGTGCAGTGCTTTCATTAGCGCTGCCAGAATTGAGGCCAGAATAAGATGCCAGGTCTGCCAGTTGAAGTGGGGACAAATCTATTAGTAGCCTAGTTTTATTCAAGATTAACACATTATTTTTCAATTGGGGCCTGTGATCTGTTGTCCCTAGTGTAGCAGCAACAAAATTGCCATGCACAGGTTGTGCTGGCAAACAGCATTGAAACAGGGAGCTGTTTTGGGTTTATTTTTTATTTTTATTTTTTTTTAAAAAGCTTTTTTTTAATTATTACTATCTTTTTTTACTTCGGGTACTTAGCTAGACACTGTTTTGTGAGCTGTTAGTTTTGCCAGTGGTCACAAACCGTACTCAAAGGTCACTGAGAATTGCTGTAGTATCAGATTCCTCTATTGACAGAGTGCTCAAATAGCAATTTGGGAATTCTTTTCCTGAGGAGCATGTTCAGCTTCTCGGATTTATCCCCAGGATTCAGAGCATTATCCACCGGCTTCCACCTCCGAGCTGCAGTGATGAACTCTCAGCCTGGGCCTGTCGCTCTGCCCTTCCTCTCAGCACCCAGCTGTGAGCACAGCACCCGCTCAGCTCCCCTAAAGCAGGTCACAAAAAATCCCTTACGGGTGGATGTGGATTGCTGTGGAGATCCATGCCCAGCCCAGTTTCCTTCCATCTACATCGCCTCAGTTTGTACCTTGTCTTCCTTTCTAAGCCGGTTAATTATAGCAGGACTCATTCACACAAATTTTGGTCCTAGAGCTGACTCCTGAATGGTGCGCTCACACTATGAGAAGGAAGCAAGAATGAAAAAATGACCCCTCAGGGAGGTGTTGTTGCTGTCTTCCTCCAAGCAGCCAGCTGACAAGCAGATGTCTGGTGTCCGAACAGAGCGTGTTGGACAAACAGCCCGTTGGCCCTTGGCCGTGCAGATGAGCAGCGAACAGCTCTGCAAGCTGCTGGCATTTGGGGAAGGGCGCTGGCCTGGATCCAGACAACTGCCCTGAGCCGTCGTAAGGAGCATCCGTTGTGCACAAATGCCAGCTCCAGGACCCTGAGGGTCTTTGCTCTTCAACAGACGTGCTGTGACCGTCTCCTTTAGCCTCATTAGTTCTGTCCCACTAGAGAAAGTAGTAGGTTCTGAAAGTACCAGTTTGTAGGGCTTAGTACAAGACAGTGTACCTCATATATCCATGGATTTAGTGTGATTTTGTGTGCAGGCTGGTGTCTCGTGTTCAGTCAGTTATAAATATAAAGAGGACATCAACAGTGATTGCAGGTGAGCAGGGATTTCTAGCTAGTGACATGTGAATCAGCTGCATGAGCTACAGTGAGAAAAATATCCCTAAAATATAAAATTATACATATATATAAAATGTATATTAAAAATATATATTATTATTATTCTAAAATATAATTGAATGCAAATAGCAGAAACATTTCCATTGAATTATAATCCAAATCTTAAAGGCATCTATCTTAAGTTAAAATGCACTTCTATAGTTATTAGTTATTATAGTTATTTGCACATATTATCCATGGTATGGATTGCTTTTAACATAAAAAAAAAAGGGGAGGAAAAGACATTATTTCTAGATGCATAAGAGGGTGTTACGAATCATAGAGAGCTTGAGAACTGAACTAAGGAGAACACTTCATAGTTTTGCATGGCTAGTGACTGAAAACTGTTGTTGGCTCCTTGTGTCCCACCTGTAGGTTGTGGGAATCCCCATTTCTGTACTTCACTGTTTAGCGCAGCCATCTGAAGTCTCATGTTAAAGTGTAGCAGAAAACTGGAGTACAATGCATCTGTGAGGTGGCCTATGGATATGGGTGCAATCTTTTGTTTTATGTAAATACAGATGACATTTAAGGGTAAATCGCAAATGATTTATGATATATACAGTATTCCATGTCATAGTGATCCTAGGATCTGTCATGGCAGGGAGCTGTTGAACATCTCACAGCACATCTCTGTGGCAGAGAGCCTGCTGCCCACTGAGCTGCCTGTGCCATTGGTTTCGTTTGCAGATGGCCGGCCTGCAGATGGGAAGGAAAATTTATTCCATCAATGAGGACCTAGTGTTCCTACGCCCGTTTTCAGAAGTGGAAACCATCCTAAACCAGTCTTTCTGCTCCCGAAGGCCGCTTAGACTTCTGATAGCCACCAAATCCAAAGAGTAAGTATCAAGACAACAAAGAAGTTTATGTAATTTTTTTTTTTTTTTTTTTTTTTTTACTGTGTGCAGTGAGAACTTTGTGAACTTTGCCATGACCTTTACATGCAGGAGCTGCAGTTAGATGGGAAACAAATGAGATGACCTCTAGACTAGCTGGAGTGGATTTTCTTTATAAATTCAGAAGTGCCAGATTTTAATTAACAAAACAGAATTTCCCATCTGTTGCAGCAGAATAGCACAGACTGAAAGCAGGATATTATTGGTCCAGGTACTCGCAGGGTGTGCACACACTTGCTAGCACTCACTGTCTCTGCTCACTGAAGTTTCCTTTGGTTTAAAACATCCTGCCTGAAATGAAACGGCTTTCAGACCACAAGGCTTTCAGGTCCCTAGAGGCTTGCAAACGCATAACAGAATTCATTTATTTTTGTTAACAACTACAAGGGTGCTGCTTGGTATATTTTCACTCTATAAACACATAGTTTAGTCCATGTTTTACATGAATATTCACTGAACCCTAGCTTGGAGTCTTAGCTTTGAGACAAGAGTTCACCCATCATATATTCATCTTGATGACACTCTACACCAAGAGCATGGATTGCAGCTGGCTTTGCTTTTAAATTTCCCTAAGCTGAGATAGTCCAGAAACAGAGACACAGAAAATTACAGAACCACAGTCTGCCAATACTGGTCATGGAGAAGTAAAGTCTTATCTCAGCATCGCTGTCCTGCCTATTGCTTGTTTGTTCAATACACTTATTGTCACTTTACCATCACTTTAATATCTCTTTAATTCACAGAGTCAAGTAAATTATACTGATTTCCTCCCAAATCTATAAACCACAAACTTGCACCGTTTTACTACATAGTGTAAAATAACTCTGGCACATGTGGATATTTTGATTCAGAGCTGTACTTGTTGCAGATGGGACACTTTATTTCAGCAATTATTTAAACCTAAGCTCGTGTTAGAAATTGCAAGAATGGCTTCATACAGAAGCATCAGCCCAACATCAGTTGCTTGAGTATGGATGTCCGTCTTGAAATTCACACTCCCAGCTAGTATCAGTCCTGGGAAATCTGTCATCCATCTCCTAAAGCCTAATAAGTGGATTGGTTTGTTTATGGGCCTAACCTTAGGGAAGAAAGAATAGAAAATATAAAGAAAGTCTATACTGCTGCTGTCTCAATTCTGTCAGTCTTCTTGATATTTGAAATAACTCTTTTAAGCTGTCATTTCAGCAAAAAAGTATTAAAATAATAATCTGCAGAAGCAGCAGCTGAAGTAATTAGATTCTGATGACCACATTGTTATTTGGGATTAGCACCTCCTTTATGGGCTTCCTCACACATGTTCTTAAAGGAATCTTTGTGCACTGGGGAACATGGGGATGCAGCCTCTGCCCAGGCTTCTGTGCTGCCTTCCTAGAAAACCTGATTGGAGACCAAGGCTACAAAACATGACTTGTGAACAAAGATTGAAGAGCTGATTTTACTAAGCCGAAAGAAGAGAAGACACTAACATATAAGTACATGAAAGGCTGCTGCTAAAGCTCTCTTCCTTCTGTGTACTGTGAACAGGACAAGTGGGACTATAGCTGGTGCAAGGAAGATTCAGATTAGACATTTGGAAAAACATTCTAACAGAAGCCATGAAAACATTGCCAGAGAGGATGTGGAATCTTTATAGATCTTTAAAAACAGGTTAAAGAGACATCTAGATACAGCTGTTTCTGCCTTGGAGAATGGGGATGGACTCGTCTTTTTCAGACTCTTTTATTTGTTATTTATTTGCAAACAGTGCAAGTGTTTTCTTTAATTCAAAACACAGTTGTGAATGTCAAAAAAAGACATTGTTAGAATTGCCCAGAGTTCTGACATTCTAACAGAATGCTGCTTTCTTTTCTCCTTGATTTTCCTGCAGGATTATTAAAATCCCAGATGGTCCCGAAGCACTTTGCTTTCAGATACGGGGAGCAGCACCACCATATGTTCATGCGGTAGGAAGAGGTAAGGAGAGAGGCTGTGCTATGCGTAAGGTTGGAGTACAGCTATTTATATACATGTGTGCGTGTGTTATGTCTAGGAACCCTTAGAACAAAAACCCCACTCAAATATAAAAACACAGAACAAAGAGGTAGTTTCTGCCTCAGAAGATCTGAGAAGTCCGGTTGAGCTCTTCCAGCTTCAAAACCCACCTGCACAGTGATCCCAACCTGGTTGCCTGTAAGACCAGGAAGATACAGCCTTCAGCCAAAGGGGGTAAAGAGGTAAAACTAGGTGGGTGTGAAGAAGTCAAGGCATGATTGTGTCTGTTACTTCTTCAGTTTGTTGCTAGTGGTCAGCTGTAACAGGGACCACTACAGTTGTGAAGGTGCAGATGGGCTCCTCAATGCACAAACCATGTTTCTTATGTAACAGAATATGCTATCGGGCTGGAAGGCTGCTTTTCCCTTTCTATTAGTTTATCTTGCTGTAAACTACCAATATAAGATAGACACAAACTGCCTGGTCCTTTTAAAGCAGAATACACAGTTGACCAGAGGCAGTTACCAGTTCTGTAAGTGAAATGCAAACTGAACTGCAAATAAAGCACAACTTTTACCTTTATTGTCAGCAAATGTGGAGAATAAGACTTCTCAGCTGTGTGCCACTTCCTTCCTTCAGTGTAATGTATGTGATAATATATATGCATAGCTAGAATGTAGAAAACAGTCACCACCCAAACACGCCTAGCAACGTGCTCAGGGAGGCACATAAATACACACTTTCATATTTCACCTATAATTAGTAGGGCTTTCCTAGCAAAGGCCAAGCTGCATTTGGAATGAAACAGTATGAATTTTAAATTATGTTGCCTTGAAAAGTTAATCACCTTAACTGTAGATTTCTTGGAGCTGGATTTGTATCTTGTTCATGTGAATCTGGAGTAAATCCACTGAAGTTGATTGATTACTTTGCTTTGTACTTAGTGTAGGTTTTTAAGTACAGCATAATCTCATTGTTAGACTCGGGCAAATTGCATGGCAGTCACTATTCATTTATGTATCTAACATAAATATAAGGCTAGAAGGAGCATCTAAGTTTCCCAAGTGATTTCCCACAGGAATTTCAATTAATAGTGTAAATGTATTCAGATGTAGGGGGCGCTTTATTTTTGCCAGGACTACTGAAAATATGAAAAATTGATACACAGCATTTCCCCCGTTCAATCAAGCTCTCCACCAGCGCTATAAACTAACGTTTTCTTCCTACTGCTCTTAACCAAAATCCTCCATAACCTTTCCAGAGTTCTCTCCCATAGTCGGACGCCGTCGTTGCCTGCATCCCCTCTTCTCTCTTTTCCAGGATCGGAAGCTGCAGCTGTAGGCCTTCATCCAGGGCAGTGTATTTTGAAAGTGAATGGGAACAATGCAACCCACGCAAATTATACTGAGGTTCTGGAACACTTTACAGCATACAGGAGCAGACAAGAGGAAGCACTGGTAGGAATGCAAGGCCCTTAAGGAAATAGATTACTTTCTCCCCTTTCTCCCCATCAGGCATTTTTACTGAGGGTTTACTTTAGTTCAAGCCTATATCTTTTGAAAGGGATTGTACCAGTGGGTATACAGAACCCATGAAGATGCTGAGGAGGACAGAGCTCAGCAATCCACATCCAGTGCCTATCTGAATGGCAGTCACCCTGGATCCAGCAAAGAAGACTCTTCTCTGGAAGGAGGTGCAGAATCAGATCCCCTGGAGAACATCCCACAGGAATCAGGTAAAGATGCTCACGGGGAAAGCAAAACTAGGGAAGATTTAGATGCTTTCAAATCAGAAGGAAGGAAAACTGCAGTAGAAATATGAAATGTAGTTGTTATTGTGGAATATCTCTCTTTCAGCAAAGCTCTGTTACAAAATGAAGTCTGGCAGAGGAAGTAATCTTACACTGTTTACTTAGGAGAAAGTAAAACTGAGATACCTGTAGAAATCATTCCTCTGTGACACGGAAGAGACATGTACTGTGCTTTGAACAGAAGAGAAAGCAAAAATTTGCTGTGTATTCCTAGATATCTCTTTCTTGCTGCTGCTTTAGAGAATTATTATTATCAACATCACTTATTATGTACGTAGAAGAAAAAAAAATGCTTGGTTATATCTACTTTTATTGGCTGTAACAGCCCCCATTCTGCAGTAAATGGCTAGGATCTTGCATGCTGAGAAGGCATGTGTTGTTTGGAGTTATTTAGTTGATAGCTTTGACGTCAAGCCACAGACCGGTATAATTACACAGTGTCTAAGAGCTAGGTTAACATATACTGCACTGGAAATTAATTTTCATGGAACAAAGCTCTCTTCTGTGCCATGTGCAGTAACTGAGATGCTCTTACGCACTAGGCTACTAAGTAAGGGAGATTGACACAGAACTAGGTGGATATTGTAAGCAAGCCTTCAAAGTTAGCTAAGTGACAAAAACAGGCCAAAGTGGTGACAAAAGTGGGTCTTCACATGGGCCCTATTTGGCATGTCACCTGTGTGGTTATTGCTACAGGTAAACTAGTGCAGCACTTAGTCAGACCCAAAATTCTAAGCAAAGCCCAGAAAACTGTAAGCACAAGTTTGCATTGGCAGTTTTCCTTGTTGGAGGAAAGTATAGACAAATCACCTGTACTAATGTTCTAATCTGCTTTTGCTGCAGTAGATTTGTACTTGCCTAAGTGAATGCACTAGGCAAAACTAGGGTCCTAGCAAGAAACAGGCCAGACACACTGCTTTCTGCAAACACTCTTGGTGCATTTCAGCTTGTTACACCTTAAAAGATAAAGGAGATATCAAGAATTTTATCTCCTCCTCCCACCTTACTTTTGTATCTGCCTGTAAAATGCATCTGGAGGACATCCTACAGCTTGGGAAGAGATGTGGCAATTCTTCTAGAGAGACAAGTTACAAACAGGATTCTGTGATTAACATACTTCAGTTTCTGCTGGAAACTGTGTATCTGAATGCTAAACAGAACTAAAAGTGGTGTCCTGTGCATAGATGTATGCATACATGTATACCAGAGCATCAGAATATGGACTGGAGCACATGGATTATCTCCTGTCACTGCTTCCAGCAGTGTCCAACAGCAGATGTTCCAGGAGGGGCAAATATCTTCCTCAGAAGACTCTCCTCCAGCAGTTTGTGGTTCAGAGACTTCTTGAGCCAAAAGTGCTACCTTTGCCTCTCAGCAGATTTCTCATCTGTGTGCATGTCTGTATGCACGTGTGCTGCTTCTAATGACTTGTTTCGGTTTCAGCCCAAACACCACAGGCCATCAGCTCTCCACTGATCATTAGTGACGAAACACCTCTCATTAGCTTGACTGTGGATAACACCCACCTGGAGCACGGCGTGGTGTACGAATACGTCAGCAACGCGGGAATCAAATCCTTTGTCCTGGAGAAAATTGTAGAACCAAAAGGTTGCTTCAGTCTCGCTGCAAAGGTACCAGACATGGAACACTGCCAGCTTCATTCCTAAACAGAACAGAGATGCCAATAATCTCAGAAGTCCCCTGGCGTTTGGCTTAGCATTTCTGATGAGGAAGCCCCTGCGCTTCCCAGTCCTGCCTGGAGCTTTCTTAACTAGTGTGCACCCGGTTGGAATAGTCTTGGTGCAGACAAGTCAGCAAATGCTTGGAGGATTTTAGCCATTAGGGACCCGAAGGGGCCTCTGCTCTGAGATTCTCCCTTTTTCTTACCTGATAAAGCTTTGCTGTTACTCAAGGTATCAAGGAGTTAACAGTAAATGTTTCCATCACATCCTAATGACATTATTGTTATGTCCCATGGAAGGGAAAGCATGCCAGAGCAGGTTACCTTGGCAGTGCACAGTGTCTGTTTCAAGGCATATCAGTTATTCTGAAAAATTCTGAGAAATATTTTGTGAATCTGGGCTTAGAAATGATTATGGTTCCCATTAGTAATAAAGACAATTTGTTATGGAGGCAGCTTTATTCAACCATGTCAATATACATGCTTTAGGATTTATTCAGTAGAAGAAAACTGCATTTTCCCTCGCTGCCAAGTGAGTATCGTTGACTCTGTCTTCTCCTTTAGATTTTAGAGGCCTTTGCTGCAGAGGACAATCACTTCATAAGGAATTGCAAACGGCTCATATCCCTCAGCAATGCTGTGGCCACCATGCCCCAGTATGAATTCCGGCAAATCTGTGACACTAAGCTGGAAAGTATTAGCAGGAGGCTCGCAAACTACCAAGAGGTACAATACAACATCACTAGTTACTGGTGACGTCTCCAGGGAATGCTTCATTGCTGTGACTGGCTCTCTCGGTGTTCTTTATTTATAAACCTGAACTGCTTTAGGGGTAGGTGTCCTACTGACACGAAGAGAGCTCGGCAAGCTAATTAGATTGCAAGTTGTGAGGGAAAGGGAACTTGTAAAGCACTTTCAGCTTGTCAGAGCTGAGTTGGAAGACATTATTACAGATCCATCTCCACTTTACAAGTGAATAAATTATAATAGTGCATGCTCTTTATTTTGGAAAATATTATTTTAGCTGCAGTATAAATCATATGATCTGGAGTAGGAGACAGCAGGAAGGACAAAGGATTGTCTCGGTGGCATGATAAATTTTTGCAAGTGAAGTAGCACTGCTTTATTTCTCCTAGTTTGCAGATGAATTGAAGACAAAGGTGAGCCCAGCCTTCAAACAAGCCATCATGGAACCACATTTCCTTAACAGCATGGATTTCTGCCCCACCAACTGCCATATTAACCTCATGGAGGTGTCATACCCCAAAAACACTACCTCAGCAGGGAGGTCGTTCAGCATTCGCATTGGACGGAAACCTTCTATTATTGGTCTTGATCCAGAACAAGGTGCTCATTAATTTTCAAATCCTACTAGTATTAGCATCATAGAAACTGTATCTTGTTACTGATCAAAAAGTTGTGAAGAAACACAGCCTTGCCAGTGCCCTTTCTTTGCTAATAAATGTATCTGTAGTTCAGTTTTTATATATAAAAAAACATATAATTGTGTGTGCTTCTGTGAATATGTGAGAGAGGGAGAGAATGAATGACTCTAAAGCTAGAATAATTGTATTAACTAACTCCTGAGAGTCTAAATTCATGTAACATTTCCACAAGTGTTGTTAGATATGCATGTAATCAATGAGTAGTATATGAGTGGGCACTGGCTATCATTACTTCCATAATTTCACCTGTTTCTGAACTGCAGTAACTTAAAATATTTAGTTGATTTGCAAGGAAAAAAAGTTTTTTCTTTAAAAACAAACAGTTATGTCATTTAGCGCGATCTTACAAGATAATTCTGGGAAATTTTCTTTACATTAATTCGATTACTTTTAAAAATTCATCCATCCCAAACTCTCACTAGTAGGATAGAGTGCAGAAAGGCATGAAAGTCATACTAACTGGAACTTTAATGCTTATTAGGTACCTTAAATCCAGTCTCAAACACTCAGCATTGTATCACCACGATGGCTGCACCATCCTGGAGATGCCTGGCCCCCGAAGATGGAGATCTTGATGGTAGCTTTGGCCAGCAGAATGGAGGAACAAGTCAGGATTTGGAAAGGGGACTCAGTTTTCTGCTGAAACAGGAAGACCGGGAGATACAAGACTCCTACTTGCACCTCTTTAACAAACTTGACATTGCAGTGAAGGAAATGAAGCAATATGTCATTCAGATAAATAAGTGAGTAGAGAATCCAGTGTGCGCTGCAGAGAGCAGTTCTTAAAAAATGGAGGTTTTTACCCCCGGAAAATATATTGTGCCTTTCAGGAGCAGCCGTTAACGCTCTGTTCTACTTGCCCACACACTTGCCTTACTGCTTCTTGTTAGCTGTGAAGTGTCAAACCTCCTCATGTGCTGATCCACTGGTGTGTTTGTAATTGTCATTTGCTCCTAAAACTCTACCCAAATTCAATAGGCACCATCTTTCTTCTTCATGTATACTAGAGGAGTAGAAGGAGACAAAAGTATGATGGGAGTAAAGGTGATAAGCAAGGAAATTCATAACATACAAAGGTTTATGTCCCAGGCATGGGAATTGAGCTAGTGTCTTGCCTTTTAAGAGGGGCCAGACAAACATGCCATACTGTGAAAGTGGGAGATTTTTTCATTCTATAGTGAACAATGGGAAAAGGTATTTTTTAATCTCAAAGTCAGCATTAAAAGGGGAGTCTGAAAAAATTGTATGTAAAATTCAACTGAATTCAACTGTTAAATCAGCTAAACTTGTATATTTACAAAGGTATAGACTGTGCACAGCCTATACTGGCAAGTTTGCTTTTGATTTCACATACCTGAATTCCAATCATAGTCATGATACCAATTTTCTGAGGCTACCCAACCAGTCACTGAGAGCAGTGGGTTTCATTTTTGCAGACTTCTGTCCACCATAACAGAACCTACAGACGGTGGGGCGTGCGAGCCCCCATCCACAGAGGAAACATCTCCACCTTCCCTGGGAACAGAAGAGAGTGACACTGACAAAGCTGAGCATGGTGGCATCAAGAAGGTTTGCTTCAAAGTTTCTGAGGAGGACCAAGAAGACTCTGGACATGACA
The DNA here is from genome assembly GCF_059628265.1 of Tinamus guttatus. Taxonomy (NCBI): domain Eukaryota; kingdom Metazoa; phylum Chordata; class Aves; order Tinamiformes; family Tinamidae; genus Tinamus; species Tinamus guttatus. The sequence goes on from NW_028288561.1 coordinate 3,765,842, forward strand.
CAATGAGTTTCAGAGACTCTTACAGGTTAGTCCAGAGACAGATGTGTCTTTCACCTTACTAAATAGTATTTTGAAGTTCTAATCCAGGTATGGATTAGTAACAGCTGGTTTCCCTTGCCCCAGATCACACAATTGTCACATGAACTCTTGCTAAAGTTATGCACTAGTACCTGCAACTCTTTCCATCTTCTTTCTCTCTCTCATTTTGTCTCTATGTTATAGTAGTATATGACAAATTATAGACTGGCATTTTTTTTCTCAGAGCACATTATGAACTGTTTACACCTGCAGATATATCTTGCATTACTAAAATGTCCAGTAACTGTCTGAAATTTCCAGAGTGTGGTGCATGTACATGAATGTGGTGCGTTTCTCAAGGGTTTATCAATTGGACTGCATTTTGTCTCAATGTGAGCACATTTTTGGAGGTTGTATTCCCTGAGCAGCAAACAAAGAGCTCTAGATGGTCACCCTTGACTCAGGCGTGCCTCTGGTGCAGCGCTGTGAGGATAACCCCTCCGTGTGGCCCTGCACTGAGGAGCCGTGAAGTGCCAGCTCTGGATCTGAGAAGATCCAGGCTTCTTAAAAGTGCCTGTTATTAGTATTTCTGTATGCCTGTTATTATTATTTTTAAGGGCTTTCCTGTTACTAGGAATTTCTTATTCTTTCTAATAACAATGTTATTTTCAGGTCACTCAGTTATTTTGCGATAAAAATACTTTCGCTTAGTAAAGTGGTAACTAGCTATAATTATTTCACTATATTTATTGCCATGGAGACATAGGCAGCTGAAAATCTTGTTTTACAACAATGTCATAATACCAAGACTCTTCGAAAACTAAATATCTTAGAACATAGAATAGGCTAACGTGACTTTGCCCTTCTATTCCATGTAATTGGGAACCACAGAAGCTCAGCAGAGTTTGCAGACTGCTTGATCTTATAATAGTTGCTATTGTAAGGGGGCTTTTCCATTCAAGTCTGCAAACAATTTTCCCAGAAGTGTAAGATACTGAGAAAGAGAAATGGACATCCAGCTCTTTATTTTTAATGGACCTTTGAAACCACAAACGCAAATATTTATTCAGGTGTCGCAAAATCTTGTTTTTGAGACTTGATTGACTGTACCTCTCCTGGAATATTTGCTACAAAAGAAAATCTCACACACTCCAAGTCCGTGTTTCCTGTGAGGAAACAGTTGAAAAGTGAACTTCAGAGGAATGAAAGAAGAATTTGTGATCAATGTGCTATTTTGAGTCCTTAACAGGTCATTTTAACATTCATAGCAAGACTTTTCAAATACATAAGGACATTCTCCAGAGAGTTATGAGGGTTAGAGTAATTTATGAGGGTTAGAGTAATTTTAAATGAAAACTTGGAAACTTGTAGCCATGTAGCAGGCTTGAATCTTTACCTGATAGTGGCTTGTTTGTTTGTTTTTACTTTAATACTAATATGAGGGCAACATTTATGCAGAACTATAGAAATGACATAATAATTCAGGTTGGAGGGGACCTCTGGAGCCTGTATGGTCCAATCTCCTGATCAAAACAGGTCCCACGAGATTGGTTGCTCAGGGTCTCGTCCAGTTGAATACTGAACATCTCCAAGGACAGCAGATACCAAGTCGTATAGAAACAGCCAGCACTAAGATGTTGGGATCTGTGGCCTCTATTTATTCTGCTTGTGTGCTCTGAAGCTGTTTTATTGAAATGTGAAGAATTTCCTTCTTTGTTAATAGGAATGCCATTTCCCAACACTGACTACTTTAAAAGTGTTCTGTAATTGAGGCTGATCTGTGTAACAAAATGAGATCAAAACCAGTGTCCCTGCGGGCCCGTCACTTGCTCCAAAGCTTTACACATAAAAGGCAAGATGAGAAATAGTTTTTGGTCTTACCTTTAATAGACAAGCTGACAATTAAGAACAAATTACAGATCATGGTTACTCAAATGGGAATAAACTGTATTTTGATAGTTTTTGTTCTGAAAAACTACCACTTAAAAGTTCCAAGAACAGGCAGATTGCAGATAAGAAAGTGTCTTGTTTGCATTGCTTTTTCTTCTTTCTCATGTATTGTTAGAGGTGTCATTCAGATTTCATAGGGATTTGTGCTGCAATGCAGTCACCCTAAGTTTTCTTCAGAAAAAAAAATGCATTTCTTTATTAATAGAGGAACAAGGATAACAAAGGATAGGGAGGAACCCAGGTCAGAGATCTGGCATTTTTTAATTGCTTTTACTTATTTTCCTCACATAAGTCCAAAATAAAAATAGAGGCAGAGCCAATCTCTATGGAGAATTTTGTAGCTTGGGCTTGTACCATTAAAAACACTGTGTCATTTACCTGGAAGGGGACAGTCTGAAGTCTGTAGCTTTTTAATAAGCTTTATTAAATTATGGTTAGTGTAAACTGAACTTTAAACAGAGGAGATTCAGGCTAGAATTTTCCATGTGTGGAGCCAGCACTGATGTGAAGCCAATGGAAGTGAGTTTTCTGCTCCCTGAAACAGTTGGGTTCTGTCGTGCCTGGTTCTCCAATGATACAGATTCTTCAGATGTCCTCCCCTCTCTGTTATCTGTGCTAGTGCACCCTCAATACATGCTGAAATTGGGTGATGGGATATCCTGAGACCTGGCAGCTGACGCTGGGTTCTGCTGAGGTTCAAGTTTATAGAGTATAATTCTCCTTCCCCCAGCCTGTTTTTCTAGGGCATGTTTAATGACGCAGTCCAAATGAGGCCTGTGGTGGGAAGTTCATTTTCATTCTTCATAGGATTCAGGCAACACGTTGAGCATTGAGGGGTCATTACAAATGGAAAATAGACATCTTCTTGCAGTTCCAGCCCATGAGGCCTCGTGTGCTGCATGTAACTGGGTTTTCTCTTGTATCTGCATAAGAGAGTTTGTTTTGGCAATTGCAGTGTTAGTAAAAACAGAATGGTGATGTATTAGAGACTGGGCCTCAGGACAGCTTTTTTAAACACCTTCTTTGCTTTTGTTTCTAGTGAATGTAACAGTAACCGGGATTCAGTGTTGTCCTACACCAGTGTCCGGAGTAATAGCTCTTATTTAGGCAGCGATGAGATGGGGTCAGGTGAGTATATGCATAGGAAAAAGACATACATCTCATACCAGACCCTTTAGTAGGTTCTCTGCTAATTGTGTGCACTTGTATGTTTAAGTTGCCAAGGTGGTTTCCTCAAAATTAATCACAAGAATATGAGAAAATATGTATATATATATATGTGTGTATATATGTTCATTCCCACATGAACCACAGTAAATTTGGAATACGGAAGAGGTATCAGGCAGAGATGAGCTGCTTTATGTTTTGAGACTTTTGCATAATATGAAAAATTATGAATATTTTGATGTATTAGTTATAGAAAAAGCTCTTGAGCTACCATTTTGTCTTCAGCAATCGTTTTTCACCCACTCCAGCGTGGAGGCTTTTGTCATGACCTCATCACACTTAATGTTTCATCTTCCATTTATTAGGGGATGAGCTTCCCAACGATATGAGGATTCCTTTAGATAAACAAGACAAACTCCATGGCTGTCTGGAACATCTTTTCAACCAGGTCTGTAAACCATTATTAATACACTGAAATGTGTGCTCCTTGTCAGTGCCAAGACAAGATCAGAAGTATCAGATTGTTTAAATCATATTTTGAGGGAAAGCAATCTATTAAGATTTTTGGGTACAGTGTAAGTAAACAGTTTATAGGACAGCTTGGGAAAGCAATTTCATCAACATTCAAATTGCCTTGTGTGATTAAGGTAAGGTTGACAATAACACCTTATGTAAGGCGTTAGTTTAAGGAGAAAAAAAAGCTTTGAAGAAGAGGAAAAAGACAGTGAAGTGTCACAAAGTATCCTTGTGTGATCAGGATGGACCTCATATGTGGATAGTAGGAGAGCATACCAGTTTAGCAAGCAGGTGTATATAGATGTACTCAATTATTTTGTAATGTCTTTGATATCTTCACCGTGTAGGTCATTACATGTCTATGCAAAATGTGCAAGTTCTTGGTTTAAATAGCTTAATGGTGTTTGCTAATGGAGGGATGCTTATGAAATCATTCCACAGTCAAGTAGTGTAATGCCTTTTGCATTTTCCCACAACAATTCTGTCCAAATTTTCTTCTGCAAGTCTCACTAGCAGCGACTGACAGTATTCCTATTGTAGGTTGATGCAATCAACGCACTTCTAAAAGGACCAATAATAAGTAAGGCCTTTGAAGAAACCAAGCACTTTCCAATGGACCATAGTTTGCAAGGTAAAGAAAAAGGTTGGCTGTATTCAGTAATATGTTTTCCTGAGACTGAACAGCTCAGCATGGATGTGCACAGGCCATATGGACACACGGGCTTACTTCAGTATGCATCTATCCAGCCATAGTGACAGGGCACATTAATAACTGCTGCCATGTCTGACCACTCCAACTTTGCATCCTTAATAGCTTATTTTTACATGAACTCCTTTTAAAATGCACAGAGCACTTCTCTGTAGTATATTTCTGAATCCTCATAGCTCTTTAATGTACCTTCAAGTCTATCCTTTGGCGTAAACACAGGCGTACATCTCAAAAGGTACAAGGGAGAGGTAGGTCAGATTCAAGGAAAATGAACACTCTTGATAGAGGAACTGATCACTGTAGATGCGAAGCACCAAAAAGTTCTGACTGAGTTTGCTTAATGAATTATTCTGTTTTTCTTCAGAGATGGGTAATTGCCAGAGTAAACTCATCCTCACATGACATTCATTTTGAAAGCTGAATCCCATAGAGAGCAAACAAAAGATACTGGTTTTTTTTTTTCCCCCCCCTCAGGGAGCATGGCGAGACTTTGGTCTTAATGGGTTTGAGACCAGGATGTGGTTTCTTCTCTATCTAAAATACACAGGACTATTTTTTTCTGAACATTTGCTGCATTTGCTTCCTAAATTGAAATCTGAACGATTTCCCTCTATCTACCGTGTTCAGGTTGTTGGAGTCATGGGTGCCCTCTCCCTTTATAACCTCTATTTTTAGATACAGTAGCAAAATCGAAGACATTTTTTTCTTCTTTCAGAAATTAGCAGACACCATGTGTGCACTTTCTTTATTTTAGTTTGCATTAGCAGTCCTATTTGTTATGACTAGATATATTCCAGCAAGTTCTTTAGCTAACTGAACTTAACTGATGATCCCACAATCATCACAGTAGGGAGCAGACAAGCCCTGCTTTGAGTTGGAATCCTGGACCAAAGCAACAGTTTAATACAATCCTGAGCTGCTGCAGGCACCTTGCAGTGATGGATGGAAGTTTGAACACTATCCCATTCCTGTTCATGGGCAGGTTTGGAGCAGTTTTTCTGCTTTTCTCTGTCTGCTTATGTGTTTTACCACCAATGATGGGACATTTAGGTTAGCTAATTAGCTAATTGTCCTGTGTGATTAACTAATTAGCTTCCATCAGGTGAAAGAAAAGCTAGATATTTCATAACTTCTCATCAGTGTTATCAAATGTGACAGCTGCAACTAAAAAGTCAGTCTCCTTCTGCACAGCCAGAGACTCTAAATATAACTGCCTGTACTTCGTAAGAGATGCAGAAAGGAGAAGGGAATTCTGTGCTTTGTGAGCAGTGGAGAACTTCCCTTCCCTGTGCACATGACCTATGCACATAATTTCTTGTCCACAATTCTGAAAACAGTGCTAGGAGACTGCTGAGCATGGGGCTATAGCAATGTAGCAAGTCTTTTTTTCTTCCTTCTGTATTAGATCTAGTTCAGAAGCTTCTTCTTTCAGAGTTTTTGCTATTAGTACCGTATCCCTGCCTGTATTTGTGTGCACATTATAACTAATAAGCCATCTCAGCTATGTAGCATTTTCTTAATGTCTAACAAACTCCGTTTTTTCCAGAATTTAAACAGAAGGAAGAGACAACAGTTAGGTGTCGGAATAATATTCAAGCCAGCATTCAAGAAGATCCATGGAACCTCCCACTGCGCATCAAAAACCTTGTTGAAATTATACAAAAACATGTGGAAGGTCTGTGAATTAGGGAAAGGTTTGTTACCAGCTTCTGGGAGAAAAGATAGCCCTCATGTGATCACATCTGGTCATTCACTTTATCTCGATGTGTAATAAGGCTACTGACTACTGGATTCAAAAAAAGAATGGGTAAAACAAGTGACTGTATGCAAAGATCCAGTACTGTAAGATGGCATCTCACCTAAGCACTGAATGATTGCAAAGAGTTTTCTCTCTCTTATTTTGTCTCCTTAGTTCAGTCAGACAGACTAGTGAGAGTGGCTGGTTTATTCTAAAATGTTATTCAGCTACTACAATGTCCTAAACAGTCTGATGAACTGGAGTAGACTGGTGGGATCAGATGATGTTTACATTTGAGTGCAAAGTACTGCACAGAAGTCACTTCCTTGGGGATACAGCTAGATGTGCAATTTGCTTACAGTAATTCATGGTAGCTGATGGAGCATATAGCCTATAAAGGTATCCCTTTTGCAAAACGCAAACCTTTTTGCTTCTACTGTTGTTAGAATGTCTGGAAGGTCTACTAGAATAAACAGAAATGACCATGCAAGTGGGTGAGCAGAGACAGTGAGTGTGGGGAATGAGAAGACTGCTAAACAAATGCAATCAAATCTGCCTCAGGATCATGTTGACTAGAGCTTTCCTTCTCTTTACCTCTGTAGATGGCAAGAATCAGCTGCTTTTAGCCTTGTTGAAATCTACAGGTAAGAAGTTTTAATTCTGTGTGTTAGTATAAAACATTATTATATGTACAGAGGTCCCTAGTATTTCTAGCTTTACGTGCCCATGCATACATCTGACGATCTCTTTTCTTAGCATTTAGTTTTTCTCCTGGCATTTTAGGCTAACATTTTGTGTGTTCCTCATCTAGGACAGCCTATCATGCATCTGTCACCTGTTCTTTAGTTTACATGTTTCAGTTCAGGCTGATATGTCACCTGGCAAGTGGTTATGTTGCACAAGAACCGTTTTCTTTTTCCTCTCTTCATCTCTTTCCTTTTGTACAACCCCCATTCCCAGATGGCCTGTGCTGTTTCCTGCTGTGATTAGGACATGCAACAAAAATGAGACCTATTGCACAACTTTCCATAAGACAACGGACCCTGTCATCTTTCCAAACAAAGCAGGCACATTGGGTGTTGGGATTGTGTGTACTGAAGCTATAGCCAGGAGCATATTGCGAACCCAAGCATGCAGGCAGCACCTACATACATTGTGAACACCACTGATGTGTTACCAAACACAAAACATTGTGTTGGCAGAGCAACGGACGAACCTCTTCCTGGTGTGAATGTGCAGTCGTTTTTGCAGTTGAAACATCTACTTGGTGTATTTTTGGTTGAAAATGAGGTAGTAAATAACTAAGATAGGCTGTCACTATTTAGCTGTGCCAGGCTTGATCCTCAAGTCTTCATAGAACAATCATAAAATTATAATGACTTTAAATCAGCTCTTTGCTGCTGCCAATACTGGCCTACAAGTCTGTCCAAACCACCCTGTGGTATCAGTCTCATGCAACCTCTAGTCTAGTCTCAACAACCTCTAAAAGGTTATTTTAGGTGACAGCAGATACAGTGATCCCCTAAGTCTGTGCCCATCTCGTGCAACATTTTTGTGAACATAAGCTAAAAAGAACAGAGGAGCAGATGGCCCCAAACTGCTTGCACCAGGTTTATGGCACCAGGGATTCCCTCTTTTTGAGGGCAGGTCTCGGTGCTCTTCATCTTACAGCAGCATGGAGGGGACTTGCCCTCGGACTGGGGATATGGCCCAGGGCCTGCAGTCAGGCTATTGTGTTCAGCACTTTATAAAAGAGTCTGAATCTTGAAAGCCTGCGGAGGAACAGGGCCTTGGCAAGTCCCCCAGCGCCTTCTGGAGGAGCCCAGGGTGCTTGGGAAGTAGCTCTTCACTTATTCATGTGGCTCTTTGGCCCGCAATCCCCTTAAGTGTGACGGGGCTGATTTGAGCAGCATGTGGCTGCCTGGCAGGCTGACTGGAAGCAAAGTTAACACAGGGGAAAATTCTCCCAGGAAACATAAACCAATTGGTACCGTATGGACAAGTCCAGTTAATGCATTAAGCATATGGGAAGCCCACAAAATACAGATGGAGAGGGGGGAGACTGAATCTCTAATAGCCCTGGAGAGAAGTAATGGCAGAGACCCTCTTTCATGAATTCTCTTGCTTCTGTAAACATAGAAAGGAGAGAACCAGTCCAGATAGGGCATTAAAAAGTCACAGGAACACTTGCACAGCTCTTCCCAATCAGAATAACGAACATGCAGATGGGAAGAGGGAAAATAAGCAGATGAGTCAACTGGAAAATTTTCAAACATGCATGTTCCCCAACTACGGCGTGTTTGTCTCTGCACTCAGGTCACAGCAAGAAGTTATCTGCAAAGCCCGTGCAAAACTACTGCGGAAGGCAAAGGCCATGCACACAAATACACAAAAACTGTCTTTTTGGCAGTGTGATGAGAAGCAAAGACCCTCTCACAACTCTGTGCTTCTCTCTCCTTGTCTGGCAGATACGGAGCTGCAGCTGAGGCGTGACGCCATCTTCTGTCAGTCCCTCGTGGCTGCGATTTGCACCTTTTCTGAGCAGTTACTGGCTGCTCTCAACTATCACTACAACAACAACGGGGAATACGAAGAGAGCAGCCGAGACGCCAGCAGAAAATGGCTGGAGCAGATAGCAGCCACCGGCGTTTTGCTGAACTACCAGTCCCTGCTCTCCCCTGCTGTGGTAAGGAGAGGAGCTGTGGGCCCCTGGGGCCTCTCCACATTCACCTGTATCCATCTCTTCCCACTCAGAGCTCAGATCAAGCCCTTCCGTGTAGCAGCGTGTTCGGACTCCATAGGGCAGCCTCAGGAGAGCCTTAGCCATGCCCCAGCGTTGCTTGTCCCATCATTTTCACCTCCTCACAAATACCTGACCACTGTCTTGTGCGAGGGTGACAGGGATCGTCTGTTTGCCTTAGTGTTTTGTCATCCATGTATGGAGGATTTAGTGCTCTGCTGCTGGTGAAGCATGTGTGTTCTGCCCTCTTCTGATGGAAAAATGGATTTCAACAAGTAGGCAAAAAAGTTAAGAGTATTTCTAGAGTTCCCAACCATGCGGAATTCTGGGCTTTTGCTAATGCACCAACTGCTTCTTCACAGTAGATAGATGGCAGCTTCTCAGCTCTGTAGTGCTCTGATATGAGCCTAAGCATTAAAATAGCTCTGACTCTTAAAACACTTTTTTTGAAATTTTTTAAAGAAAGAATGTTTTCAAATATAATCCAAACTGTATGCATAAGCAGCTATATTATCCCTTCACATTAAATGGATTTTATTTCACAGTAACTGGTAGACTGTTCTTTATACTCTTTTTCATGTTTGTGGATACAGGGTAAAGTTTATAGAAGGGAATGTCTTTAAACTTTGCCAGTTCTTAACCCTCTCTGCTGCCTGCCAATTCCATCAAATAACATCTAAGCAAAGGGTAGCAAAGCTCATAGCACACAGTGACAGAGCCATTAGAAATTACATGGCTGGGAAGGAGTTAATGGAGAGCTGCATATTCTGTTCTCAGTTGCTTGAATCAAGAGACTTAGGGTGACTGCACTGTCCTGCCTCCCATCGCCTTCTCCTGGGTGCCAACCTGTCTGTGTCTGTGCCCTTTAGAAGGAGGAACGTGCCATGCTAGAAGATATCCAGGTCACTCTGACTGAACTGGACAAAGTTGCCTTTTATTTCAAGCAGATGGATGAAAGTCTTGTAGCAAGTGAGTATCCTTGAGTTTACTTGAAGCTCTTTTCTTGTTTGTATTAAGGGTTAACATCCTGCGTGATGATAAGTCTGTCAGACCGTGTCATTCCCTGTCATGTTGGTACTGAGCAGCTGCTCGGAAGCACTGCCGTGTTCCCTCAGTTTCCAGTTTGTGTACACAGCAAAGCAGGACTGACAGGACAGCTTGCTGGTGGCACAGGCAGTCACTTGGAACTGTGGTCTGTGCCAGAGTTCCTCACTGACGTGATTTTGCGTGTGGAGAGATGTGTTGAATGGTGGGCAGTTCCTGATAGAGAAGACTCTATGGCAGGAGGATTGTCCCTTCCCAACCTCCCGTGTCCTCCATCCCACCCTGCCTCTCTCCACACTTAACTGACTATAAGTTGATACAGAACGTGATGGGATTTTGCTTATTAACCATGCTTACTGCAGTAGCATCACACATCAGGTCAGGTCATGCTAGCTCTGCCTTTGTAAGTACAATCTTTCAGAATCTGCTTTCTCCAAATACAGGCTCTCACAGACTGGTGGAGGTGTGAAAAGTCATTAGATGATCTGGCAAACTTAGTGGTGTTTTCTTGTTTCTCCTGCTCTGGTAAAGCTGTGTTTTGTGTTTATTTCTCCAGATAGTCACGTCTTCTACCACATCGAAGGAAGTCGTCAGGCGTTGAAGGTTGTCTTTTATCTCGACAGCTACTACTTCTCCAGACTGCCTTCTCGATTCCAGAATGGGGGAAGCTTGAAACTACACACGGTGCTCTTTACAAAAGGTGTTAACAAAGAACTTTCTTGGGAAAAATAGCCCAACTGATGAGGTCAAAAGATACCAACTAGAAAATGACCATGAAGTTCTTTTCGTAATGCAGTTAATGCTTGCAAACATATTTAAGCAGATGCTTTTATTCTAGGAAGCCATGGGAAGTGCTAGAAGTTAGACACAGTCATGAGAAAAATATCTGCCTCTGAACTTTTTTATGCCTTCCCATAAAGTTTTGGGTCATAGACATTATAGTGGACTGGATGGACAGTCTGCTCTAGAATGTTATCTCCTGTGTTCCCAGGGTATAGACAAATGTTTTTAAAAGCATATAGCATGACAGAATCATCTGGGAGCTGGAAATTAAAGATCATTGGCTAACACATATAAATAAGAAGCAAGTATTCACACTGTGATGTAGCACTGGAGATTTCCTTGGAGGGATGTTTATAGGAAGTAATTGCAGTGAGATCATACCGCGTTCTGGGAACTTCACCTTTATGATCCTACCAGTACATCCCCGTAGGGGTGAATGCATTAATTCTGGCAATAATAGAATCAACCTTGATGTGACCTCACGGTCACTTGCTGAGCAGTTAGATGATATAAACAATTACATTTAAAAAAAAAAAAGTTTAATAAAACATTTCTTTTCCAGCTCTGGAGAGTATGGAGGGACAGTCACAACAAGCTGGCTCATCTCTAGAAGAACTTCCTCAGCAAATTAATGCTATCTCCCTTGAAAAAGTGCAGCAATATTACCGTAAACTCAGGTATTTCTTTCTTCTCCTTCACCTTAAAAGGTTTTCATTGGAGTACTTGGCAAAAGACCTTAAAACAAATGGAAGAAAGGTCTCTTTTCTGATGATTTAATGTCCTGTACAAATATTTTTCTTTGAGAACCTTTCTGTGTGGGAAACCTCTTAATTTTTTTCCCACAGTTAAGCTCGTTGTGGAGCAGTACGCTGTAAATTCCCATCTAATTTGACTTCAGAGTTTTAACCACAGTTAAAACTACATAAAAGAGGGGAGAGAGGTTGAATATATCAGTACAGATTCTGTAAATTACTGCAATATAAGGGGTTTTCAATAAGAAAGCAGATCTTGAACTACTAGACTTTTATCATAGCATTTTTCTAAAAAGTAGTTATACATAAGTGTGTTTGAAATGACAGTCGTCAGCTAATGTAGTTCTTACTGGCCTTTTTGCAGGACATTTTACTTAGAGAGGTCAAATTTGCCCACTGATTCCAATACTACAGCAGTGAAGATCGACCAGGTATAAAATCCTGTTTTTATTTCTACTATTTAACAATTCCAACTGTGAGACAGGATCTGCATGTGCCAGACCTGTGCAAACCTAAAAGTTATTTTAAAAAAGTTCCTTGGCCTAAAAAGTAATCTGAATTTCTCCGATGCTTGGCTACTGTTCTTTTGTCTTGAAGGGAATGTGACCAACTGGGGCAAAGAATCTTTTAATCTAGGCAATAGTAGAGCCCCTGTTATTTAGCCCGTCCTAAATAAGGCATCAGATGTTAGACAGAATGAATTAACATTCTTCTCCCACAGATGTATGAAAATGAACAAACATTCAATTTGCAATCACTCATTTTTCCCAATTACAGAAGAAAACCACATGAAAATAGTACTTCCCACTATCTCAGCTAAAGGCATTCTGTCTGACTGGGGCAGGTGATATATGTGAATATGTGCATGAAAGGTAGACATAAATACTACTGCAGCAAAATTAAATCAAAGATTATCTTCATAATAGTAGTATTCATTGTAAACTCTTTGGGATTTGTGATCATTTGCAAAAAAACCAAAACAACAAAAAAAATCTGAAGCTCAGTCATCATTTGTATTTTTCTTACTTTCAAAGTTCGTATATATTCTAAATTGTTTTGTGGCAGCTGCTTTTGTACAGATTAAAGGTATTGGGCTTAGACATAGGATAAAGTACTATAAATATCTTTATAAATGATGGTGTAAATATGCCACTGATACATTTCTGTTGTTATTATTACTGTTTAGCTTATTCGTCCAATTAATGCCATGGACGAGCTGTGCAGGCTGATGAAGTCCTTCATCACCACGAAGCCGCCCGTGCCGGGGTATTCCAGCAGCAGCACGTCCGGAGCCGGGCTGCTGCCCATATCCTCGGAGCTCTGTTACCGCCTCGGGGCCTGCCAGGTCACTATGTGTGGCACTGGGATGCAGAGGTGAGATTTAACAACCCACGTGGTATTGCTGTGAGGAGGATTTTCTTTCCTCTCTAGAAATGTGAGCAATATATTTCTTTCTGTTCTAAGCAATATAAAAATAGATACTGAGGAAGGATACTAGGCTCACTTCCTAGAAGGACCCAAATCTGCTGCCCTTTTTAGGGTATGTTGTAAATTTTAACACTTTTCAAACAATTAATATTAATCCTAATAGGATCTACCAATACAATTGACGGAGCAAGCTCATTGCATATAACTTTCAGTCAACCCCATGTTCAATCACACACTGAAAATCTAGGGAATTGCTCCTAAATAGCTTTGTAATCTTGGTGTGTGCAAGGTTTGATTCCACACCCTCCATGGCTCTCCCAGGGTCTCAGCACCAACGAGTATAAAATAGGTTAATTTGTGAGTATCTGTGGATGAATCAGTGCGGAACAGCGGAACAGCCCTGGGGAACCTGTGTAAGAGACTCTGACAACTGCAGTATCCCAGTGTACAGAGACTGGAAACAGGCGACTGAACTCGTTTAAGTTTACAAGTGAAAAAGCTAAATAGTAAATATAAAAACAGTAGCTAATAGAGGTCATATATAACAGATCTTGTGTCCTAAAAGATATACATATATATATATATATATATATGTAAATTTTAAAATATGACTTTGATTTAATACTCCTTATTGCCGTGTCCAGGAGCACATTGAGCGTGTCCCTGGAGCAGGCAGCCATCCTGGCTCGGAGCCACGGGCTGTTACCCAAGTGTATCATGCAGGCTACAGACATCATGCGAAAACAAGTGAGTATTTGGTGATCTGTGTGTCTGCTGCATCTCACCGTTTTCATTTCAGTAGCAGCACTGTACAAACACCAATTTGTTTCTCTGTCGCACTGTTTTGTGCACTACAAGCCCAGAGAGCCAAATATGTAGTAATGTCTGAACAGCTACACATATATTCAGCAGAAACAAACTCATGCATATGCAGCCAGTAGAGCAATCAATGTCCATTATTTAAAGTGTGTGCCTTCATAATTAAGAAATAGAGGCTATGCAGTATATTTAAGGCAGTTTTGGTATATAGGAAAAAAAAAAAACAACGTCTTGATGACACAGTGTTAAATTGCAGGAATTCCCTAGAGCTAGACAGTATTGCTTGTAAAGTGCTTTGGGATTAATTCCATCCTTTAAGTAAACACAGATGACTAATGTATCCACCCAATGGATTTCAAATCTTCTAAAAGTAGTTAATGGATTCTCAAATAAAGACCATATTCTCATTATAATATTTTCCCCTAAGAATCAGCTGCTTTATCGGTATTGTCAGTGCTATAAATTGTCTGTTTCCTCAGGGACCAAGAGTTGAAATCTCTGCCAAGAATCTCAAAGTGATGGACCAAATGCCACAGTGTGCACCCCGGTAGGTTGTTATGTACTGTGCATTTTATCTGAGTGCTGGTTTTATGCTGCTGTACCAGTTATGGAGTTCCTGTAATAACCAAGGACCTCTTACTAGCAACAGAGGAAAAGAGAAAAAAAAATCCTGCTGTTCTTCAGTGTGAAACAAAGCGCCCTGAGGCTTACAGAGCTTTGCTCCTTTTGCTGGGCAGGGCATTAACTTCAAAGGCTTCTGCAATTTTCTAGATAAGACATTGCTGAATGGGGAGAAGGGTCTTTTTTGGACAGTTGCTATGATTTGGGTAAGCTAGTGATTGACAGCCATCTGCAGAACGCTGAGAAAGAAAAGTTCCTGAAAGGCAAATCTAGCTTTACAAAGATAATTTGTAAAATTAATACTCTGGCTCTAACCCTACTGGGTATTTTGACCGGTTTGACAGTTTAGTTATTTATGGAAGAGCACATTTAAGAGAAAGCCCTTCAGGTCAGAGTAACTGTATAGAGTGCAACCTTTAAAAAAATCCATTGCCCGGGGATCCATTGCCATTTTCTGCTGTTTTTGTCTAGAATACAACTTTGAGATGTACTGCACATTTCTGAATCCTATTGCATCTAATGGGAGCTGGGGATGTTCATTGTCTTTCTCTACAGGGTATTTTTCAAAAACATCTCTATTACTAAGAAAAGCATCTCTTAACCTATTTCCTCCAACTTTATGTATCAGAGAAGAGAATATTTTTTAATAAACAATAATGAAGTATTTTCAAACAATGGTGGGAAAAAGTTGTCATGATTTAGATGTGCAAACAGTCCATATAACTTATTAGAAAAACTTTTGCTTCTGTTCTTGTTAGTGGTGTTGCTCACATGAAGAAGACAAAAATGTTCTGGCTTGTAGGAATAAGCAGCAGCCAAGATCAGTCAGGTTTGTGCCATCCCTCCAGATGGTGCAGGTATATTCGCTAGTGCATGTCTCACACATTATGCTTTTATATGATCTTTATTAAGACATTTAATACTATGCTGTTGATCTGCCTTTAAGACTCTACAGGTTGTGCCAGCCACCTACAGATGGGGATTTATAAAAGAGAGACACACCAAATCATGGCATCATTAAAGCATTCAAAGAGCAGCCCTGTGTGAGGACTCCCGCTAACTGACACTGATGGTGTTGAACCAAGAGAGGAAGAGTTGGTGCTTCATTTTAGTAGGAGATGAACCTGCTGGACCAGGCACCAACAACCTGCCTTTGAACCCTGCGGCACATGCAGGAAATCTTGTATTTCTTTGACTTGTTGAGGAAATTCTTGAAACAAATACCACAGAGGTAGGATGGACGTTACTGCCATCTGCCAGATGCCCGGAAAGATGGAATTATATGTCAAGTTTTACTGATGACTTGTTTGTGCTGCCACCTAAAAGTTGTGGACTTCAAGGTCTGGATTGGTTAAAAAAAAAATCCAGAGTGAAGCATCTCTCCCTGTACTGCATCTGGCATCCATTTAATTGCCAGCATAGTTTTGGTCAGTGGCCTTGAGAAGTAGCTTCCAAACACCACTTTTTAATGTACTGACCTGCACTTTCGAACAATGAATAGCACAACCTATAGTTTATTCAGAAGTGAACATAAAGAATTTCTTCTGGAGTCATTTTCCACTTCAGCCCAATGAGAACCAATCTCTCTATGCTGCACAGTGTACATTCCATAATACTTTTTACCATACTTCATTTTACTTACTGTAGCTTTCAGGTTTTGGATTAACTCTTTTTACTAATACCCTATTATGTACTCTGGAAATACAGTAATATTTAAGAGGAGAGATTGTGAGTGAAGGATTTTAAAGGAAACTTTACAAAGGAAAATTGCAGTCTTATAATCTGATTATTTGAACAGATGTAGTTTTTAAAACAGGTCAGAAAAAAATAACTATACTTATTTATGTGGAGTGGAATATGTGTTTTGGATCATGTTGTTATATATACAAGATTTAATAAAAATTATATTGTTTAAAATGGGACCAATATGCTGGCAACTACACAGCTACTCCCAGTTTACTGAAAAAAAATACATTATTTAAAATCTTTCAATATTTAAGTAGTCTTTAATACAGTTATTAAGATGTATTAGGGATACTTTTAAGTTAAAAGAAAAAGAAGGAATCATGTATATAATGTACTTTATTTTTTCTTGTTTGAAAAATGTTCTCCATCCTGTCAGTATTATCCTAAGCACAGTAATTTTTTTCCAGATTACTGTCTGAAACTAATTGCAACAGGTCAGCAGTCTCAGGACAGAAATAATGTTCTTTTGGAAGTGAGTGCCTTAACACGAACACCCATCCCTAACCTATTTCAGTCGTAGCAGGTGACAGAAGTGCAAGGGTGAATGGGAACTATTCTGCTCTTTATCCACAGTCTCATTCAAACCAGTTTCTTATTAGGAGATCCAGAAGCGCTTTGCAGTGATGTATATTCTAGAAAATAAAGGTTTGGGACTTTTTTTTTTTTATTTGTGATGTTTGGTTGTTTCTTAACTGATTTAATTTTATTTTATTAATGCCCCACCTATTTCAAATATTGAATTAAAACTAGATTCTTTCTATTTGGCTGTGCAGGTTTTTAATTTTTTTTTTAATCTACAAATCAGCACAAACCAGCTGCTGTCAAGTTTGGCGATGCAGGTTGTTTTGAACCTTGCTGCTTCATTTTCTTCACTCACAGACCGAAATAATTTTGGGGAAGCAACTGCTTGTGTTTAACCTCGTAGATTTAACTGTTTCCTCTGACCTGCAATAACCCCTTGCAGGGAATCACAGGAGCGTGTCACTAAGCAGCTCGCAGATGCAGGGGTTGTTCCCAGATTCCCCCTCCTGCCCTGCGGCCAGAGCACAGACCGGTATTTCAGTGCCTTCTCTGATCTGCTTGGTCGTGCTGGAAGAGTTACTCTTGCCATTTGGTGTTTGAGGAAGAAATGGATGTTTCTCTGCGGAATCCAAAATTTAAAATTAACTGTAATATTATCAAAATGAAAACTGTAGGAACACCCAAAAGTGAGAAGAACACGGCGCTGGGATCCTTCCTTCCTCTAAACCTGCTCTGTCGACCTCAGGGGAACTGCAGCAGTTTGTGGAGCTGAGGAGGATCCTGACCCACATTTATGCAGTCCTTGTAGACATGTAAAGATGCATAGAAGAGTATCTAAGGGCATTTACACTGTGCACTGTTTTATGTTGAAATGTAAATGTTATTCTCATTAAAAACGTGATAGAAGTTTTTATTATTAAAAGCTGGTTTATATTATAAGGAAAGAAGGTATGATCTTATTTTTCTGTTACGCTTTTCAGTCTTTGAGCACTCTATATAGCATTGTATTTAGCAGCTTAAGTTCTCTTTGGTATTTGCAGTTATGAGAGGTCAGAAGTTTAAACTGCAAGGGAAGGGTTTTGCTATCGGCTCGGGCTGCCAGTGCAGGTGGGAAACTTTTCCTGTTTGTGCGGCGTCGCCTGCAGCTGTGGGCTCACTGCAGCCTTCCTGTCAAAGCAGAAGAGAGAACAGTGTTTTGCTGCCCTAAAACTGCAATGTTTAAATCATGAATTTGAAACACAGATTCAAGTGGGGGAAAAAAGAGGGCAATGCACAAGCCAGTCTGCTAGTAAAAAGTAAGGATCAGGTCTGCAAGATTTCCATGGTTAAAAGCAAAGTTAGAATTAAGCTCACCAGGACCTTGCAAGTGGGGAGGCGCTCCTAGTTCAGGAGCATCTGGTCCATTGCCATGTGGAAAACATAGCAGAGATGGAGAAACTGGAAGTTGGCAGCATGTTTAGGAGGTGTGCGAGGGAGTGAGGTTTGGGTGGCAATTGCAAGTGGAATATCTGGTGCATCAGCCTTGTAAGGGAATAGGTTTAACGTTTCCTTTACCACTGTGACACAGGTCCTAGGCGGTTGGGGCTGCTGCAGAGTTGGGAGGCACAGTCCATCAGTCTGGAAAAGCATCAGGACACACACACAAAAGCCCAGAAGACTTGAAGACAAGTAATTAGAGTGGGATTCAATTTTATAGTATAAAAACCAAAGCATGTACTTAAAGACTAAAAAAAACACACTCTGCTAAATTTATTGTTAATTGATAATAAAAGGACCTTGGTTAGCAGTTTGGCTGAGCTATAGCTAAGTATTTAAGCCATTGTGCAAAGGTTTAGTGGGCTCCTATCTGGAAACTATGCAGTTATGGACACCAAATGTTAAATATAATTACTTGACATTGCATCAGACAGATGTTGAGAAAAGATACCAAGATGGTATCAATAAAGGAGAGACCAGCCTGCAAGATTAGATTGGAAAAGCCTCATACAAGGCTGAAATACTAGGATTTTAATGGAGAAAGCATAAATTTAGAATAAATAGTTAAATAAATAGGCATCTCATATCCATGTAATAAACTTCGAGAAATCCACCTGGGCTGTGGCAAATCCTTGGCTTTTGTCAATGTTCTTCTCAGTAAATAGCAATGGGCATGAAGCACTCATCCATCCACTGAGCGTATTCAAGAATTAATTACTTTGTGGTTTTAAAATGATTTGAAGATATAAAACACTAAGTGCTAACGATCAGAATTTCAATGTAAAAATAATCTGAAACACTGCTGCTTCCATAGCAGCAAATATAATGTATTGCCAGTCATAATAACTGGCATCATAAGTGTCTGTGGCAGCCAAACAGCTTCTAAGCACCTGATCCTTGTTTGTATGGGCAGGGGGAGCACTCTTGAAAACCAGCTTCACAGTGCATAAAAGCAGAGCATGTTGGCTCACTGATAAGATATCACAAAATACCCAGTATAATATGCATATATAGCTCGTATTTCTGTAGCACTACAGTGAATCCAAAGTTCTGACTTGTCACTGTGTAAAATCTGCAGTAGCTACTTAGTGTAACGTGATAAAGGCCTTTGAACAGCAAAAGGCATCTTTAGAAGGGCGAAAGGCCGTGTGGAAGAGCCCTAGTTTTGACACCAAGAGACACTGACTCGGCCCTGGGGCCGGACCCCGCTGTGCGCAGAGCTCTGGGGTTTCCTGTTGCCTAACGCGGTGCCCCAGCAGTCGGGTGACGCTGTCACCGCATCCGCGCGCTGCATCCCGCAGCCGGCCTGGCCCCGCGGCAGGAACGAGGTGCTGGGCCCTCCCGCAAAGGAGCTTCCTACCACGGGTATTGCAGAGAGGCAACACGTAACAGTTTGTAACCTGCCCTGAAAGAGATAAACAGGGATGGCTATAGAAGCCTCTCCATGTGATTTCTGTAACTCCTTTAATTGGCATGGCGTTGGAAGACAGTCAGCCACATATATTTTCCTCTATGGGTCCTGATGCTCTTAGGACAAAACTTTGCTTTTCCTAGTTACCTTCCACAGGCCTTTTCAGATGAGCTAAGACCACTAGTACAACTCCGCTAAACAACTAACTGAAGAGGCCGGAAGCCTTTTTGGAGGCCTCTATTTTTACTTTTTTTTACTTTTTTACAAAGGGTAGGAATGGCTACTGTAATGTGACCGTAGGTTAGGCCGGGTTTAAAAGGCCTTTTGAAAGTTGGCTGATGCTGAGCTATATAAGCTGAAGTTGGCTGGACCATGACTGCATTTACGGCTCATTTTGCACCTAGAGATCAATTACCTCATCTGGGCAGGGGGGCAATGCTGAAATGCTACAAGTTGTAGAGGATGTTTTTGCATGAAACGGAACTTTTCATGGTTAGGAGAATGTTCCAGAGGTAGTATTTTTATATCAGTTTATAGGATTGGCATTTTTAAATGTTTTGTAAAAAGAAAAAAATGTACAGAATAATTGAGAGGGTTTTTCCACTTAGGTTTAAGGGATTTTAGTGTACTATCATGTCATATTTTTCCTCATGTCATGTATTTTTAACTAAGCATGTGTATCCTGCATTGAGATAAAAGTCTTAATATAATTTGTTCAACTTTTGTGTTGTACTGTCTAATCCATGTTGTCATTATGGTTGTCATATGGTGGTGTGTGTGTCTGCTTGGTATGGGGGTCTGCTCTGTGTCTGTCTGAAAAATCAAACTACTCAAAAACACCACCCAGACCAAAGTGATGGGTCTGCTCCCACGGAATGCCATCCTTCCCTTAGCATTCCTCTGGGGTTCAGATTTTACTGGGATTTCATATAGGGTTCAGATTTGATTGGATATTTATATTGTGTTATTAAAATTAGTTGGGTTATTGCTGTTCAAATAGGCCCTTCTGGATGTCAAGAAGGGTGAGAATGCAAAACTGTATTTATTTGATGGTCAAGTTCTTGTCTCTTTTGTGACTAAAAGAGACAATTAAGCATTTCTTTCTCTGTTTTTGGAGAGTGTGGATGAGATCCCTTTCCCCTCTGCAGAAAGAGAGATGAGCACTGCGGGGGCCCATCACCAGTGCTGAGTAGAGGGGCAGGATCACCTCCCTCGACCTGCTGGAGACGCTCTTCTTAATGCACCCCAGGATCCCCTTGGCCTTCTTGGCCATGAGGGCAACTGCTGCCTCATGGTCACCTTGTCCAAGTAAACAACGAGAAGGTCTCACCTCCCTCGCCAGCTGCCGGGCCAGTCGCAGTGACTCCTGCACTTCTGCACGGCTCTAAACCACTTCCTACCTTGTACCCATTTCTCTTGATGGAGCTGTTTGCTTGAGGATAGTTTGTCTCAAACATTAGGAAAACCTGATTCTCTTTTGACTCCCACTTTCATGCATCCAGTACCTAAAGGTCAGTTAGCAGCTCCCTACCTAGTGGGACTTGCTAGCAGCTACGGCCGCTTTTCCAGTGCTGCCCTAGAGGACTGAACTGCTGCTCCGCGGAGCTGCCGCGGCTCGGAAGGCAACGCGCCCTTGGAGCGCTCTCACGGGCCCGCCTGGCAGTCGTGATTCACAGTTTGAAAATTCCTCCTTCATGCCAAAATAATGACTCATTCTGTAAAATGTCAATTAGTGCCCCACAGAGTCTGCAGAAAATAGGTCTGTTTTTAATGAATTAGGATTAAAATTAGTAATTAATGTTTGAATCGAGTAATTATTTGCCTGATCCTGCTTAAAATGAAATTTGGTTCTAAGTATTTTGAAGGCAATGAGCAAGGAATCATTATTATTTAATCAGCTTTAAATTACTTACATAATTACTTGCATGAGTGACGTATTTTCATCTTAAGATAATTAAAAATAATTAGTATGGCTTTATCACAGTTTTAATGTGCAAAAATCTAATTTACATTATTAGCAGTGCTTCAAAACCTGCTTTCTGGGATGAAATCTACCTGCAAATTATTGCATGAACATTAATGAAGCTATCATATGAATTCAGTGCTTGGAAAAGAGTGATTTGGAAAGGATGCATCATTTATCTCTGATTCCTCATGAAGTCAGCTTTATTTTATTTTTCGGTTTCTTTTTTTACGCTTTTGTGGAATAATAAGCAATTTTATAGCCAGTACAACACCTAATGTGTCTTGCTGCAGGAAATAACAAGCCATGAGCCTTACTTCTAGAGATTTAACTCTAACTTCAATGACTGGATTGAAATCTGTTGAAAGACAAGAAATGAAAGACCGTTTCCATAGGGAATAAGGGCCACTTCTTCTGCAGGTTGGGGTCTGCCAGGACACACGTACTGAGGATTTGACGAAAGGGGTAAAGGATTTTGTGACAAGACTTTCAAATGATAAAATGCTATTGAGGATAACAAAACCTGAAGCTAATTGAGAAGAGTTAATTGAAGAGAGAAGAAATTCACAGTAATGAGCGACTTGATGAAACAGCAAATAAAATTTAACATCTGTAAAGGTAAAAATATTGTTCATATGAGATGACTTCTTTTCCTCCATCAAGGGAGGTTTCCTTTTTTTTGCAGTTATTCTTCATTTATACATGTCAGAAACACTGTTTAGAGTCTGCTTTAACTCTCCGAGTTTGGCCTCAGAGTGATTTAAAAAATCCATTAGAGAGCACATTTTGAGCATCATTCCTCATTATTCGGAAGCTTTAACTCATGTATACTCACAAAATAGTAAAATACATTAAATTTCAAGGAAGTATCAATATTTAGCAGCAGTAAGAAAGACCCTGCTGGTTTCAAGTGAAATAACAATCTTTTTTCAGACACAGAAGTAATCAGGTGGAAATAATTTATGTCAAGAAGCCCTGGGTTACAAAGCCACAATCTTATTTAGTGCATTTCTTCTTGACAAAAGTTCCAGAAAACTTCCACATTTCCAATTAATAATTAAAGCTACAATTTCTGCATACCTCTGCACTAGTAATCTATAACAGCTACAGCTGCTGTGCATATACTGTCTGATAAACATCATTATCCCCCTGCACATGTGAGAAATTCCATACAGGAGGTTAAATGACATGTCCATGCCAAGATAGCAAAGGCAGGAACAGGATTCATCTCCTCCCCAGTCTGAAGCAGTTCCTCCTGGCCCAAGCCACCTTGCTTATGGCTCCTAAAAAGTCCATATATATTATGTTGGAAGGAGAGTGAATTAAGGATTCTAGGATAGGTTTTTCACTGTTGCCTTAGGGCATTGGCTCTCCAAAAGAGAGAAAAGAAATAAATATCCAGTTTGCTGCACTGGGATAAATTGGCTGTTGCAGTCAGCGGGGCACTGAATCTAACGCATTATATCCAGAAGAATAATCCACATATCTATAAACACATATGAAATGATGAACTTTCCAAAACAAACATGCAGATAGAACTAAACCATCTATGTAGGAAAGGTGGAAGCAGATCCAAGAGATACCTTAATGTCAAAGCAGGTAATTAGTTGTAACTGCCACAAACTGGTCCTCCTGGTCATATTCTTTAATGCAGCTGAATGGTACTCAAACAAGTGTGAAATTGCTTCTTACCCTTAAAAGACACAGGAAATGGATGGACCCTCTCCCAGTTTCCTGCTCTGAGTGAATTACCCCACTTAGTGATATGAGTTAGGAGCAAACATATCTGCAGCCACAGGAAAGAGTTCTTATAAAGCGATTTTTGATCTATGCAACTGAATGATCACTACTAAGGGTGATTATTAAAAATGAATTTCACTGCTCCTAACCTTTTACACATGATGTTGTTCACATGATTTGTTGCATAATATCCCTCCAGTAATATTACTTCTTTTGCCCACTCGCTCATTTGGAGAATCCACAGAAGATGGACAACTGCAGGGACTCCACACAACCAGCTTCAAAGACGTGCAGCTCATTAGTTCTAGGCAGACAAGCCCATAAAAATCTTCAAACATACTGAGAGGTTCCATATGTGCCCTAGAACCAATATATCCAGCAAACTGCAATCTGTGTAGAACTACAAAAACCCTCAGAATAGATTTAAGACAGCACCAGCCTCTTACTCCCATCCCACTCCCTTCAAATTACTGCAGCAGAATGGCAGTGGCAGTGCCAGTAATGGAAGCTGATGCTAGGAGATGCAGAAACGTAATGTATTTTCCATACACTCCAATTACATTGCAGGGGTAGGGGTCTGGGCTTGTCAAACTATTCAGTTACTGACTGGCCTTTAGACAGACAGTATTTGTTCCGGTTTCTCACTTTAACCCCAGGTTCCATTAAATTCACTCCAGTTAGCACTCAGAATAAATTGCATTTTGGGAGATTAACTAAGTCAGGTGGTAAAGCTAAGCGCACAATCCATTCTCTTTCTTACCCATCACTTGCAGTTCATCAACTCTTACAATAAAAATGAGAATGTTAAAAGTCTCAGGAGGAGCTGGGTTAAAAGGGTATGTTATGATTTAATCACCTGATTTCCCCCCCACACACACAAAACAGTGGAGCACAAAGGACTATCAAAGACTAAGACGTTCTTTCATTTCCTGTTCAAAAATGCCATAAGAGATAATTGCTTTACAAAAGCATTTCCGAATGCCCCTTCTTCTCATTTACCCCAGCTTTCTTAAGAGAAGAATGATCATTTGATACAAAAACGTAAAGTCATTACCAAAGAATGAATACTTACTCTTACAGATGAATTTCATCAACAGCGTCCTGGACCTGAAAAGCTTTTGCCTAACTCTTTTTAGACATGTATCTCTGTCAAAAGCAGTGAAAACAGAGTCAGTGTAATGGAAAGGAGAATATGGATCCCTGCATTCAGATCACCTCGTACACAGATGTTTCAGTTGTTCAGTAAGTGCAACAGTATGATTTAATATGAGATGCTGGGTTTTCTCCATCTTCTATCTCACATAGGAGAGATTTTTAGTAAATTCTGCCTTTATAGAACAACAAAACATCATCACTTCATGCATAAGTTTAAACTACAATGAGAAGTTTTGTGTTGGCAAGCTGGGCCTGCACAAGGCAGGGCTCCATGAGTCAGCGTGGGGAGGGAGGGAGGCCGGAGGGAGCAGCGTCCGCCTTCCACCCGCGCTGAGCCCTCGTACCGGCTCTTCCCTGTTGTACGGCTTCACACTGAAGTAAAATCTGTTGCTCTGAGGCTTTGGAGTCAGACTCGGACCAGAGCAGAGGGTTTCTTGGGTGCCTGCGCATGGGCCATGATAATTTCTGTAGTGAAGGTGCTGGCAGCTGAGGGCGTCGCTCCTGTCAGGGCCTTTCAGCCGCCTCTGCTGCATGGAGGGCCCCGTCTGAACGACCGTTTCACAGGAGCGTTTCCCCCACACGCCGAGCAGAGCCGGAGGCCTCAGCTCAGCCCAGCCACCCACAGCCCTGGCGGTTTGGGGAACTCAGGCTGACCTGGTGGCAAAGCAGCCGAGGAGCCTGCAGGTCGCGGCCTCATCAGCTCCGCTTGTGTGGAGAGCAACCGCCACCAACGGCCGAGTGAAAACTACCCCGCAACGTCCAGCCGCTTTCACACAGTGACCGTGCACTTCGGTTTTACACCCTGGAGCGAGGAAGGACCCTGCGGAAACGCAATAACAATAATATTCTCTTTATCAGTAGAAAGGGCCTTTATGGAGCCTACCACATACGATGGCCTCCACAGCATTTACAAATTTAAAAAGGTAAACTCAAAGTATGAAAACCTTCTTGACCATTCTCATCCTTTCAGTGTAATGTAGAACATTTTAGGAAACTAAGAGCAGTCTTTTTTTTTTTTTTTTGACTTCCGTTCAACTTCTCTGAGTTAGACTTCAGAGAAATTTGAAAGTATTTTTTGAAGTGAGTCTAAAGATTAATTATCAGGCTAGAAGTGGAACCATTTGCAAATTCAGTAATTGCGTGAGTTTTGGAGTGAATTCATTTATTAGTGGCATCGCATCAGAGCGCATTCTGAGATGGTGTCAGTGAATCAGAAAGTATCAAGAGGATTTCACAGAGGAGAAAGAATAATCTTATAAGACTCTGAAATGAGTGAATAGGGGTGAAATCCATGGTTAAATCCGCTACCATTCCTGCTTTGCTGTTTTCAATCTTTATATCGAAGACTGGTCAACACCTTAATCTGCACTTGTCTACTGACATGATCAGATTAATTTCTTCTAAATTACTTCTTGGTGACAATCTCTTTACAATCACCTATTTTGCTGCATTTGTTTACACATACTCTTGTTTTTTCCTCTGCACTATGGGATATTTGGCTAATTGAAGTGATAGAAGCATGTGCATCTTCAGGGCATAACAAATGTTTTGAGGTAATATACTTGAAATAGTTAATGGGATGAGTAGAAGCCTGCGGAGCCTGTGAAAGAAAACTCACAAATTACTCGGCACTTTTTAGGAAATAGCAACATGAAAAACATCAAACACAAAGGCCATTACCCTGAAAGTCCCACAGACTACACAGGGAGAAAGAAACAACTGTTGCACTTTATTTTAAATATGGAATGGAAAGTATGACTAAATACAAAACAGATTAAATATTACTTCTGGCCTTGCAGTTGGGAAGAATTGTCAAATTTTGGCCACAATTCTTGACCACTGAGCAAGATGTGGAATTATAGCACAGAAAGGATATGAAGAACCACTATGTGGTTCTAATGCCATGTATGGCTGCAGGCTTTTTGTTTCATTCTTTTTGGATTCTTTCTTTATAAAATGCAAGCCGAATTCATAAAATGACTAAACTGTCATAAAACTTTACTGTCTGCAATTGCCTAACCATTAGTTATTTCCAGACTGTGATACCCATTGCACACTAGCATTTAAAAGATCTACCTTTGTATTTTACTAGCTGGCAGATTCACACTAGAGGTGGATACATTTATGTTTCTTTCTTTTCCAAACTACAGCTACCCAGGAGCTCTGAGGTGCCAAGCGAGGCAAGGCTTGGGGAAGGAGACGATAATTCCAAATTTGAACTTGAAAAATTACAATTTCATACGAGTCAGACTTTTCTGATGAAGAAAAATTATAGAAGATTTAATCATACCAAAGATCAGTTTTTCAAAGGGAACATAAACGCCTTACAGAAATGATCATTCACAATAAATCAAAGGCAATCACTTAATTCCCTTAGTGTCCCTAAAGACAGGATAGGGCATTTACTGGCGATGAGTGACTAGTTGAGAAGAGCTGGTGACTCTCAGCTGTGCCTTTTGCCATTAACCCCAGCTGATTTTTAAGCTCCTGAACGGGCCACGCAGAAACGGTGATGGCAGTAAGCAAAAATAAAAGTACAGATTTTACAAAAGGGGATGGCGCAGTTTATGTTGACACATAAGGCGTCATGTTGATGAAGAATAAGGCAATTTTTAATTAAAAAAAATATAAATTGTTGTCTTTTACAACAGAGATAAATGGCTTGTCTCCGCTTGCAGGTATTAGGAGCCAGGATGGAGCCACGTACAAACCCAGGGTTCGCCTGAGGCCCATCGGATCAGGCCACCGCCGCACAGTGAGTCAAGTGTCCCCTCGGGCAGCCCCATGCGGAGCCGGCACCTCCTGTGGGTCCCTGCGTGGGGCTGGGGGCTGCACAGCTCCCAGGGGGGCAGCTGTGTCCTGTATGTCAGGACTTTCCTTTCTCCTGACCAGGAGATGGCAGTAACTTTCCTTGCATGCAAGAGAATCAAAAAAAGGATGCTCAGAAATGCAGACAGGGCATTTGCAGAAAGCAGTCTGCTAAAGCTGTGCAAATAAAATCACCCTGCAGATAACTGAAGGAGTATAGCTAAGCTCTGGGGCTTTTTTTTTTGTTGTTCACTATTTCTTAGGTGTCTAGGAAAAAGGACAAATTATTGGAAAGATACATGGTCTCCAGAGCTTGCAGTGAAGAAATAATTCTTAGCCCCCTCACAACTGTATACAACTGACCTTTCTAGCTGGTGTTCAGTAGCTGCATGTTAACATTTTCTTTGTGAAGACCATGTAAGGAAGGACTATAGGAATCGGAAATTTCTTTGCAACTTTCTCACTTGAGTTACTACTACAGGTATATGTGAAGGTTTTAAGGGAGTCACTTTTGAATGGTTCCACTGGTCTCAGCAAGACTGCACTTGTGTTTGGGTAGCTGTTGCAGTCTGTCACTAGTGAGAGTGACAACTGCAATTTCAACCATAATTTGTAAATTATATACAGCCTTTAGTCTCTTAATGAACTGAAAATACATGTTTGTTGGGCCCTTCATGTATGTCACCTGAGTGGAAACATGCTGCCATGGTACTCCTGAAAACAACCTGAATGGAGTCTGCATCATCTCTCTGCAAGACTTTTATCTTCCTGTCTCATTACAATTCAGATATGACAGTATTAATATTTATTTGCTTTAAAGTGCATTACTGTATGCACAATAAAAAGTGTTACTGTTAAACGCTACTGCACTGTATGATGAATAAGAGAAGTGATGGCTTTTCTCCCATTAGTCAGTATTTACTCACACAGCTTGTTTTCAGAAAGCTTCTTTAAACACATTTTATATTCTTTGTATATATTCAACACTGCTGCTTGCATATTTACTGAATCCCATTGGGATTTTTTCGTCATTCTTGACAGTTTGATTTACTGGCATGAATACATGCTTTCTTCTCCCTAGTTTTTATTTTCAAGCTTTCTGCATCTTCACTGATTCCAAGCACTTTCCCATAGATCACTCCACACTTTCTTGAAGTCTGAAATGTTCCAGAAGAGGAATGTGGGATGCAATAGGAATAGGCTGAGACACTGGAGGAACGGGGCTCATGAAGTTTAGCAAACACAGATGTGGACCTGCGCATATGCCAGAATAACCCCATGCAAGAACACAAGCCAGTGACTGACTGACTAGACAGCAGCAATTCAGAAGGGATCTGGGGATCCTGGGGGTCTGATTTTGTACATAAAAACTTCGAAGTCATGTTTTTGTTAATGTTATTACCATAACTCTAGTAATATGGGCATCATGCGGAAAATAAATGGTGCTTGTTTGATCTCACTCCAATATTTTAACTATTTCTTCACAATGTCTTACCTAAACCTTGATTTTAATCAGAAATCACATTTACAGCAACTATATATTTTTAAAAGTTCAAGATTAAAAAAAAAATCCAAACCTCATTAAAACGGATAATTCTTTTTCAGAGCTAGGTCAGGATAAAACTACTGGGTATGTCATTCCGTAAAATGATATCTGCTTCAATACACCCAAAAGTTACAGATCCAAGAGTACAAAAGCACACAGAATTCCCCATGTCTGGAAATAAGAATAATGCTCACGATCGACATCAATTTTCTTTGGTCCTAGCATTCAGCTAACGTTATTCTGACCTGAGCACCAGAGTCAGCAGATGTGCTCCCTCTCTTTGCTCCTGTAACTTTTTCCAAATGGCCTCTAATCTTGTTGCTTGTCAAGATGCAAAAAAAATTGGTCAATAAATACAGCTTCTGCTTCTTATGTCCTTCTGTAATTCTCATTGGAGGCAATGTCAGAGTAATTGCAGTTTCCTATGATCGCTGTCCTAGCCCTGGTACAGTTCTCCATTTGCATAAATATTTCTGATTTTTCTTGCACCTAGCCCTGGGAAGCCAGTAATTGTTTTCTATTCTAATTGTTTTATCACTTCAGTCTTTAGCCCCAAGCTCAAGGTGTCTCTGAGTTGCCATCCATGTGCCTGCTGTTTTCAGCATAATGTCCTTCCTCATTTCTGCTGTCATATTTCCTTCTCCTTTCTCACTGAACATGGCCTGTCCTTAAACTCTGTGTCTGGGTAATGTAATATTACAGCCTATTTCCTGAACTGGCCACATTTCAGTTACTCCAATTACACCAAATTTGTCTTTAAGCAGCAGATGTCCTTGCTCCTGCAATCTTGTTTGTTCTTTCCCTCCCTGTCTCACCAGGCCCTGCAGCACAGAGTATTCACCTGCTAAACAGTAACAGAAGCTGGTCTGCCTTATTTAAGCATTTTTCATACCACTTGAAATGGAAGAGGGGGGTTGTGTAGTTAGTGCCTCTATGAAGTAGAACTCTAGGATCTTATATCAGCTCAGGGTTTAGTCCCACTTTCAGGAATAGAAGGTGCTCGGTACAAGTCTCTAAAAGGGACAACAAAAATAGTGTTAGATAAGAAGAGCTTTCCTATGTTTGTAGGTCATTTAAACTCCTAGAGAGTCATCTGCAACTCTTGACTCAATCTGATTCCTACACCAGTTGTATAAGAGAATCTGTGTCATTTTCTGGTCATCAGCTGCTAAAAACTGGCAGAAACCTCAGCTCATCAGTGCAGAGAAGACTCTCAAACTCGCAGATGGCTGCTCACCTCAAAGGGGTCTGCATCTCTTTTTCTCATGGCTTCCCACGTAGGGTTAGCCCTTCTTTCCTACAGCTTAGTCTGCATCTGCAAGAAGACCAAAATACGCCCTCCTTCTCTTCTTCGGCTGCAACTATTACAGTCCATCTGTCACTCTGCCTTTTATTCACACAGGGGACAGACACATAGTCTTATATTTTCTGGTTTATACCTCCAGGAACCTGGGATGTACTTGGGCTATAATTCTGAACACCCGAGGCCTCTCCTTCTGCTCTAGGGAAATGCAGCTTTACACTCAAGCTGATCAACCTTGGTAATAAAAATGGCAGAAGGTTTTTCAGCTCACAAACTCATTGCACATTTTATTTCAGTTTTATTTTACCTGAATACATGTATTGCATATGCATTAAACAAGCTATGCCAGGAGCATCACCGCAGAAACATATTTAACCTGACAGCTTGCTCAAGTGGAACAGCAGCTACTCATTACATCTTGGAGTAAAAGTGCTACCAAAGCAGAGACTTCCAATGGGAGCTTTCACTCCCCACTCAGATGCACCAAGAGCAGAGGAGCTGCTGTTGTCTCTGC
This sequence comes from Tinamus guttatus, assembly GCF_059628265.1. Classification (NCBI taxonomy): domain Eukaryota; kingdom Metazoa; phylum Chordata; class Aves; order Tinamiformes; family Tinamidae; genus Tinamus; species Tinamus guttatus. The sequence goes on from NW_028288561.1 coordinate 3,796,311, forward strand.
AGCAGTGCTGAGCAATGCGCCCACAGGCTGTTACTGCTGCAGAGCAGCAGGCAAAGGGGACGGCCCTTCTGTAGCTGGAGCATTACAGACTGCTCTCAGAAGAAGTTTTTTATGCAGAATAGTGCAAGACCCATCTGAAACATCAGCTCACTCCTGCTGTGTGAATCTCTTCCACACGTGTGAAGAGTCAGAGCAGAAACACAGCTGTACTGCATCCACAGGTATCCTGTTTGCACAGGAAAGTTGTCCTGTCCTAGTTCACCAACATGCTCTGCATGATGAAGGTCCCAGCATTTCCCAAGAAGGTCCAACATAACAGGTAGTTTTGCACCACTTACTTAGACATGAGTTACACTTTCATTCAGCAACCAAAATATAAATAAATAAAAATACACTAACAGAGAGAATTACCTAGTCTGTCTTTAAGAGTTATAATGACCATTCCTGCTCTTAAGTCACTAGCAAATGTCACTTTTACCTCAAGCCCACAAATTATTTCTACTAGTAGAAAGATGTGATTTCTCCCTTAAGACTTTGGTCTAAGGTGGTTTCCTTGGTTTCCTGGCAAGAAATACATATATTTATAAAACTAAGACTCATAGTCAAGTATATGTTGCCAAACATTCATGTCCTAGAAATACTGCTGTTTCCGATTAGTTATTACAGCAACTATGTATAATGCCATATGGCCTTAATAATATGCCTGTCACTTTTTAGAGAGTAATTACTCCAATTTTGGCAGCATTAATCTGCAATATTTGCTGTCTCTTTGGATGACATTGTAATGGCGCAATGTAAAAGTGATCATCATTTCCCAGGCGGTGAGAAAGGTGGTGTCTGAACTGATTATGATTTAAACAAGGCAAGGACATTTTTGCTTGCAAAACAATAAGTGCATTCTTATTAATGATATTTTTAGAAAAAAATGTGGGAAGGGAGGAAAAATTATCTGGATGTTTTTGGTGAGATTCAAGAAGGATGAAATTTTGCCCTCATGTATTCCTCTGGAATGCATATAAATCTGAAGGGAGAATTTATCATTTTAAGATGCTCTTAAGGAACAGTTTATATATAGTTATAATTACTAGAATGACAAATTAGCTGGTGAATCTTCCATTAATCTTACAAGACTATTCCCAACTGTAAGTTATTCCCATACATATCCTAATCAAGCCTCATCATAATGATGTGAAATATTGTCTCTATCATTACTACAAGGCACTGCTTTACTATTCTAAGAATGTTATTATTATTGATTTTTTTAAATGTAGCATCCTAAAACAATTGTTCTAGGTACTGAAGATATACATACAGAGTCACTCTTCACTTTAATGCTTTGCAGAAGTCAAATGGAGAAGTCTTCTGCCGGAGATGGCAGAAAATGGAACAATCCAAACAAATGGACACTGAGACAATGAGAAAAGAAAAGTTTTGGCAGAATCCAAAAGCATACTTAGGTAAGGGGACCTCGTTCCACTGTTATAGTAACAAATCTCCTGTTTAAACTACACCTTCAGTTTTGAAATAACGTTTCCCTATGAGGGATTTTATGTCCACTGCAAAGACAGCTATTTTTCTTTTTTAAACCTGTATTCTTTCACCTGGGTCATTATAATTTTTATTACTTAGTTGTATGAATTATAAACATGAAAAAATATTCATACATACACCATCAGTATTATGTATTTCATGGATGGGATTAAAGCAAGGTTCAAATAGACCAGGAACATGCCATCAGTTCAGAGGTTTTCTTCTGGTTTTTATCTTTGCTGCTATCTTGGTATGAGACCTGGGGTAAATTGTTGAACTTGCCTGTACATCAGTCTTTCATCTGTAAAGAACACTGTATCCCTAAAAAGCTTTTATGTTTACTTCATGAAGAAGATCTTAATGTCTACATATAAGAGTTCACCGAGGGTACATTATTGCTGAGAAAACTATTTAAAAAGCTATTTTGGTGTGGTTTCCATGTGCGGCAGATGTTCCTCACCGCAGTAAGCCCTGAAAACAATGTCTCTTGCCAGTCACATGTGACATGTTAGCACTACAGATTTTGGTTTTTGAGGGTGCTTTCAAATTTCTTCCATCACAAAGATATTATGTGAGCATGCATATATATAGTTACTCTGTAACTTTTTTCACATACTTTTTCTTTATACAATGTTTAGAGAAATGTAAAGTATTAAGCTGATGCTTCTGTAGAGTTAAGAATATTGAGATGCATTAGCCGCACTAATCAAATGCTTTTTTAAATCCCTAATGTCGCAGAATATCCATTAATCAGTCCAGCATATCTGACTGTGCTTGCCAACTACCTTTTTCCAAATAAAGAGGTATCAAGTTACATTAATAGCATCAGCAATTAAATATTAGTGTGGAGTCAGAAACATAGCTTAAAGTCCAAACAGTGAATTTGGGCCATTGATTCTGAGTCTTGCAGCAGGCTATGCTCTGAAATAAACTAGCCAAAAACATGCGAATGGAACTCAGCTAAATATGTTAAGGTCCCAGGGGAAAAGAAACCCTCAAGATGGTATAAACTAATCAGAAACAGGCCTTAAAGCCCCAGTCAGAAAGGAATTGCATTGTTATAAAGACAAAGCAGATTTGTGGGAATGTTGCCACTTTTTATAAACTGTTGAAAGATGGGCATTGTTTTATTTTGGTTTTGCGCCAGTCATGACTCAGGAACTGTTAGGAAAATGAATGTGCTCTTTCAAGTGTTGCAAGGCCTCATCTAGATTTAGCTCATGCAACAAATTTACCTAAGCAAGCACATTAATCTCAGAAGTTGTAGCACTGAAACCAGCTGGAATGTCATTTAGGTGCTGACACTACTGAGAAAGCCAAGGCATTGATGGTCAGGGCTCACCGCTGAAGGGACCGGTGATAAGAGGTGAAATGTTGTGTTCCCACCCCACACGGCCCCATCTCCTGCTGACAAACTCCAGCCAACTGGAGGAGAACAACAAGAGCCACTGCAAGGGCATAGGAAGCAGCGGCCTGTGAAGCCTAGAGGTTAGGGCAGTTGTCTGTGTGTCTTCAAGTTGAGTCTTTCTGTGTAAAGACAACTATGAAAACTTCCCACTTTCACACATTCATTGATAATTGTAGTAAATGCTAACTACAATCTGATGTTTCCTGTCATCTTACTCAGAACCCATTAAGGAAAGTAGATTACAAGTTCAGTGCCCACAAGGAAGTGTTGGGCAGCAAGGTAAAGCTTCTGGATCAATTCCCCACTTCGAAGGGCTTTGCAAACATTGATTAGTCCATTCTGTGCTCTGTCCTAGGAAGCAGGTGATCCTGCCCCAAACAGCTGGGCCTCGTTGTGGCCTTAGAGGCTGATCTGTGAGGTAGGAGTGGGTTTGGGGTATGGGTAGTATTGGGCCTGCTTGGGAGTTGCTAGCAGCAAGTGTACCAGGGATTGTAGATCTTTTCTGAGGTACCAGCTGATACACTGAGGTAAATAAGGCCTGTTCATCTCTTTTCATAAGTTAGACTTTCTCTTTGATGTGTTTTACACATAAAGGCTGGTCACTGTCCTAGTACAAGGGTCATAGTTACTCACTTCCTTTGGCTGCTCACATGTGCTTGCACACTGCTGCTCTTTTCTGGTTTCCCTCCTATGTAAAAGCAAAAACTCTTTTTTTTTTTTGTGTGTGTGTGTGTGTCAGTGTCATTTAATCTAAAATGGACTGAATTTTAGTCACACTCTCTTTGTAATGTGGAATTTCCCCTTTTTGTCCAAGCCATCAGGACACGCTTGTCTGGTTGCATTCACAGCCTAGCAGGGAACTTGCACAGGGCAGCCCTGGGGCTTTGCACCTCCTGTAGCCTCTGCCAAGGACACTGATCCTGCCTTTGCCAGCCAGGAGCCTCAGTGATCTAAATGATGCATAATCCAGAAGTTTGGCTTTTAGAGCCTACCTACAGCATCAACTATTGACAGCTAAAAAACAATAGTGATTTGAGACACATAGTGCATTTTTTATGGACCGCAAGTATATATCAGTTATAACCAGGCCCTGCCAAAAATTCTGCTGGAACGGTTGCATATATCACGTATCTGCTTTCCTGCAGTATTGCACCTGGTGCTAGAAGTTACAGACTAGAATATGTAATAGAATATATATTTTTTTCTGTCTCTATCATGTTGAAGAAAAGCACCTTAAGGAGCGAGAGCGCAAGGAGCCAGTGCAGTGGGGGAAAAACAAGCAGAGGGAGAAAGAACTTTAGATAGTTTGGAAATCTCTGCCAAGCTGTTTGCTGTAGAGCCTGCAGCAGACACACTTTGTAAGCAAAGATTTGCTGGACTCTAGCAAAGGACTGAACTTTTTTGGAAAGATGTACAGCTTTACATTGTAGGACTGGGTTGACACTATTTACTGAGAAATGACTGACTGGCTGCCTGCCAAGTTCAAAGACACTCCCTTGCTAGCATTTCAGCTGAAGAAAAATGAAGTAAAATAAATACCTCTGTATTACTCTATTACAGTGTTTAGACTCTACTTTTCAGATGAAAAAATGAAATTTATTACAGCATAAATGACCCCCAAAAGATCTAAATACTGCCAGAGCTCTCTGTCTCTTCCTTTCTAATGAAGCTTTGCAATTTCCCCAAAGTCAAAAAGTTGTGATTGTACCAATAGATCATGCCTGTGCATACATATGCAATGTGTATAGAGGAGTGACATGTTTTAATTGTATTTTTAATGGGAAAGATCAAATAATTCTGTGAATTATGCTATGGGCCTCGTGATTGATGGTTTCATTTTGAACAAGGCAAATTAAAAATGAGACTGGGAGCACCATCACTTACAGTAACTGTGAAATTACTCATTGTTGCATACACAGATTTATGGGGAGAACTTACACTTACATTTGGTATAGGTTCAGTGTGCATGTGCCATCTTTTCTGGTTATAAATTCATGAATGTTTCCTATTATTTGTGTATTTCAGAAGGTGAACACTATTATCACTGGGAAATTTTACTTCCTGAGTCTGAAAGTGACATTCAAGATGTGAAATACAACCACAGGTACGCTTGTACATTAACCAGTAGATCTTTATGTTGCAAGAACAGAGAAATTTGCACTAACTCATCTCCGAGTTAAACTCTTCCACAGCAAGGTCTGTTGCTGTCTTAAATGACAGAGACTAAACAGAGGCTGGATTTAAACATTCTTCCTATTAGAGATCTAAGATATAATAAAGCCAACAGTGTGGCTACAGGCTAGGCCACACGGGTGTAAATTCAGAGATACTAAGGAGAGAAGGAAGCTTTGTGATGGCGTAACCTGATATTCTGGCATCTGGGGTTTCTGATTACGCTGCATATCACTCAAGCTTCACTAGGTACAACTGTCCTTACCATGATAACTGTTTAATACCTTGCATACTGCTGGGCAGTGCCTCTGTTATATATATGCCATGTGTTTTTCCATATTTTGAGCTTTCAAAGCAAACACTCCCGGATTAGTCAGTTTGCTGGCCTTTACCTTTTAAAAATCTCTAGCAGAAATGCCAGACACATCTATGAACTCAATATCTAGACTAAAACCATGATTTGCACTTGGTTTTGTTTTTGTAAAAGATCAAAGTTATTTTGTCTCAAAAATCTACTGGGATCAAGGTCTGTCTTTTTTCTTAATCATTTTTCATCAAAAAGGATGCCTTTTAAATGTAACATTTATATGAGGTCACACAGTATACCAAATCCTATTCTTATATTCCAGAAATTACAGGGTAAAGCTTAATTTGATATGTCTAGCACAGCAGCAGTAAGGATCTTGATTTTGCTAACACCTGATTTATTACCTTTTCAGGCAGAAAGTAAACATAAACATTTATAATATTTGTAATGGTAATTAATAGAATAATTCTAGAAAGATAGAATATTATCACATGAGGTTTGCAGCCTGAGAGCATAAGTTCTATGGGAAGTGAGTCCTTGAAAGACAAGATTTTTAGCTGAAGTCCACACTTTCAAGATTGGTCCCTAAAATATATAAATCACACTGTTCTGGCTATTGAATTCTAACAGATGAGCATGGGCTCTTGAAAGGAATCACAGACAATAATGCTGATCTAAAGCAGCAAGGATTTAGAGAGGAAATTTAAGTAAATTCCTTCCATTGGTTTGGTGGATTCACTTCTGGTTTTGAGTGTGCTGAGTTGTGACATGTTTGTGGCACTTTTTTTAAGCATAAATGCTAAATCATAATGTGCCCTAAATGAAGCATTTTCATATGATGATGACTGCATCATTAAAATTAAAATCCCAAAACTGTTGTGTTTTATTCTGCTGAGAGCTTTCATCCAGCTGCCTGAGTCTGTTTATTTTAACTCCTTCTTAGCAGAACGCATGAAAGAACTGAACATGAAGGAATGCTTGTTATAAATTTGCTTCATTTTTTCAGTTATATTTGTCGTTTTTCTCAACAGGACAAAATTACTATGGGCATAAAAGAATGGGTGCATGTAAGTAAATCTTCTATTCTGTATTTCCTTCCATTTGACTGTAAAACCTTCCATTTTCCACATAAAGACATGGCCTGATCTTGAATATACATTACTTGCCTTTAAATTTAAGACCTTTTTGTAGCTTTAAGGTGATACTAAATGTCCCCGTACCTTAAAATGTTTATTGTTTTTATTCTAGATGAAACTTTTTAATGATAAAAATATTTTAAAATGTTGTCTAATAGACCCCGAATGGGAACTTCACTGTCCATTTCATCTTTGCCAAGTTTTTATGTTCTGTTTATTATTCTTTGCAATTACGCAGCTGGAAGTCTGTTATATTGCCTTTGCAGGGATGTTTTATTGAGATGAAATGAAAATGAAAGGGAGAGATTGAATTTTTGGATTAATCCTTGCTACAGATCATCCATTTTGGATTTAAAAAAAAAAAAAGTCCTGGTAAAGGGGTCAAGAGGTTGGAAATGAGACATGGAATTGTTCATATGAGGCTATAGGTTCAAATCAGTGTGACCCAAGCTGGTCACATCTGGTGATTATTACTGGTGATTTTTGGAAAACAAGGTAGCGAACTCTGGGGAAACAAGCTAATTTCTTCACTTCTGTTCTCTCTGAAAGAGGAAAATGTATGTCAGGGGTGTACCTAGAGTTTACTGAACTCCAGTGTTCCCAACAAGCAGCACGCTGTTGAGTATACAATGTACAATAGCCATCTGGTCTTGGATATGCAATATGGACCTATGTCTTTTATTTTTTATTTTATTTAAAAAAAAAATGGAAATAAAGCCATAACACTACATTAATGTTAAAAAATTCAAAGTGAAAATATATATTTGGTATGCTGATTCAGAAGAGTGGAGGAATATTTACTTGCAGATCAAATATCAATTTTGCTTGGGCAAGTTACATATGTAATTACTTTGATGCAAGTGTTTGTCCCAGCAGGTTCAAAGTATATTGCAGTTTCTACAAATATTTAAAATTTATAGGAATTTTGTGAACTATACACCAACTATATAATAGGAGTCATAAAAAGCATAAGTGAAATCTTGGCGTAAGTAATAGATAGCATTTATAAGAAAAGAAAAAACATGTAAGGAGCTTCATCAGGAATGGAGGACATTATGCTGGAAAAGATTTTGAGACGCGAGACTTCTGCAGCTTTGTGGGAAAACATCAAAGGATAGAGATGATGAATGCTGAATAAGTTTCAGATTTATTTGGCTATATTTGTGTCTTTTGCAAATTCTTTTAAGAAATGTGCTGAGATTTGCTCTTTCACTGGCAGTCAAGACCAAATAACCATGGCTTAATTGTAAGCTTTCTTGTTGCTTGTCTACTCACTCATTGCAATAGCATTGATCAATCTAAGGTTTGAAATTAACTTCAAAATGAAAAGAGTTCAACTTGGAGTGAAGGAGTCTGCGAGTATGTTTGCTAACATAAAAGGAATGCTAGAATTGTATTGGGAAGAGGATTCAATGTCTAGAAAACAAATGCCAAATGTTATGTTATGCTTGAAGGTCTTCTGGAATTCATTTAAAAGGATCCATTGTCTGTTGCATTATTTCATGAGGACTTTTAAATGACAATTTAACACTCTTAGTGGCATGGACAGAAGTATTATTACAGAAGCTATAGGGTATAAAATCAAAAGATAAGTGCCCAGATAACTCAAGGGTGGGGGAAAAAAGAGTAGGAGAGAAGTCATGAAAGCAAAAACATCCCCCTTGCGAGCAAGCTGCTGCAGAGAAGCTCCGGGGCTGGGTTTGCGCAGGAGCAGCGCGTTTGCAGCTCCCGCGGCCTCGGGAGTCAAGTGCGGGGCACCGGAGGGCAGAACAAAGGAGGGAAGGGAAGTGGCATCGAGTGCGTGCGCGAATTGTTTGACCGGCTTTAGCGGGCAAAGTGTAGGGAAAAAAGTGACGTAAGAGAGGCCGCTCATTGCACAACACACATTTGTGTATAGAAGATACTGCCTGGGCTTTTTACACACTACTTTAATTGCTATTTTTGCCCTTTGGCTTGAATAATGTTTCACCAACTTTAATGACTTGGATTAATCACCCTCTACCCTTTGTCAGCTTGTGCTGCTGTGCGTTTGGTTGAGCTTTTGGTTTATAATAATGCTGTTAAATAACAAACACCTATCTTATCTTTGGCAAGTGTTTCTGATTTTCTGCCAAACTGAAAATGAGATTTGAGGAAGCATTGTAGAGAGTTGCCAATAAGCCTTTATTAAAAAAAAAAAAAGTAGCCAAGGCAAATAGTCAAGATTTATAGGTCCTTCAAGGAAATAGACTTAATATTTATATGACTTTGCTTCTGCTTTTTCTTTATGAGTAGGATTAAAGTAATACTGTGTAAGTGAAAGATTAGCTTTGTCTACTGCAAGGCGGAAGCAGTAGTTCTGTATGTGTTAGGGCTAAATCTGCAGGATCTAGGAGCACTGTTAGGGTTTAATAATTGATCTGAACCAGTAGGTGGAGCTTCTGGTTTTGGTTAACTAAAGAAAATGCCTTCTTGGGCTTTCCCCAGTGGAGTTTGGTGTTTGCTACAAGAGTTTTCCTTTGTTTACACCTGTCCTCTACTAAACGATGTCAGGAGAATGATATAGATAAGGACAGGACTTCCTGATTTTGTTAGTTCCCTTTGTGGTGACTTTAAGTCCTTGCAAGTCTTCTGGCTAAGGATGACTATGGTCTCAACGATGTATTCAAGACTGCTTCATGCTTAATATAATGGTAACTATAGGATACTACACAGTCAGTACAGTCTGTTTGTAAAATAACCAACCAAAATTTGTACTCTTTCCCCACCTATTGCTGCATAAATAATAATTTATTTAAAATTTCTGCAATTGCTAAATGAAAGAATACATACTTGTGTGCCAGAGAACCATCAAGACACGCAAAAAGTTCCAGAAAATTATGAAGACTATGCTATTAGTGTTAGAACTATGTCAATACTATTTAACAGTCAACAGGAAAAAATTATTTCAAGAAATTCAGTCTAAAATGCTCAGAAATGGTCGGATGGCTTCATTTCATCCAAACTGAAGTCATATTTCAATGGAACAAAGGGTTGCCAAACACTTGAAAGTTTTCCCTTCAAAACAGAGCATTTTAAAAGTATCGCCTTTGTAATATCCCACTCATTAATAGCTAATTTATCATTTGAATTTATTTGTAGTAACTGGACTCTTGATCCCATGCAGCATTAGCGAATTCTATGCCAGGTGAACTTCAGCTGAATCCTTTATTTCTTGTTTAACAAGTCCCAACAAACTGCATTTAAAAACTAACCCTTGTCAGCTGTGGAAAACTATATCCTGCAAGCAAACTGTGATCCCCAGCTGTCTTCACTTGCTTCCCCACTTCCTTCCAAGTTCAGAGCACTTCCTCCTGCTTTCTCAGAGGTATGATGATGTTGTTCAACTCTTTATTCTGCAAATCAGCTGTAAAATCAATGCCTAGGTGTGTAATCCTTACAATGTTGCTGTGAACTTATTTGGAGTTAAAGTTTTCAGGTAGAATGACTGTGCTTTAACTAGAAAGCGTGGATTTTGGATGTGCAAGCATATGCAATGCCTCTATGTTAGTATGTGCTTAAAGGTACTGATATTGGTGGAATTCATGAAATTATAATGAATGTTTGGTTGATAGGGCACTTGCAGAAAATAGCAGTGTAACTTCTGATGGCTGTGCTTTCTGTATATATGTGGTTATTTTCTTGAAGCACTACTGCATAGTTATCTATATGCTACCACTTATGGGGGCTGCGTGATGGATTATAGAAAAGTGTGATTTGGTTGAGGTAGAGGCATTTTTAAGGAGAATGTTCAATGCACTGTAGTATTATGAATTCATCTATATTCTAACATTATATTCATGTGTAACTAACTTTTATATTTATATAAGGACAATTAACAAGTCCAACTCAATAAGTTACCCTGCACCACTAACTGCAGTCTGCTGGCTGCTTAGTATGCAAAAAAAAATTTGAGCTGTTCCCGTTTTCTGTCCTATGGTGCTATACAAAAGGTCTGGTCTTCAAAAGCACTGCAATAATTAGGTTAGCTCTTTCATGGTACACTTATTATGACTGCATTGGCCAAGGGCATCTCTTGCATATTGCACTGGGCATAAAGTTTGCCCAGCAAAAAATATAATGATGCAAGGAAAATCCTCAGCAGTAAAAATCTTAGCATGTTCCATTCATTGCATTGTGACAGCTGTCAGATGGAAAGCAGGCTAAGTAGATATTATCAAAGGGTTGGTATTCTAGATGAAAAAAATCCTAATGAGGCCAGTAGGATAACCAAATTGGGATGCTCTGAAAGAACCACTTCATAATTCATTAAATGTCAGTGACCCTAATGAAGGCTTTTTTTTTTTTTTTTTTAATATGAAGCTAGTTATGCAATGTTTCTATAATTTTAATGCCTGATTATAAAACTCTATTGCTTTACCTGTTACCTAAAATAGGAGGAAATTTTGAGAGGAAACAGAGAAGTTTCTCCTGGTTGGGGCGGGAGCGGGGAGGAAGATACACTCAAACCGTAGCTTGAGCTCACATTTCATCCATGAAGGATTCCTTCAGTCTCCTTTGCAGATGGGGTAGAGGTATAATGATGATGAGATCAATCTCCACAAAATCAAATCTGTACAACACAGAATAGGAAAACAACTGGTTTTAAGGATATGTAGAAACTCTGGTCTTTAAAGGAAATGAAGCAAAGGCCTGTACAGTAAATACTAGTTTCATTATTGCTGTTAATAAAGGAAAAAATATATCTTCCATCAGACCTCACTATTCCTCCATTTTTCTGATGATCTCTAAGTTAGATGTTTCCTGACACACTTTTTTACCTGTTTTTCACAATTAAAGTCTGGGTTGAGGAGGAGTTTAGACCTCTAACTTGTAGAAGAAACAGAGGTTAAAAATAACCATAGCGACAGCTAATCTCGCTCTCTGTCCCCACTTTTTTTGACTATGACTAAGCTTAGATGCTGGAAAGGACAACTTCAACAAACGTTTCTGATGTCGAGGCAGTCCAGCAGCTGAAGGCAACTTCTCCATGTTGTTCAGGTGGAGTCCCTCAGACACCACCAGAGGCAGAAACGAGTCTTGTGCAACAAGTGGGGCCTTTCTAAAGTTTAAGGTATTTGATTTTGCCTATGCAGCTAATTGTCATCCCTTTGGGGTGTAATTTAATGACAAGCTTTTTTGTACAGCTCTGGTGTTAGGCCCCATCTCTTGTAATTATTTAGCCTGAGGTAGCACTTCACTAAATTATTAATGTTATTTATTGCTTCACACAACATTTAGTCCCCACATCCAACCACATGAGTGCTAGTTGCTGCTTGGTTGATTTTGATGACAAAAATAACAAACTGAAACCATAATATTCATTTACATGGAGCACATTAAGTTTGTAGCTATCAAATAAGAACGCTATTCCCACCTTAAATTACCTTGAAAATAAAATCCATAGCTTATTTAAACATGGGCCAGGAGAGAAAAAAAATAATTACCCCTAGGAAAAGGTGTAATCATTTTCGGTTAAAAAGAAACTATGTTGATAGCCTGCAGAAGGGATTTCAAGGCAAATGTGGGATGCACTGATTGCCAGAGGGAATAAGTACAGCAACCAATTTAATGCAGTTTCTTTATTTTTATCAAAATCCAAATAGTTCAACAAGCCCCTTCCAAAGTTATGATGCATTATGACTGAGATATTAAGAATGAACACATTCATAATTCAGTTGTTGATTCAAAGTAGATTTTAAGTGTTTACATTTGACAAGCTATTTTAGAAAATAAAATCTCCGGCTGGTACAGTGGCAGTTCATCAATACTCGGGTGGTTACTTTTACTTTGGGAGTAAAACCAGTGTTATTATATTCAGATCCCATGTTAGTTTGTGATCAGTATGTTTCAGATTTCTAAAGTAGTCTGCCCCTTGGCTGCTGTCTTTCTATGCCCCTTTCTCTCCTGTTTTTTGTTTTTTTTTTTTTTCCTTGCTTAAATTATCATTTACTCTAAAATAATAAGATAAGCAATGGCAAATCATTAACATATCTTGAAGTTATTGCTAACACTTTAAAGCAAAGTGGCTTCCAGCATGTTTGTAATCTTCCTGAAAGATCAGCGCATCCATTAATCGTACAGGAGAACAGACTCGTTGGTGAAGACAGAATCTGAGCCAGTTTCTTCTTGGATTAGTGACAGAGTTTGCCACAGTCAGGTCAGTACGTGGTACTGAAGTCGCTACTACATCCCTGGGTAGTGCCAGGGATACTCAGTCAAGGCTTTGCCTGGCATGGCTGAAATAATGTAATTGCACGTGGCCCTGCTAACTCCCTTTGCTATGCAGACAGCCTAGGGTTTCTGCTTGTAAAATTCCTGAAGCAGGCTCTTTTTCTGACCTTGTTGGTTAAATCATAGCAAAGAGCTCAAAGAAGAGAGTTAATGTAGAGTTTCTTTAACGCTTCCATTTTAATTTGGAAGAAAAAAAGGATTATTCTTAACTTTAAATTGCAAAAGGTACATATTTATTAAGGCTTGGGGGCTTCTCTGGAAAAGAACAGTTAACAGTATTATAATGAAAAAAGTTATGAAGAAAGCATTCTGCACGTTATTTATTCTTCCAGATGACATTTTTCAAAATCAAAATGTGTCTGTGAAAACACTGAAGTTCTGTTTTGTCAGGATACTTGGCATGTAAATTCAGGAACTGTTTGGTTTTTTGCTTTTGGGGTTTTTTTGTTGTTGTTTTTGTTTTGTTTTTAGTATGGGAGATGCTAAAAATATTTTATAAATTAAGAGTTTTGTGACTTGCTCATTTTTAGATACATTTTTCATAAAGATGATTCCATGTGATCCTTAAAAACTGGTTGGAGCTCTAATTAAGGCATCAAAAATATTTTTCCTGATGAAATACTGTGTTTTCATAGTCTTGATTTTGACTTCTCATGGCAGTTTCAAGTTTTTCGGCCACGGCTTTCTATGTTGATGACAATTGTTTGAAAGAAACAAGCACCCTCCAAGAAATATTTCTTTTCTGAAGCTGCTTGAAATGTTTTTGGATAGGATGAACTCTGCTTTCATCTTTGTGTCCCAGCTATAAATTGAAGTTGGTTTTGATAGGAAGGCTAAATGTTAAAGGACTTACTGTTAAGCCTGTGTTGGGAAAACTTGCTCTCGCTTATCTACTGGCTGAAGGGAAATATATGTCATTTAGGTCTTGACCTTCTGTGGATTCCTACTCTTTAAAGGCTTCAGTGATACACAGGTCACTCCTGGTACCGATAGACAAATTGAAGAGGTCACATAAAGGATTTTACCCTTGTCAGGGACGTGATAGCTTAAAATTAACTTTTTACCCTTTGAGAAATAATTTACTGCTGGGGAGGGAGTGAGGACTAATGGCTTTTACAGCCATGAGGTCATCAAAAAGTCACTTACGAGTCTTCCATTGACTTATTTTTACTTTATAACAACTGCTTCTCTACACCTTAGTTAATTCACCAATATAGTTGTTCCTGAAACTTCTGAGGTTTCAAGCTACACATAATGGCTGTAATAATGGGCCTTACTGATTCTTGTGAGGATTTTAGGAGAATGCTTATATTGTGAAACATTTATCCATAAGATTTCATTTAAAGAAAAGTCGTGAGTCATGGGTTAGGTTTTAGTTAGCAGGCACCATGTTCAACAGTTCACATTTGCCAGCCAGGACGCAGCCAAATAGCAGCATCTGCCTGTGCACTTGCACAAGGTGGTGACCACGTGCCAGGACCTGGGCACGTGCCCCTGTCCTTCCTCCTGCAGCCTGGTCCCTTGCGAGGGTTTGATTCACCATGTTTTGTGAAAGGCTGTGCATCATTATTACACTGACTGCAGATATTTTAGGTCAATATAATACGTGTGGAAAATGTGCTATTATTACAGATCTTTTCCAGGTAAAATGTATTTGCTTGCAAATTAAGCCCTGATCTGTCTTTTATGGAACTCAGATAAAATCTGTGGGTTTAGAGTGATTTAACAGGATTGTGAAGAAATGTCTCTAAGACTTTCAGGTTGAGATCTTGAAAGCTGCTTAAAGGATTTGGATGCCTCATTCCCATCCACTGTCATGACTGTCTTGGATGATGGGAAGGATGTTCTTGGAGGAAGAACAGAATTAACTGGGATTCAAATCCCTGCTGCCTAGCTGACCTTTAGCTACCCATGCATTCTCTCCATGCCTCTGTAAAATGCAGATAGCAGTATATGTAGGGGATTATAAGACTAACTAGATAAAGAAATGAGTCCTGACAATATAGAGCCATAGAAATACCTGAGAGATGTCTTATAGATAAAAATCGTTATCTTTATAATTCAAAGCTTAGAGCTTTCTCTGTTTGGAACCAGCCTACAATGTCCAGAAGCATGTGAATGGTTGAAGAAATCTGTCTGAAATGTAAAGAATTTCCAAGATCCTGAGAGTTACTGCAGGAAAAGTTCATCTTTGAACAAGTGTGACCAGTTTCATTATCTGGGACCTCAGGTGGCACCAGTTTGTGGCATAACTGAGTGAAACTGTTTAAGGATGTCAAGGAATGTACCAGATATCAATCAGGTGGTGAGGGGCTAAAGGAAAGGATCAAGTGAGATCAGAAATCTGTAAAGCATCTGTGCAAACGGAAGGAATGGTGATTATTTGATCTAGAAAAGCTAGGCAGATAATCTGGCTTGTAATGGCAGAAAGGAAAGTTGTCTGTGGAACAAGAAATACTCCCTACAGCAAAAGAGATTCAGGTTGGGTATTAAAGTTTTTATTAATGTTTGAGTTTGATTTTGTAACATCAACTTCATAAGATTTGCTTGTGAGGCCACAGAGATTCCATAAAATGTACTTGTACTTTGTACTTCTTGTACTTTGAAGTTTTTAAGAATGATAAACACGTGTTGAGAATAGGCAAGTATAAGTGATCCTTCCATCCATGACATAGATGATTAAGACCTCAATTCCTAAGAAAATGTCATTAATCATTAAGCTACAAAGGATGTTTAAGAAGTCTTCTATTACTTTTTACCAAATGATAGGATTGAACTGCTAATTAGCTAATAGCTTTGCTGCTGCTATGGAAGTATCAGTGGATACAGGATTTATCTTCTAGAACTTTGTGGCTCAGTTCTACGGGGAAGCACGGTCTGCAGGCTGGTCCTCCCGGGAAAAGAGGAAGCATGTGTCCTTCGGATTATTTTTGATTTGGAAAACTAAACAGTGGAAGAAAAAAGGCAAAAAGTTATGACGAAGGACTTTGTCAATAAAATTATGATACATCAGTTGATTAAAAAATAGAAAAGGAGAGAGAGAAAAAATAAAAAAAGGCAGAGAAAAATGTACTTTATGGTGTGTGAATCTGTAGCGTCTTTATGGCTGTCCAATGCCTGTAGCGCAATGTTGTGGCATGTACAGACTTTGGTGGGGCTGCAGAAGAAAACACAGAAGCAATCCACGAGCTTCATGGGGACGATTGAAGTGAGCTGGGAACGGCCATGTGGGACAGCTGACGCGGTGCTGGAGAGGGCGACGGCTCCGCGGAGCCGCGCGAGCGCGACGGCCTCAGCCCAAGGGCCGGGGCTGCCGGCGCCTGCTCTCTGCCCGGTGCCCTCCTCCTGCTGCCTTTCATGCTAAGCCAAGTCTAAATTGCCCCCTATTTGTTCTGTGTTAAGAATGTGGATGGGGTCATTAAAGCAGCTCTGCTAATGCGTGGCAACATATGCCACCGTGCTCAAACCGAGCTGCTGCCTGGGAGGTTATTGACAGAGGGAATTGCTTTATAGTGTTGAAATTACAAAAAGCTTGGCTTGGAAGATTGATAAAAGAGAAATGTGGCTGTGAAGTACAGTAAAGGCTCTGACCTCCTCTTTGTGAGGATTTCAACACATGTTGAATGAACGTGCAAGTAGGAATGAACTATGTGAGTCAAAGCAGATAATGTTATTTGGCAACCAAAATAAATCATGGCCTAGAACAAAACAAAGGTACAGTATTAGCTGTACATTTGGAAAGGAAAGGTACCAAAACCTGACCTTTGGTTGCCATTTCACATTTCTACACATATATATCATAAAGAAATAACATCAATTGTTACTAAAGTGTCTGCAGCTCTCATGTCCAGTTAGTACAAATTATATATACTTTTTTGCAGTCACTGACATTAATGTTTGAATATCATAATATTACTGTGACATGTCAAAACTGTGCATAATGAAGGGAAGTAAGATAGGTGGTTTTTGCAAACTAAAATCCAGCTTTGATTTCACTATTGGAAAATAGGAAACTCTCCAATAATGTTTATTAGTAATGTTTTATGGATTTTTTTCATCAGTCAGCTGTGTCTATTTTTTAATACAACAGTCTTCACTTTTAATGTCTTGGAGACTTTTGAATATTCTAAAAATAGGAGCAAACTCTTTCTTGATTAGTGCTCAGTTTCTCTAATTGTCCCAGCAGCAGTTTTTGCACTTCTCCCCAGCCCTTCGCAGGAAGAATTCCCAAAGGACTTAGGATGTTTTGGAGGCTGTTATGGTAACTGATTTGCAGCATGCTTCAGCATCTGTTATTCTGAAAAACACAATATTGCCAAATTAGAAAAATGAATGTAATCAGAAATTTCTAAGTTTTTCATATCCTGCAGGAAATCAATGCCCAGGCTCTCCTTAACGCTGCGCTGCCCAGCAGGAGCTGCCCTGTGTTCCCTAGGGCCAGGTGGAATCACCTCCCCTTGCTGCTGTCATCTTAATGGTCTGCAGTGGCCTTATCCCTGTCAGAACACAGGCCTATCAACTTGTTCTAGGTACAACTGCAGGTTTGGGACCAGTTGGTTTGTTTGTTTGTTTTTCCTAATTTTTCCATATTCTCTTCCCTTTTAGTTAAGATTCTCCTGTTTTCTGCAGTGCTCTAGTTTTCATCTTGCCCACGGTGGCTCCTGGCTCCCTAGTGGGCGCTCCGTATTATTTAAACCTTGGTGATAACAGCTCCTTCCTGCTCCCTGTGGACAACTTTCCACCTCTGCCTTGTAGTCTGTCTTTATAGCCAGCCACCTGCCAGTCCAACCATGGTTCCTTGGAAATCAGGCCTCAAGTGCCCTCTGAGCAAATGGGTGAGGAGGCCCTGACCTGCTTGTTAATTCATTTTCCTTCTCTTGTCTCCTAGACTAAAGGTTTGTAAATTGTGCCTGGAATACTTCTAAGACATTTGCATTCTAGTAAAAGGCGAAGGGTACAAAATGTTGGTGGCTGTGATGGGGATGATTAACTGCGATGACGCGTGTTGATACCTTTAAAAAAAGAAACAAGCAGAAACAAACCTATGTTCAGTTCATTTTAGCATCGACATCATGCACCAGTTCTGGATGGTAGCAAAGCTGGACTGAAAACTGTGCAGTATGTGATGCATAGTGGACTTTCCAACACTTCAGATGTCTGTTAAACGCAACTAAATTACTTTTTTTTAATTGCAGTTATGTAGCCATGTATTATCCGTCCATTTAGAAAGATAGGCTCAGCTATTCTGCTCTTGATATCTCCGCCCAATAAACTCTGTTTCAGCAACAGACAACCAGGGCTGCATATATAATTTGAAGGAATATATAATGAAGGTGAGACCCTATGATTTTATATATTTTCTTCAAAACATCTGAGAGATTTGGATGTTCATCACAATTAGTGTTGTGGAGAGACAACTACTCAGTTTATAAATTGCAGTAGCACCTTGTATTTCGATCTCTTCTTTACTTATGGCACTTTCATTCCCTTAGGATCCAACACCATTTTCATATTTAATCCGAATGTCCCTTCAGTTCCTGTATGTTTTGCAAGGCTCACTAAGTGACAGAGCCTTCATTTACATGAAGGTGCCTTCATAAATTCCCAAGTTAATTCTTAAGCAATTACTTTTACTGGCAGCAAGATTAATGTATTGTGAATGATGTGAATGTGTAACAAGATCTCTGGGATTACTCACCCAATCCAGCTGCTCCTGGCTCTAAATAGATTATTGCAAGTAATTATTTTTCTGATTTATTTTTGTGGGAGATGGAAGAGCCAGGGTGACCATTTGCAGGACTTTTATGAGGATAAGAGTATGCAACCAGCGTTGAAGTGTAGGCAGCACCCCTTGAGGTGTGTAATAGGTATTGACAGAGAATTTCATTCCTTTGCTGATATATATTAATGGCAATGGCAAGCTTCTGAGACCAGTGCCATGACCAGTGCTTCATTTTTCATGCCGATAAACAGCACTTTGCATCTTTAAGCACTTGGCAAGCATCAGCCTGTTGGTGTTTCAAAGCTTGCTCCTTCCTCCGTGCTGGTGCTCCGGGTGGTTACAGGAGCAGTTCTTGTGCTGCTGCTGGTTCTGCTCCTGGGTTTGACTGCCTTGTCACTGCCCTCCTGTTGGCTGCAGGATCAACACTGAGCTTTGCGTTGAGTTACTGCATAAAAACTGATGTGCTGCTGTTGCTCGAAAGCCAAAATAGTTGATGTTGTCATCTTCTAATGCAATTATTCCCCCCACATCCTTTTGTTGTTGAACAAGTGTCAAGCTGCTTTTGGTAAATCCATCATGTCTATCCCATTCACCCCAAACTTATTTCTTTTGCCTCCTCAATATTTTGCCTCACTCCGTGTGGTATACATTGATGAATATTTCATTTACATGAAATGGATTAAGCATACACTGCTTCTGTTCTTGGTCTAGGTTGGTATTTACCCTGATAGCACAATTACTTTTTTTTTTTTTCCCATTCTGGATATGCAATTCATTGGATCGTATCTACTGTATTATATCATACTCATAATTAACTGTCTTCTGTATGAGCATTTCAAATAGTACAAATATGCATATAGCTAATTTGCAGATAAAGGTATTGTTAAACAATCAGCGAAAGCTTAAAGAAGGCTCTTAGTTGCCTCTAGTCCCCACATATGTTGTGTGTTCAGCTTAAGTAGTCTTTAGAAAAGAACATAATCATTCAGTCTTGCTTTGCCGAGCGTCTGTTCTGATGAAATTGATAACACAAGTAAGGTCATATTTTTTTGAAAACAATTAACACCAAAATTAGCTCACTCTTAAAATAATAATAATTCAGCCTTTGAAAAGATAAAAGAAAAGCTTTAATTGAAAGACTGCATCAAATAACACACTTGGGAAAGTTAAATAAGATGCCCAAAGTTTGTAACTTGGCACCATCTATTATGGACAAAGCAAATCCTGCCTGTAATTGAACTTCGGTTTTGGGAAAAGAGTAAGTTCCAGTATGAATATAGAGCTGTTTAAAAGTACTTCCATAAATGTCTTCATTCTCTTTGAACAAAATTAATTCTCTTGTTTTTTAGTTTTGCTTTAAAGCTTTAGGCACCTTAAAGTGTTGCATTTTCTTTTCTGGTAGCTTTGTACCCGTCATCTTTCCTTCACCAGTAAGCGTGAACTTTGTGCATGGCGATGTGTTTAGGGTTAAAAATGCTTGGCAGCGGCATGGCACCTCCCAGGAGTTTTTGAGAGATTTACAGCTGTTCCTCAGTGTAGCTTATAAAAGCTCCTGTGGTTCTCGGGCTAAAGAGCGGTGAAATGAACTTTCTAAAAACACTCCACAAGTTGCCACACTGGGAGCGAGATTCTGGGCTCCCATGTTTCTCTGGAAGCCTAATGTGGGAGACAGCGACAGGACTCCTGCAGCTTCACAGGTTTTGAGATCAAAGCCCACAAAGCAGTAATTCACCAGAGGCAACGCAGTGCAAATGGCTGATGTGGTGTAAACATTAGTGTTTTACACTTCTGTTAAGCTGTATTTAAAAAAAAAAAAAAAGAAAAGAAAAAAAAAATGTTCCTGTTGGTCTCACTTTGTAAATGTTTCATGTCTCTGTCAATCTAATTCCATTAGCTGCTTTGTAATTGCTCTGGTGCCGTGTGCCGTGCACGGAGATGATGATATGGCGGTGTGTCCTGCTCCCTGAGCTTTATAGATGATTGGGCTGTCAAGAATGATGAGAAAGGTTTCAGTGCATTTGTTGTGGCATTTTGTGCCATAGGTAAGATGTAGTTAATGTTTTTGCTGAAACACCATGTTATGGGCCAGAGAGATATCTGTTCATCTTGTGCTATAACAGGAAAAACTATACAAAGGGATGAGACCATGTGGAGACCTCCTCTCAGGGGATACCGAAGTTTCATGTGTTTGAGGGATCTGTCTCAGTACCAGCATCTTGTGTTCCTGTGTTGTCACAGAGACTGTTCTGCAACTAAGGCCAAGAACATAGTGCGAGAACATAGTTCCTGACTATGGCTTTGGATGATATCATCGTGTTTTGACATGGCTTTTATTGCCCTCCTGATGCAGGAGACTTGCAAGCAAGTGTTGGAAACATGCTCATACACATCTGTTAAATCCCTTGTTCTGCCAGCAGCTCAGGTGTGTGTTTTTGCATACGTTTCACCTGAATGTGCACTGCTGCGCTCATTTGGGGTTTACATCTAGTCTGTGTAGGGGATTCGCACACGGGGATTTGTTTTTCCTCCTGAATACATAGTTCCTCAAGGGCTGTGTACTATAAACTGCTTCTGCTGAGACTAGAGCCCAGTTTTACACGGTGGTGCTGCTGAGCCCGTCTTTGGTGCGTGGCAGAACATTTGCAGGCAGCTGTGCTATGGCAAGCACATTGCTAGTAACTTCCTGGCCTAGTTCCTCAATGAAAGAGTGGAGGAGAGGAAAATTATGTGAGAGTTGTATTGTTGTAAAGCTGTAAAGCTGTTTAAATCTGACTACATTCACCTCGTGCACCGACAAAACAGAAATAAAATTACTGCTTTGCATTCTGCTAGGATGCGCGTTTATTTAGTATTATTATTTCTTAGATAAGAGAGAGAGATCAGTTCACTGTTTGCCTCTGCCAAGTATAATCAACCGAGGTCATACATGGAACAGGCCTCGTTTGTGTACACTGTTATTAAACACATCCTTCTATTTAAGATAGAATAAACCCACAACATCAAGATAAACATCGCCAGCTTGTAGCTTCTGTGAACCCCGATGTCCTGAGCGCAGCGAGCGCCAAACGCTGTTTGCGGCGACCACCGGCGCGTCCGACGTGGCCGCCCGCGCGTCGTTACCTCACGCGGCATCCGAGCGCCCCCGGCGCTGTGTGCGCCTCAATAACCCCCTGCCGCTGAGGGGGTCCCGGCCTGCTGTTCCCTGCTGAAAAGCCATTTTGTGCAATTATCCTGCTCAATATTGATAGCTTTCACCACTCCAGCCACGGCTAATTAAAAGACACACTGTGTAAAATTTTAATTAGGATTCGTGTCAGGGTGAGTAATGATTAAATAAAAAAAAAAAAGAGAGAGAGAGAAAAGGAAAACAAAAGTGCTTGCTGTTTGTGGGGGCTTTATTTACGACCTGCTGGTTTGTTGCTGAGGCTTTTTGTCTCCTCAGATTTATTTCACCTCCCAGGTTGTTCTCAACCCCTTGATCAGAGGGTGTGGGAGAAGAGCTGCTCAGTGTGACTCCGCTTGACGCGTTCCCGCTTGGAGGCTGTATGTTTTCTGCTAAATTCTCTGCTGTCCTTTCAATTAAACAGTAATGATTTTAGGAACCAGACATTTCCTGGGGATTGATGGCCAGACAACAGACTTGATTGTCCAAGGAGATAGCAGCCATTAAATTCAACTGGTCATTAGCTCATAGGGAAGCATCCTATATACCATTTACTATTGCAGCTAAATCATAAAAATGGTAAGGCATTCCTTATGGTAATGATAAGGCAGGAAGGTAAGACATTGCCCTTTATTTTAGCTTAGATGATTTCCCTTACTTCGTTTGCTTTAGAATGGAAAGATGATGCTCAACTTACATGTCGTACTTATCATAAAGTAATGTCTAACATTATTAGAGTGTTAGCTGTTAGGTGTGTGGCAGCTTTGGAAGTGTTTTCAGGCTTGTCACGTAATATCGACATTTAATGCATACAGGCTTTAATAGAAAATGAGTAGAACAGGAGTGAATAAGAATATCAAATGCTGTTTAAAGTCCACAGTCTACTTTGGGAAGGTTGTGCATTTGTGTCTCTTCTTGTTGAATTGCTTTGACTCTTTCAAGTTTCCATTGTAGAGAGATTTAAATTTAATGTTAGATAGTTACAAATGTGTCACTCCTATCAGCCACTTTTCTCCTGCTGATATCCCGCACTGAAATGACATTACTGAGGTTGCGACGGGCTGTCTTTTTGTGCTATCATTGAGACCTTTACTCAAAAGGCAATGATAACTTTTTGCAGGTTTAGATGAACAGAGACCTAAATTATGTACTTTAATAAGAAATCCAAAACCTAAGAGGAACTGAGTTCATGGATATAAGTTCTGGATCTTAGAATGTTAATGAAAATGACCCTTGGCAATAGCTGAGCCTTTCTACAGAGCTTTGCTGTTTGTTTGTTTGTTTTTTAATAAGTAGTGTTTGGAGAGGTCAAAACCAGGCAAATAGTTCAAAGGGCATTTCAATACAATAATGCCACAATTAACATAGGGTATATTCTTCCTGTTGCAAAGGCAGACTGGGAATTGTAAGTATTGCTCTTCAGAGTACCTAAGTGATGCAGTGTAAGTGATGGGAATTGGTGTCGAGAGTTCATTGTTTAGAGACAAAATTAACTGAGTGTGGAGAAAGAGCAATTTGCATTCATAAAATGCTGAAATTATTAGCTTAATAAATATTGGAAGACATATAGGAAGGAAAATTCCAATGTTAAATAATTGCCAGCTGAACCTCTATTATTTGTCAATATATCATTTGTTTATGGGCAATTTATTTTATTGATTATTTCAGGGCTCCATTAGCTCTCATTCGGAGGCTGTTGCATTTGGTACCACCTGAAGTTGCTGGTCTCACTGAGATAAGAATCTAAGACTGCCTGTTTCATCTGGGCATTCATCTAACTTTTAATGTAATGTCATTAGAGTATATTTTTCATTCTTTTATTTATTAGACTAAAATAAGACTGTCAGAAAAAAAATACAAATCACCTCATGTTATGTGAAGGCTCTGAGTGAACCAAGTTATTTATATATAAGGTGATTGTAGACTAAATTTTAGCTTAATTTTATATTCTAATGTGGTTTGGATTTTCCTTTAGACAATATAAACATGATGACAGGTTCCTAATTAACTGATTTACAGCTCTTTTGGAACAAATGGTTATTAATATTCATAAATGCTTGCAACATTTAAACAGATGTACAACTCTGGCATGACAGAAATGTATACTAATTGGGAGATCTAGAAAAGCACAACGCTGCTGTGCTGCTTGGTCTTCCAGCATGAAGAATGCTTCATTTTAAGTTGGTGCTTGTCTTCCCTGGCAAAACAGTAACCTTTGCTAATAAGCAGATGTTTGCTACTGTGGTACATCTGGTAATTTGTTTTTAACATCCTACAGAGCAGTAGGGGGGGAAGCTGTTGCCCTTACATACAGGGTATGCTGCAGTTAACAAGCCTGATTTCAACCCATCTAAGCGGGAGGTGCTTTTGAAAGGGTCATCTATAGTTTGTTCTTTAATCGATCTGGTGGGAGTTGAAGAAATCATCTGCAGCTAATGCAAAATAAGAAGTGATCCACTCCAGTCACAGACGTGGTTGTGGGCTGTTGCCAAGCTAAGCAGCTTCTGAACTCTCAGGCACAACCTTATCGCACCGAGGACGCCGCACACTGAAGGTGCTGCCATGCTGCACCCTGCCAGTTGGCCCTACTTACAGCTTTGGAATTTCCTGGGGCCATAAGTAATGTCGGATGTCTTGCGAGCACCCTGATGTGTATTAACCGTGGCTGTGTATCATGACTGCATATGATTTTTACAGTCACTGCTCACCCCAAAGAAAAGAGTGTTCCATTCACCTCCTTGGATGGAAGGAGAAGTTTACTGGCTGATATCTATGGCTTAGTCCTCTCTCCAACCTTCCCCTCTACCCAATCCCATTACCACTGAAACCATCCGTTGGGATGTAGGTTTCCAAGCAGGTGGCAGGAGACCTTAATGTCTGCATCCAACCCTGTAGTTGTTGCAGGACTAAAGATGTTGAGCTCTGCTTTAGCGATCTGAAAGTGAGAAGCAGTGGCAGTATCGTGTTGTTAGGACTTCTCTTTACAGTGCCTGGGTTGCTTGTGCTGTCCTTGCTGCCGTGTCTTATTTGGAGATTTGCAAACTGTTGCAAGCCCTGCCCTTGGGGAAATTCTTGTGTAATTCCCTTGACCTTATAACCACTTCTAATTTGTCCATTTAATTTGTTAGTGATAGATTTGCTGAGTCTGTCCACCAGAATGGTCACAAAAATTATGTGTAGATAGGCATTAGGTATCCTTGCCGAAAGGATCGGAAGACAGGAGTTCCCTGTGCCCAAACTAGTCTGAAATGAGATGTAAAGCAGCCATTGCAGCATAACCTTGGGAGCAGCTGTAAGAAATCACTCTGTAACATTGATTTTTTGTGCTAATTTACATATTCATTAATTATATGTATAGCGTATATAATCGCACAGTAAACTCAAGGTAAACCCGGTTACCATAACTTCATTAACATATATGTCATAGCAACATTAAATCAGACTACATTCATTATTTACCTAATCTTACGCCAATATTCAGCCATTAAAATAATATTTTGTCTCTTACAAATTCTATGATTCTTTATCTAGTCAAAACACACTCCACTTATATATCACAAAAATACAGCAAATATATTCAAGACCTATCTTCTTATGGGATTTATTACTCTCTTCCACAATTAGCAAAAACAGACAATATCCATTTCCCAAGTAAAATCCTTTGCAGTAGAGACAACCCTCTTGTAAGAAAAATACTATAAAGGATTAGCCTTTATAGGACAATTAGTCCCATAACTAAGAGAACTAGAAGGACCTCCAATTACTGTTGCACAACATTTTACCAGTTGGAGAAGTCAAAATCTGGCACAGGATTTACTTTCTTGTTTAAATTGAATATTGCTTTAGTTTTGGAACTTAACACACTACACACGTGCTTTCCAACCTTGTGCATTGGCATATATTGACAGTGCTCCTGCTGGATTTAATTTGTACACACTGTGTCTTGTTGCGGTCTCCCATTAGCCAAGGCTGCACAGTTATTCCTGAGAGCATAATTTTCTCCCATTGATTCATTTCCTATGAGAACATTTTTTTCTAACGCACTGACCCACCAGTGTGGGGGGAGAAAAAAAATTAGAAGGCATTTTGGGTTTCCTATGCTGTTCCCCACTTATCAAGGATGGCCACTGTGCAGGTCAAGGGGAAGTCACCTTTCCCACGTAGTTCCCATCACTGTTATAGTTCACTAAACTTTTGTCTTCCAAACTAAACTCAGGCTACTTTCTGTCATGACCTAGTTTTCATACCAGTGATGTGAAACAGGTAAGAAGCAACTTGACTGTGGGGATGCTCCAAGGTCAGTATGGGAAGCAGGATTTATTGAGTATTCCTCCCTCTCGGAGCAGTGGAATAGGCTGACAGCGGTTTGTGTGCTAGAATGCTAATTACATGTTTTCCTGGGCAGTTTCTGAGGAACTTAATTCGTTTATCAGACAGCAACAGGATCAGTAACAAGAAAAAAGGAAAGAAGTGGCTGTGAGCACAGAAAGAATTGCATTGTATTCAGTCAAGTCTGCTAGCTCATAGGCTGCTGTCTTATTTTGTAAGAGACCCTTATATTTGCACAGAGTTTGGCAAGGTGGCTCCATCCGAGTTCAGTTAGGATCATTAAGATACTCTTTTTATTACTTGGATTTAATACACAATTTCTGATTCCTAAAATGCAGCTCTGGAAGCATGTGCGTGCGTGTGTGTGTTTTTATTTTCCCTTTTTTTTGTTGATACAGCCAAGTGCCTGCTTGCTTGTAGCCAGGAATTGTTTGATGGCTTTGGGGAACAACCTTGTAAAACCCGAATGCTTAGGAAGGAATCCCAGCAGTGCTGGGCATAATTTTCTTCAATTCAAATATATGCAAATCAAATAGGGCATCCACAGAGGCCATTTATATTGAATATCTTAGCTTTGATCGTTTTTTGTGATGTCTGATCTAAGGCACAATCAGTCATAATTAGATAAACCTCTAACCCCAATCTAGAGAGAGAGAGAGACCTCTTGGTTATTCCATATTGCTTAAAATCATTAATGGCAGAACCAGAGAGGATCACATGGGTCATTCTACCCTATTACTCCCTGATGACTTCTCTGTATTATCACTTCTACTAATAATTTA
Source organism: Tinamus guttatus (assembly GCF_059628265.1). Classification (NCBI taxonomy): domain Eukaryota; kingdom Metazoa; phylum Chordata; class Aves; order Tinamiformes; family Tinamidae; genus Tinamus; species Tinamus guttatus. The sequence continues at coordinate 3,823,112 of NW_028288561.1, forward strand.
AATTCTTCTAAATCTAAAGTGATAATGTTATATGCTTTTCCTGTGCTCTACACTTTATTGTTCTACTTCACAGTGTTCCCTAGGCTTTGTCTTCACTGAAGGATTCTCTAATATGTGCCCTAGGCTGTCATGAACTGCATGTTTTCATGTCAGACCTGCTGTGTTTGGATTTTCAAACTACTTGGCTCTATGCAACTTAGACACAGATTTTATCTTTGAAACCCATTTTGCCAGCCTTCGTCAAAACCTACAGGCTTCTGCATTTCTTAGGTGCATAATTACCTCCTAATATAGAAGGGAGCTTAATTAATCAAGGTGGAAGCTTAGATACCTGTTCTGTAGTAACTTCAATCTCCATTTCTGGGCATGTGCCTGTAAAGAACCATTTCAGTCCTTGGAAACGGGCACATTTCTAGTGTCTAAGTGCTATTCCAGTCCATAACACTGGCATTTGTTGGCCTGTTTTGCCTGGGCTGCTCCAAGTAGCCCAGATTCCTGCCAGGTTTGGACTTTGCTCAGCAGCTTGGGGAAACACAAACATTTTCCCTGACAGCCCCCCTTTCCTCAGCAGCCGCCTTGAGGTTAATACAAAGCAGGATTTCTCTCTCCGGTGGTAGAGGGAGCAGAGCTCGCGGTGCCTTTTTGAGTCGCTCTGTGCAAACTGTTCCATTTTTCATGGGATAAATTAATATTTATTAGAGCACAGAGAACGTGTGTTAGAGTGATGCCCTAGTCTGCTGAGAGTGGCACTTCTCAGGATGCAGATCTATGTCTTACCAACTGCTGTGCTAAGGGTAGGGGCTTGGGAACCAAGCGTCTGCTCCCACCGGCATGTTGGGATTAAATGCCTTGATCTTTTGGCTATACTTAAATATTCTGTGATCAAGTTTCTGCTCCTTTAGTCTGTGCAAAGAATAGCTGTTATTGGAGAGCGTTGGGAATAGCTGTCTGGACCATAGTTTAGTCTGTAGTCTATACCATAAGAGTTTGAGTGCATCGCAGTGAGCTTCAAGTATCTTCAGCCATGGAGGGAATTGAACCTGGATTTCCCATATCCTGGGAAACTGTGCGAATAAAGGGGTAAGTCAGTGGGACACAAATCTTATTTGCCCAGTCAGTGGGCAAATTAATTGCTTATGAAACATATATCTCCACATACTTGCGTAATTTGATCACATAAATGCAACTAGGTGTAATTTTTTGTTTTGACTTCATTATCAAGACACGTTTAATATTTTAAGTATTGAAAAAGGAGTCCAAGCTTCCCCTGGTATTTTTTTCAGTATTTCCTGTTGCTGCTGCTCTGGGTCCTTTCCCCAGCCCATGTCCCTGGGCAGGTTGAGGGGCCCGATGACACCGCTCCACCCCGCAGGGCTGTGGTGTCCCCTGGCACCGGGGCTGCCAAGCTGAGCTCCATCGAGACGGGCAGCGAGGTCAGGGCAGCTCTGCTGCTTCCTGCGCTCCTCATCGACAGAGGAGCCTTCTCGGCTTCTCTCTGAGAATACAGATCCAAACTGTCCTGAAAGGCAGTGCAGGAAGATGACCCGCTCACGGCTAGAAACCTGCATTGAATGTGAGGAGAGGTGCCTCCTCGGATGGCAAAATGCCACCTGCTGCACATAGATTTGTCCTGGAGAGAATATAGTCCTTGTTCCCTTGAGTTTTAGTGCTGCCACACCTGAACTGAGTATGGGAAGAGACAAGCTGAGGGGAGAGACAGGGCTTACAGTGAGAGGAAAGGCAGGAATGACCTTGTTCACATTGGCGAGGAGAGACTGGAGAAAGAACGGTGGCAGTCCCTGGGCTGGACCTGACGTGAACCCTTCCGGAGGAAGGCTGCTGCTGCATATCATGCACTGAATAATTAATAATATGATAATTGTATGTTCATACTTGTTAATTATTGAATATGGTCATCCTTCAGATCAGCATATGTACCTAAATCGAGGTTGTTAAATAATATATTCTACAAAATATCACTATCTAACTCTGAGATTCCTATGAGCATCACTTTATGTCCTTTTTTTGATAAAGGTTGATGTTTTATTTAGCACAGGTTAAAGTTAAAAGTTGCTTTTTACACGTGGTGGATAATCACAGAACTTGAATTCAATTGGCAGTTGTGGAAGCTGTTAGACCTAGTGTGCACACAGACTGTACTGGTCTAGTTTAAACGGGGTAACTCTGTTCCTACTCTTCTTTCAGATTTCAGTGGTTTATGTGCTTACTTTAAATCTGTTTCTAATTAACTTTGAACTAAGTATACAGTCAGATGTGGGTAGCTGTGTGATGGTTCTGTTCCTGCACGCATCTAGTTTGCTGTTTGGACACATCAACATGTGCCTATGATAAAAATCAAATCACACCAGGACTTTCACAGACTCCTTCCTTTGGTCCAAGACATCCGGGCAGAACTGCTGCTTAAATTAAGCTTGGGTAATTCTTTATGCAAACAAACTAAACAAAGTTCTCCTTTGCTCTGTTTATGGTAAATCTGGAGAATTGATGTCTAAACACTGGAATTGTTCTGCTGAACTTAGGAATGGCGCATGACAGCAGTCCAGAGAAGGATGGGCTTGATTGTAGTCGTTTGATTTCTAGGAAAACATCTGTGCAATGCTGGGCTCCATCAGTTTACTGGCTTGTTAGACTCTTTATTTGCTCTCCTCTAAACTCCTATTAGTGCATTATCGGAGGGCTTGATCCAGAGGCTGCTGAGATGCAAGGAAAAGTTCTTTGCAAGTTTAAAGTAATAAATAATATTAATTAATAATAGAGTAATAAGTACTTTAATTATAAATTAATAATTAAAGTAATAAGTAATAAATATTTAAGATTGCTTCAGAGAAATGAGAATGTTTTGCTCATTGACTTCTGCCTTTACTGTACAGAGAATCAAGGGATTCCGAAGGGAATCTTAAGGAGAACTGTAAGAAATAATGTGTTGAGAATATTTTCCCTCTCTTTTTTTCTCTTGGAGTATTTGTATATTGGAGAATGTGCAATATTACCCCATCCAGTTGTCAGAAGTGTTTCATTTGGTGAGGTAATTTCTCCTGAAGAGGAGGCTTGGGTGTGAGTGGGTATATTGGTCTCTCCGTGTCTCTGCGCGGACACTTGGACCAGCTCGTTCCCTTGTTGGATGTTCAGCAGGAGTTTGGATGAACTTTTCTATGCTAGTGAAATTCCCTTGCGTCTCATCAAGAGAAGTTACACCAACATTTGACATAACTGACTCATTTCATACAAACTAGTGAACTTTTCCTGTTATGTCTTCAGCTCTTCCCTCTCTGGCATTTGTAATGCAAGGAATTTTGTGGAAAACATGAATTGTTTCAGCAAGAGTCTCTATGTTTGAATTGACATGACTACATGTGAATAAGCTGAATAAACCATGTTTAAATGATGTGAATTACGTAAGTCTAAATCGGGAGTTTCTCCAGTGTTTACTCTGGAATCATACCCACAGCTGAGCATGGGTTTGGCCCAGAATTATTACATGTAACCGTGCATGTGCATGAGAGAAATAGTGCTCAAGAGAACGGTTCTTCCTTTTTGAAAATTGTTTTCCAAGTTGGAAACTTCAACGTGTAACAAAGTTTATAGTTCTGTATTGGCTGCACTTCTGCCTATCCATGTGCAATCCCGTTCCTCACCTGCAAGAGCCATCATCTTGAGGAGCCAGCGACTGTAATTCAGGTTTTTATTACTACGACAGAGGCAGCCATTTCTCGCTAAACAGCACTGAGTGATGTGTGGTGATTTTATGATCTTATGCAGGGATTAGGGAGTTGGAGCTAAACTCATTTTCCTTAGAGTCACATATTGGCCTCAAACCATGCTTCATGGACCATGCTGATAAAAAGCAAATGATTTTATTCAGTTCACATTAAATTCAAACTTCAGGCCCTGGAGATGTACAGAAATAATGTATTAACACTTATCTTACAGAGCTGAATTCTTCTAGGAATAGCAATCCCTCAGTAAGCAGAGCAGAGGAAACGCTAAAGCTTTCAGGAGTCTGGCATTTTGTCCTGAAGTGGGCATTGTGCTGTAAATTAAATTTTGAATTTTGGGAGTGTGCTTTTCAGGCAATGCTGTGCATGCTATTCCCAGGAGGATCACAGCAGTAATATTTGTATACAGTAAAGTTAATTTTAATCTTCTCCAATATTACAGAAGAGAAAAGCAAAGGAGGCTGAAGAAGCCAATATCAAGCCCATCATTTATCTGAGAGAATCCCTTCAGATTTTAGTGGGGGGGGGGGGGTCTTTTTTCTTTTTTTTTTCTTTTTCTTTTTTTTTTTTTTTTTCCTTTTTTCTCCCAATGGGAGAATGAGAAGGGAGAGGAAAGGGATCCAATGACAGAATCTCCTTAAGCAGACATTCTGGCTGATTCTTAATTACTGCATTTTCCTGTTATATTGGTCACGGTAGCTGGATAGCTGGTGTTGTGCTGAGGGAGGAAGGAGGCATTTTCACCCCAAGGATGCTGCTAAGAACATTGTATTTTTACTGCATGATGATTTAGTATCAAAAATACGCTAGAAGACACTGGAAAATTAAAACCTAAATGATGAAATTCACAGTATGGCAATGGAGATGGGTGGATGTATCATAGAAGAAAAGGAGACAGAGGAACTTTCTAATGCTGAATCATGGCAAAGAAATTGTATTATGGATCTTAGCAATGGAATAGAGCACATTTTTCTCCAGAGTTGAATGCATATAAACCTCTCCAGTATTTCCTTGGTCATTGAGTATCACAAATCGCAGAAAGATTAATAATCCACCTGCACTGCAGCAGTCTGTTTTTATGTGATCAAGAAAGCAAGTTTTTGTGCACTGTTATGCTTGATCAGATCAATGGATTCTGTTCCCCTAAATGAACAAAGTAGGGAGGAAACGAAAACATAAATTAATGCATACCACTGTTAATTACCACGGTTAATGTAACTGATTTGCTTGTGAAAAGAGACCAGTTCATCTAGGACTCCAAAAAGGAGGAGACTTGCCAAGTGATGCTAATATAACCTATGGAAATTGTGCAGAATATTTTTATATAGCTTGCAAGATTTTTAATATTATCTTTGTGCTGAAGCGTGCTGGCACAGCAGTGTTTGCAGCTATGCCTGGCGTTCTGGGCTCCTTTAGGAAGAAGGATTAGACGGATCCTACTGGATGTGCATGATTCCTTTGTAATGAGGCCCAGATAACTGCGGATCCGGGTTCCCTCCCTGGTCCACATGGTGCCTTCACTTGTTTGCTCTTTCTGTTTTTTTTTCCCTTGTCTGAAAGCCCAAGTGATGATGAGTTAGGGGCTGTAGGGACTGACTTGACTTGAGCAAAGCCATTCTCTAAACTGCAAAAAGGCCATGTCAGGCAGTGGTGGGTAATGGTAACCTGGAATCACCATAGATAGGAACAATCCTGTTCTTCCTGATTTTCGGCATTTTAGGGGCACCTCATTCTCTTCTGTTAAAATGCCTCCCTCTGCAAATCTTGCAGTGTACACCAAGCAAGCTTTGCAAAGCAGAGAAATTGTTTCTTCTTCAAAGGCAGTTTTATTTTGATATGTTTTTACCAGGGATAATGCTGGCTGTTTTTTGTTGAGTTGAAGTACATGACCTTTCCTACCCATAGCTATGTTTTGATCTGCCAGCCTTGATAAAGATCTCCTGACTATCTATCCTTAAATGAAATTCATTTCTTTTGTGAAATCTTCTTTTCTGCAGGGGCACTTGTTAGGTAGCTCTCATCTCTTTGAGATGCAAGATGTTCTAGGCAGCCTCACATTTATATTCTCTGTCAGCACTCGGCTGTGTCCAGGCGTGTTGCTGGCCCAGCTCTCCTGGAATATCTCAAATTCTTCTGTTTTTTTTCTTTATCTGGTTCCCCAAAATGGAAACTCTATCTTCATTTCTGAACATTTCCAAATAGAGTGGAATAAATTACATGCATCTTCCATATGACTCTTGTGACAATGCCTCCCAGAATGAGATTTGCTTTTTTAAAATCAGCATCATGTTATTGATTCACTAGAAGCTTTAAATATTTCTCTGCTGAGCTGCTGCCTGGCCAGATGGCCCTTGGTTTGTGCTCTGGGTTTCACTGGTTCTTCCGATGGGTTTGGCGTTTTGCGCTCACCTTTATTGGATTTAGCTTCATTGAACAGTTTCAGATGCTCTCCAATCTGTCAAGATCATTTCAAATTCTCTGCTCGTCCTCTGAAATGCTTGCAGCTGCCTTTAACTAGGTGTCGCAGGAAGATTTTCAACCATCCTGTACTCTGTTATTCAAGCTGACAGAGAAAATATTTTTTTTTAAACGGAGTTAGGACACCTCCCCCAGAGAAGCTCACTGAAAATATTTTCACTGTTTGACAGAGGAACAAATTCTCATAAGTTACGTATCCCTGGGTGGTTCTGGGGAGGGCACAGACGACTCCTTCCTTCAGCATTTGTGTCTCAGTGCAAGTGGTTCAAAGTCGAGCACGGTGTCGTGCCTGCGGAATTTGGGATGGCTTCTGTGTGGGTCCTGCACAGATTTAGCAGACAGCAACAGGACATCATTAACACTCCCCAAATGGTAAATGCTTCATTTATTCTTTGCATTTAGGTACTTTTTTAATTATTATTATCTGTATAAATCAGAGTGTTGTAGCACCCCTAGTCATGCTGACATTGTGGGAAACAATCCATGTGAGCAAAGGTTCTGCACTGTATAGAAACTCTTGGGGATCAGTGGAAATATTCCTCATGGGACTGGCATCATGCATGCCAGGCTGAATTCCCAAGGGAAACCTGGGGTTTTACTCTCACTCTTGCTTCTTGGGAACAGTTTTTTAGACAGAATCTTGAGCCTCCGTAAAAGTACATTGCAGGTATCATGCCTGTTGGATGGGGGTTTAAAAAAAAAAAAAAATCTCAAAAGTGAATCCTAAAGGCTCCAAACTTTGAGAATAAAAGGTCCTAAAATGATCAATAGGACTAAAAAGCCATTCTAGAGTTCTCTGGTCTTTTTTTTTTTTTTCCCTCATTTAAAAGGCATTAGCTCCTGATTTCTGAATGTCTGAAGCTCAGACAACTACCATGTAAGAGCTATACCTTGTTATCTTATTTCTAAAGTGCTTATATAACTGGATGATAGCCTTTTGTTGCACAACAAGCTAAATGTATGGTTTGAAAAAAATATATCTATGCAATGGAACACTTCAATTACGTAAACAAAAGGCCCAAACTGGTTATTTGTTCACAGAAATTGTATGTTGCGTTTGATTTCCTAGACTCTATGTAATGTATAAACGCAGTCAGAACAGATTCAGTGTAAGCTAGGAGAATACTGGCCACGCACACCATCATCCAAACTGTTGTGCTGATCCACAGCAATGGGCCATGCTGTGCTGCTGTCCCTGCGCCTGTCCCAAGCAGTGACGCCAGCCTGGTGGCTTTCATATGTGAAGTAGCTCTGGAGAGACTTGTTGCAGAAAGTAATGCCTTGAGCCTTTCCTCCAGAGGTTTGGGGATTCGTATTTTTCAAAGTAATTGCACCACACTGGTGGCGAGAATCCAGGGAGAAAGCTCTCTTGGTGAAGAAGGGACAAATGACAGCACCTGGGTGGCGGAGCTGGGAGCGTTTGCGAGGAATCGACGTTGGGAAGGTCCCGTACGCGCTGCGGCTGGGCAGTCCGCTCTGCAGGGCAGTGCGTGCACAAGGTAGCGCTCCTGGAACTCCTGCATCACTCCGATCCGAAATACTTACTGCATTTTATTAACCGAGCGCTGATTTTGTGCAGGATGTATTTGGAGGAAAAGGTGGGCCTTGCTTTTAAAACACAGCAACAGATTCCTTTACATTGTACACCTGCGTGCTTTTGTGGTCAGGCCTACCCTGCTTTGATGGATATATGATGAGATGTTTTAAGTTTTTAAGCATTTATTCAAGTATCTTAAGTATCAATGGCGTGTTTTTTTTTTTCTCCTGCAAACAAGTAACAAATAGACTTTCATATTTCAGTTGACTTTAACGGCCTACGGATTTGATGCACAACCTTTACTGCAGTCAGAATTACTATACAGCACATACACGGACTCTTCAGGTTATTGCCAGTAGCATACTCTAATTGCTCAGTGCGGCCCAATAAAAGCACTTATTTTTTAAAGAAAGTATCTGGAATTTTCCATTCTTTGTGTTGGAAATCAATGAGCAGCAGTGCTGCTTGGTCTCACAGGTTTGAGCTGTGTTGCTTGTTAAGAATTCTGGCTTGCTTTTCTAGACTTGCTGTGTTTTTCTACTTTATACACCTGTTTCCCTATTTATAAAATAAAATAGGTTGATACTTTGAAATTTAAAGTTGGCTGGGTAGGAAGAAGGAGAGGAAAGCTGGGAAGTCTTCCTGTTTTTTTTTTTTTTTTTTTTTCTGCTTTAAAAAGCTTTTACTTACAAGTTTGCTACTTGTAAGTAGCAAAGCTCTTTGATATTATTGAAATACTGAAATATATTTGAAATTTTCCAAAAAAATAAAAACCCATGCTCTATACATTCCGTGTTCCTTTTATATTGATATATAGAAGCCATGGCTAGTGAACTTCCTAGTGGAAAAGCTGTGGAATAAATTCAAGCAGATGTCTTGCATTCTGACTAAACAGCACTTCGTGTGCCAAAGGGATTTTCAATAGCATGAAGACTCTCGGTGACTATACGCCCTTTTCCCAAGGGAAGGCTCCACGGTATATGTTTGCACAGAAGATTAATTCCTCCCCAAGGTCTGTGCTGATGCTTTGCCAGCAAAGTTGAAAAAGGAACAAGAGCTACTGTGGCCCGTGGCTGCCAGCTGGGCATGTGCCCGGCGCGGGGCTCGCGCGCACCGGGCTGCTCGGGCATTGCTCGGAAGCTGAAGAGCAGGAGCAGCGTCAGTGAGCACTGCTAAACACTGCCCTGGGATGAGAACCCCAGAGGAAGGAGAACTAGAGAACAGGAAACTTCTGCTTTATTGAAAAGTGGCTCAGGCGTTTTGACTTCTCTCCTGCAAAAGCTTAGGAGAAACGTTCAGCACTTCCCGCAAGGTTAATTTTGTATTTTTGTCAGGCAAAGCTTACAAGCTCCCTTTATTACGCATTATACAGTCAAAACGTTGACATTATAAAATCAAATTCCTTTCATGCCTTGAACTAATTACTGTGCCCTTTTCACTTGAAGTATTGCCATGTCATGAAATTCCTTAGCTTAGTATTCAGAAAGGCATGAAATTCCACAGCCAATGCAAACAAGCTGTGAAATGACTAATCGCTGCAGCTTTGCTCATCTGACCTGTCTTGTGAAGGGACAGGACCTCGTGTGCAGCCTTTCTGGGCCATGTCTCGGGAAGGTTATGGGACATTATGCGGATCCAGGTAGCAATTACATACTTTGAACTGGTATCATTTGACTGCTAAGTGTCTCCCTACCGCTCGGAGGTTCCTACTGTGAGATGGCTGGTATCTTGCTAAATAAGTAGTGAAAGTTGAGGTTTAATTGGCTTAAAAATGGCAGCGGCAAGGCTGTCTTATGTGAAATGTTTAACTGGATAAACCTAACACTGAGGCAAAGATATAAAGTCTTCATAAGGTGCCTTTTTGTGCTGTAAGGAAGAGATTTTTTTTTACGCATTAAAGTTTAGCTACCAAAATCTTACCTTCCAGTTCTTCCCTTAGCTAATTAGAAAGACACTGCTGCTCACAGACACTCATTTCCAAACCTTTGTAAAACCTGGAGGCAGCAAGGTTAGGCTCTTTGGGACTATATAAATAAGTAAAGACATCCTGCTTGCAGGAAATCTAGTTCACTGGATAAAGTTACTTTCCTCTAGCCCTTTAATTTTCTGATTTAGTGTAATCTCTGACAATATTGCCAGTAGAGATGTCTCTCACGGTATATATCTAGAGGTATTTTCTTCAATATGCTCCAGACACAATCATATGGGTCTTTTTAAAAGGTTCAAACAGGAGTTTTAAATGAATATACCTGATTTGCATGTGATCTGCTTTAGGGAGTGCTTTTAGACTCTTGTAAGAGGATCCGGGAGCAAAGCCAGGCCTTGCCCACGTTTCAGAGGTGCAGAAGGTGGGATTTCTACTTGCGTTCTGCCGAGGCCAATGAACGCTGAGAGGTGACAGCCGTGACGGACACGCTTTGCAGAGCGAATGTCTGTCTGCAGCTAGGCTGGTCTACGAGGAAGGTGATTCAGAAAAACGTGGAAGTGATACTGTGATAGTCAGAAATTAAGAAGGACCAGAGAGCATTTGGTGCCTGGTGAAATCTGGTTTAACATGGTTGAGGCCTAGAACAACCCGCAGCTTTTGAAGCGCCGCTGTCTGAGCGTGCGCTCCCCTTTGCCAGTGCTGGAGCGGAAACGCCGTTAGTGAGATGAACAAACACGCGCGACGCAGCTGCACTGCAATCTGTTTTCCTTTCTTCATTAACCGCAAATGAATATGTGTAGGGGGTAAATGGAAAATAATGTTATAAAAATGTAAATGCTAAGTAGTTTGTGAGCTGGAGCTGCGTTGTCAGGTTTGGGAGGTATTCGTGTGTCATGTGTCACCCCATGGCCTTTAATGTCTGATGTCTGCGTTTCCTCTCCCCCCTCAGCTTAGGCCAAATGTTAAATCTGAGCACCAAGGGACGCAGGCCCTGAACTTTAAGCTCTGACTTGCGCTCCCTGCTCTTTTCGCCTGATCACTGATGGAAATGAATTCAAGCGGGTCTGCTCTGGGCATTATGGTAAGGAATCCTCCCTGTCCCTGCCCTGAAATGCTGTTTGCTTCCCCCCGCGAGGAGTTCTGTGCCGCATGGGCTCCGCACAAGTGCAAAAAGAAAACAGATGTGTTTACACGGTCTCCACGGAGACACGCGGACACCGGCTGCATCCACCCTCCTCGAGAAGATTCCCCTGCCTTCGTCTCCCCGAGACGCGGACTTGCAGGCAGGGGATTTGAAAGCAAACCGCACAGAGCTCTCGGGAGAGCAGTTTTTCCCCTCCTCTTTTCAGCAAAGCTTTCTTTGTGTGATCCTTCAGCAGAGGGGCCCGAATGGTGTGACGGATGAGTGGAGTTTCACCGGGAATGCACAGTCTGAGAGTGCCTAACTTTTATTAACATCTTCAGCAATAGTAAACTGGTAATTCCTCACCAATATCTCACTCATCAGCTCAGGCATACTAGTTGTTTCAGCTTATCCAGTGAGCACATGTTATTAGTTGGGAATGTTCAAGAGGTGATGCCGAACCCTATGGCAATTTCCTCCGCTCTTGCTGGGAGCATTGCTGAGTAGGTCTTCAGAGACATTAATTGAAAAATATAGTTCTATCTTTTAATTCCTTTGCGCTGGTCTGTGTTCATGACTCGTTGCAGTTCACTGTATCTCAGAGCAGTGGTGTTTAGGCCGTGCCATGCACATTACAGGGATCCGTGTGGATGTTTGGAGGCTGGTGGGGAGCCGGGAAGGGAGGAAACTCTTCCCTTTTTCTGCTCATTTTCTTGCCCTCATCTAACAAGTCTGTGCGTCAGCGCCTGCCGCAAGGGCCCGGCTCCCTCCAGTCGCACTGGAGACCGTGATTTGTTTACAAGTGACTCAGAACTGAATATATCCTTATAAAGTGATGAAGTTTTTAAAATAAATCATCCAGAACAAAAGAACAAAGCGTGAGCATGCATAGAGCCTCATAATGAGGTTTTCCAGTTGGCACATAAGTTTTTTTCAGCTCATGGGTGTTTATTCAAGCTATCATTCAGGAAAATGTTCTTCAGACTAAAGCTGGTTTCAAAAATCTTCATCCAGAAGGTAAAGTAGTAGCTTTGTTTTGTTGGTGTTTGGGGTCATTAAATTTTAAAAATGAAATATACATAGACATATTGACTTTCCTTGTCTTAAAAACGTAATCATTCAATTAAGCAGCAAAAATAACACTTTCTGATTTGGCAGACCAATCTCATAGAGAAAATGCATGGCAGAAAACAACAGAGAATGGGGGAAGGATCCAAAACTAGGCACAAGTTCAAAAAAATAAAAAAAAAAGGGAGATTTTCAAAGAACTGTGCGGAAAAGGATGTGCATGAATTAGTCTTAAAAGAAGAGAGGATGGCACACTCAAGTTAAATACAAATAATTCCCCCAAATCTCATTGTAAAGCTTTAGTTATGACATTTCTGTGCTAAATGAATACTTTAGGCATGTGAATACCCCATCCAACAAGAAGCTGCTGTTTGCATGTATAAAATTGTTCCTGTGGGTAAATATTTGCACAGCAGGGGCTTTAAACACCATATATATTAAGCCTTCTCTTAGAAAAATATTTAGAAGTGAATACTCTGATAGCTAAAAGTGGAGTAACAAGGCTTCTCAAATCTTGCTATCAACTGTGTGTTCCATAAAATACTTTTTCTGACTAATCGAGGGACCCATCTTTTAACTATACTATTTTTTTTTTTCTTGTCAAAGTTAACCAACCATTTTCCTAAAGCTGGTTTTGCATTTTTGTTGTGGTTTCTCCCAGGAATTGTAGTTTAAATATTGCATGTTCCAGTGTCCTCTGTGACCTAGAAAACTGTAATTGGGCTCCCTTTTCTATAGGAGCTATATCCTGGCCTTCCTGAGATGCACATGGACAAGGAGTCAGAGGGAGCACTGATGTAACATAGTGCAGATAATCTGGACTAAATTCAGGACCATAGAGGACAATGAGACTATATGGTATATGAGACTGTTGGCTTTGGTTTTGTATCTTCCTCCTTCAAATAAAGCATTTTGAAGAGGAGTTTTATAACATTTTTTTCATCTTTTTTTATTTTATCGATGGTAGGAAATCATTGTTTACCTGCTCTATGCTACAATTTATTTGATTTAATTTATGTTGAGAATCAAACAAGTTTAATATTGAAAGTCATTTTTAGTCTCGCTGATAGACTAAAGAATATCTTACTGGAGTTGATGCTAAAATTCTGAAAGAAATCTTGGCGTTTCTATGCCTGGTAAAAAATGGTAATCTTGTGTGGGTGGTACGATTTCTTCTGCCAATTCCCACCAGGTCTACACAGACACTGAGATGGTAAAACTCCAAGAAAACCTCCAAAAGAAAGTAAAAACTAGAAGCATGGCTTCTTTACCTGCAGGGCTTGAAGGCTGCCTTCGCTGTCTCTTTTCCCTTGTCCTCCCCCGAACCTCAGAAATCTTTCAGTGCTCTTTTTGCTGAATTTGGATTTCACAGCTGTGCCGCAAGGACTGTTAGACCCTTAGCAGGTCTGTTGTGAGCTGTGTCACCAGCCCGTGTCTCTGCAGGGCACCTGCACGGCCGGAGCAGCTCTCCGTACCTGGAGGTGAAGGAAGACAGGCCGAGCACACACAGGGGCGAACACCCACCTATTGCCACGTGCATCTGCACCCTGGAATTTCAGGCCTGGCTGCTTTTGTCTGGTGTGGAAGAAAATACAAAACCTTATTCTGAATATTTCGTGCTATAAAATCAGGTTTGTGCTTGGGCTGCCATATAGGCTGCATTTCTGTAAACATTTTGTGTGTTCCATCAGAAGATTTAAATGAAAGCTTTAACTGGTTGCTGTGTTCACTGGGTCTGCACGAGCTGCCAGGGACCATTTTTCATTCTTTCAGATCTACAGCTTGAAACTTGTTTGTTTGAAAACCAGTGGCAGATTTATTAAATGCCACATTCAAGATGCATTTCATTTTATTTTTGCCATTCCAGTCACAAGTTACCCACTTCTTCCCTTATAATAATATCCTAGTCTTCTTATGAATGAGGTCTTCCAGCTTTTTGTCATCTGCAGCATCTGTCGCTTCATTCCTCTGTCTTGTGCTGTGAAGGTTAATGCAAATGTGAAGTAAGACCAGTCTTGAATTCGAGCCCCAATCTTTTTAGGCAGCTCCTCACCCACCCAGTTAATGTCCATCCTTACTAACTTAAGTAATAATAATTTCTCATATGACATCAAGTGCTTCCTTAAAGTTTTGCTAGATTAAGTTGGCTGTATTTCCTTAGAACATGGATTGCTTTAGCAAAAACGTATTTATCTGGCAAGATGCAGATGAAATACAAAATGTATGTACCTTCTCCCCATAATCCCTGTATCTTTAATTACCTTTTCTTATTCAGCCTGTGTTCTAAAGCTCAGTCCAGTGATTTTTGCATTGGGGAATTCTGGAACTTCTTCACAACAGGGAGACATTCCTGCCCGAGTGGCATGGACACCACCGTTCCTTTCACTGGTAGCAGGTTTGCAGCCCTTGCAGAGGGTCCTAGTTTTCCTTTTGCCTAAGTCAGACCTTTAAGGCAAGGAAGAAAATCTTGTCAGTTTGCGTTCCATTTTTTTCACTTTATTCTCCTCTTCAGTCTCTGCCCTGATGGTTGGCCAGTTGGCTGTCGTGTTTCTTTCTCCACTTGAGCACTGTTGCTTCTTATTTACAGCTGCCAGCTTCAGGCCTCAAGTTGGTGCTTTGTGGATTTACTTTTATTTCTTGCTTAATATCTAGGGGAAGTTTCCAGCTGGCTCATTTCCTCATTTTATTGTGTTGCAAGATCTAAGCCGGTGCCTCTTCTTTCTTTTCTCCTGGTAGACCAAAACTGTGTTGTGAAAGTTTCTTCAGCTTGCACGTAGCAAGGAGATAATATCCAGAGTGCATCCTGACCCAGCACCCTTCTGGTGATCCGTGAACTTGCTGTTTAGAGCTGAGCACTGTGCTTAAGGGCAGTAACCAGCCCAGGAAAGAGTGCAATATAGCTTATGTTGATGGTTCATTTTAAACCAGACATCCTGAACCACAAGCTTTCTAGCTGTGCTGAGCTCACACATTCTGTCTCTGCACTGAAAAGCTGATAGAGATTTCAGGTAATTAAAACAACACTGGCATCCTGAGAGCTGTTCTGAATCTTATGAGTGGTGCAGGGTGGAGAGATGCAAACAAGATTTCAAAAGGAGAAGTCAGACCAAATTCAGAATTTTGGATGATTTATTCTCTTGTGAAAGGGTTTTTATTTCTTTTGTTCTTAGCTCATGCTGCCTAACATACAAAGACTATTGTTGAGGCAAGTATAAGGATTCCAGTGCAATCCAAATACTTCTTGTCTTCCAATGGGAATGACATCCTTTAACTTTTGTGATTTCATCTCTTGTATTGAGGGGTATGCACTGGGTTTCATTATAGCTTTAGAAATACAAGTTACAGATGTGAAGCAGTGAAAAGATCTGTTGTCAAAAACAGAGAGATAGTGACAGTGTTAATGGAGCTGTATTCCAAAACAGGGCAGAAAGATTCGGAATTCGCTGGTATGCCAAGGCAGCCACGTCGCTGCAGCGCGTTGCCCTGTGCACACATTTGTACGTCTGCTGCACGGAGGGTATCAAACCTGTGCGTGTCTGTCCGCATGCTCTCTGCTGCCGGAGCTCATTGCGATTGCATCGAGCCAAAAGGTCTGCTCTGTGTTACGTTCTCTGCCTCATGGTGCAGTTACCTGCCAGCCACGTTGTGCGCAAATCGTTTCCCCTTCGAGAGGAAGTGATTAAATGACAGACAGTAGAAGGATCGCAGCCAAAGTTAGGAGCAACACGTATCTGTCTGAAGATGTGCCGTGGCCACGTCTGATCTCTTTTTCCAGGTCTTCTGTTTAGATAAGCAAGAGATTTGGGACCTGTTGCAAATGTTCAGTTTGGACAGGTACACTTGTCCTCGGGGAAGGGTGTGAATGTTCACCGTGCAGGTGTAAGCCTAGCGTATCACTTTGGGAGTTTAATCTAAATTATGTTTGACAAAATAGAGTAGATTTTAAGTAGTGTTGGGATCAGAAAGCAATTATGTGTAATAAGGAACTGATGGCGAAAGCAGAACTTTTTCTTATGTGACGCCTGGGACAGGGAACAGAGACTAAACAAATCCATCAAAATCACTGAATTCTCTTGCTGTGCCAAATGTAGCTCAGTCGCAGCGAGGCCCTACATATGTTTCCCACTTCCACAGGGACCCAGCCTGGCTAGTCCTCTTATCTAAATCAGAAGGGCATCTTCTTCTCCTCAGTCACGGTTATTAAGCCAGGGTTAAACTGCAAGTACAAGTATTTTTTCTCTCGTTGTCTGGTGCTGATAATGTTGTTGAGTGCCAGTTGTTCTGGAGCGAGCCCATTCCTCCTCAGAAGGGCCAAGTCTTGTTTTGGCCGTGCTGTGATGTCCTTGGTTTTGAAGCAATTCTGGCTGGTCTACGTGCTTATACACGAGATCCCAGGGATAGAGGCTCCACAACCTAGGGACAGGCCTGTGCGTGTCACCTGCGTGTCCCAGCCTGTTGCTTTTCACGAGACTTGGCACTGTGAGCGCAGAGGTGCCGCGCTTGGCCCTGTTCCCTTGGCTCCGGTCCTGCAACAGCAAGCCAGCTCGCATCCCGCCAGGCTCGGGGCCTCCGCCGTTCCCTCGGGTGGAAGCGACGCAGCCTCTGCGCTGCTGGGGTGAAAGGCTCCTCTCGTAGCCCCTTGGGCCCTGATTGGGGTTCCCTGTGGGCCGGCTCCCAGCCAGCAGCTCGGCTGTGCCCTGTGCCAGCTAGAGCCAGAGCTGCCTGCTGTGCCTGGCTTAGCCGTTAGCCTCCCTCCGTACCCATGGCCCGCATCCCAAAGATCTGCTAATCCCTAAATTAGAGAGGCTGGAAAATGTGAGTATCCTGAAAGGGGGTGGGAATCTATTTGGGTTTCAGTAGGGAGCTCCTGCAGCACGATAACTGCAATTTTGCAGGGATGCAGACAAGGAAAAGAACTTGGTTTGGATTTCAGAAAGTGTCTGCAGAAATCGTTTTTGACAGCTTGGAAATTCATTCCACATTTGAAAAGTAAATAATAACATCAAGGCTACATAAACATTATGTATTTTCCATAGGGATGGCAGGGGCCAGGGTTCTTCTTTATCACTCAGGAGAATGCAGCAAAAACAGACCTGGAGAACTAGAAGTGCAAGAGGCAGCAAATCTCTTTCTTTATGGGGCCATTTGTTTTCAGAACCACAAAGATTATTCTGACCCGGATCATAAAAGTGTTGTTAAAGCAATTGGCGGATTGCAGAGGGTTGAAGCTTTGAATGGAAGAGATTAGAAGTCGTTATGGGCCTGCTGCAGACCTCCCACTACAGCAGATGCAAATAACTTTACCCCTATGCGTTCTGGCCATTTACATGCCCTGATTTCAGTGGGAGTCAGGAACATAAGTAAATTTGTCTGCGCTGCATGTAAATCTCCTTGCTCCATTTCCTTTCTGTAAAATAGGATCAGAAACTCTGTCCTGCCTTGCAAGGGAATGGCAGATAAATACCCTGAAGGCTGTTAGGGGTTTGTGCACTGCAGTAAAAAGGGGTCACATTAATAAATTGTAAGGACTGAAGTGCCCACTGTGACCTTTACCATACCAAAATTTGCAGGAATGTGGAGACACAAGGCCGCTCCACAGCATCGGATGTGTTCGCTAACGGAGTTGAGTTCGGGTGTCACAACTGCTTTAGACAGAGCTACGCTCCTGTCTGCCTCCTCTGCCCAGTGCCAGGGTGGGAAGAGGAAGGTGTGAGCTGGCAAGGCTGCTCAGGGTGGAGCCTTGAGATCCGGAAAAGCCGCAGGAGGGATCCTCAGCTGAACCTGTTTCTTCCATGTTGTGAAATTCCCCTGGACTTAAAAGCTCGACATGGCAGTAATTTGGAGCGGGGGGATATCAGTATATCATGTTTTAGCACCTCCCTGCCTTCCCAAATGGCCATTTCTGCCTCCTGTGTTTTTCTTACAAGGAGAAAACAATTTGGCACCTTGTTGCAAGGAGATGGAGGAAGAGGTTTGGGCTGGCTTCATCCCTGTCAGCTGAGTATTTTCTTGAGCGGCAAAGTTTGCTCTCCCCGCGTGTGCGCTGTGTCAAAACTAGGTGGCAAAAGGCTGGAGAGCATGAGGTAAGTGTTTGGCGAGCGAGCTGACATCCTGAAAACTGCCGGAGACCCTCTCTGCAACCGCTCCCGTGCTCGCGCAGGCCCGATTTCCACGTCGGGGCCCAAAAGGCCCTCGCGGAGCTGAGGAGTGTGACAGCGGGCGGCCTGCGCGAGTGGGGCCGGCCCTGCGCTGGCTGCCAGGGACCAGGCCGCGTTCGGCACCGCTGCCGCCTGCGGCCATGGGGACAGGGCCCGGGGAGGTGGCCTGAGGCGGCAAGTGGGGACGGAGGGAACCCGACAGGCTCCATGGTGGTATCCACCGCGCCACTGACCTGGATACTGAAAGACTGGAAATTACTAGAGCATTAGTGCTGTCTTAGGGCATGCTGTAACTTAGCTGCAAGGTTTTGTTTATCATTTGTATGTAAGCTTTTCTTTTATTGTGAGCTTTGCTGTAACTTTCCTGAGTTCTGGTTTTCCCCTCCGTTCTCCTTTTCTTGGTAACCCCACTGTGCTTCCTTTCTGGAAAAGAGAAAACCGTCTCGTGCTGCCTTAAAGGGATTCCCTAACTACAAAACTTGAAACTCCTCTGCACTCCGACCCTTGGCTCTGCCCCTAAAGCACAAACCACACGGTCCACATGAAAGCCTCTGTCCTTAAGTAGAATCTTATCAGGGGAAAGTTTACAAGATGCAAATGCTTGCTGTGCCCATCTTGACAGCCTGTCCAGGCTGTCAGACCCCTTTAATAGTCATTTTAACCAAAATGTAAAATATTTCCAAGTTTTGAAAACCATCGTTTACCCAATTTTGGTCAGCTAGTAATCACAGAAATAAGCTGTCTAAACAGTTCACTGAAGGAGGAGATTGTGCAGCCAGAATTCTGTTGTTCCAGATGGCTATTCATTATGCCCATAAGTCTCAAATAAATCAATAGTTAGTGACCTCCCTAATTCTTTTTCCTTCATTTATTTTCTCAGCTTCTTCGTAATGAGCAATTGCTAGAGGTGTCAGTGAACACATTTTGTCTAATTATGAACTGTTCCAAACGTGGATTGGAAAGTTCAACTCTTGCCTTCAGTGCTTTGGGGAAAGGCTGGGTGGAGAGAAAAGCAGAGCAGAGAGAGTGGAAAGTTGTGCAAAGAAAGGCACAGTGTTAATTAAGAGAGAGAGGGGAAATGGAGAGGAATATAAAGAAAACATCTGAAATGCTTTGAAAAGTTGAATGTACTGACCTAAAAGCCATGTCTATAGGAGGTAAATGCCAGGAGATGGAGAAATTAAGGGCAAGTCACAGAAGGCCATTACGTGCTGCAACCCCAAGCTTTGCAGCGCCAAGTTCTTGGATATCCATTTGCCCAGAGTAGGCACAGCTTAGGATATGAGTGCACATACTATGACTACATAGCATTACACACAGAGCATACAAGTTTGCTCTGTGTGTAATGTACACTGGCTGGCTTTAATTTAACCAGGAGCTTCACAGTCATGCAGCATGATGCTTGAATTAATAGGCTTTTAATTATGTCTCATGACTTCTGTTTCAGAGTCAGCTCATCGTTGGTTAGTGTCTAGTGCAACTCGGATTTGCTCTTGGGTGCCTGCAATAGACTTTATAGATTTATACAGATGATACAGGCACATTGCGGTAGGCTGCCTTCAGCATTTGCTTAACATCCTTTATAAGAGGGTCTCTGTGCATGTGACTCAGGATTTGCACGCTCCTTCTGAACATGAGGGAAACCCCTCTCCGTGAATGAGACTCACAGGTTTGAAAACATGGGCTGAGGTCAGTTCTCCTAAGCCATCCAGAGGAGATTGTGTGGTTGATAGTATTTCCCCCCAGATGACTGGGCGTTGTGTGGGTGCAGCAGCGTTCGCTGCTGAAGCCCCAGGCTGTTCCTCCATATGCCTTGCCCAGGATGATTGCAGCCCTTCTCCCAGACGTAACCTTCAGACCAGAGAGCTGGGCCCCTTTTTAGCTTCCTTTAGTTACTTACAGGTGGAACTGGATGTTAACCGAAAATAGTGATCTCCAAAGAGTGGGCACCCATCGTATACCTGACCATACGGTAGTTAGTGCTGTTCAGTCTGCTCGTGTTCCTCGGGAGAGCGTTGCAGATGCCGTGCGCTCAGGTGTGGAGCTCCGGGCACGGGGACGCATTGCTTTCACATTGCTGGGGAAGATCTGTTGTTCAAGTGAAATCTTGCAGTTGCCTAATATGTCGTTTGTGTTGCCAGCCGTAACAATTTAACTTAAATTGATCTGAGTGATTTATTTGATTACATATTCATAGTTAAGTTAAGCTGTTGCGTCTCTGTTTACTGTACTGCTGTTCACTGACAGATGGGGGAAAATATGCTAAATTGATGGACTCAAGATGATGATGGATAAATTTTAGTGATAAGCTTAGAAGAAAACAATATGCTTATATATATGTTAATACATAATTCCTAAGGAAGCCAGATAAGTAGAAAACTTGACAGAAGGGACTTAAAGTTATTCTTTATATGTTAATCCCTAAAAACATTTTATCTTATACTGTGTTTTTACTTGATTTGGAACCATCATCTTTATAACCCATTGACATGTGATTGCAAACATGATTCTAGATGTTCAACCTTGGTCTACTTTACCATCCAGAATCAGTTTTAGGAAGTTTGAGATTGTGAGATTACAGTGTTGCAATTCTTAAAAAAAAAAAAAAAAAAAAAAAAAAAAAAAAAAAAGGAAATAGAAATTTTAAGCCAATTGTGCATTAAGTGTTAAATGACGAAGACAGCATTATCTAGAGAGAAGATAGGTCATTACCTATGTGATGCCAAACGAACCTCGTGTAGCTCGTTATTCCATCACCCAATCGTGTTTCGCTTCCTGATGGATCACTGGAATTATAAAGCTATCGAATGCATTTTACTGCTGCCACAGCAGCAGGATTGGACGTTACTGCAGTTAATGGCAGGCTTCTTAGTCCATTAGCTGCTCCCGTTGGTTTTGCTTCTGACCATTAATAATGGGCTTGCTGCTGTCTGCTGTCAGAAGATGAGTTTTTTGTAGTCTTAGTATATTGCTGAGATAGCAGTAGGCAAGCTACCAAAGTTTTTACTTTTTAATGCATAATAAATTAACTGTAGATAGACAAGAGAGAAGGGCAGAATTGGCTGAAATTTAAACACAAAGTGGCTCTTTTAGCCATAATATGGTCACCATACAATGACTTTTGAATTTCTGCTGCTAGGTTGTTTTCATTTGCTGCAGTCACCCTTCCGAGGAAGCAAATGCTACACGGTGTATTTTGAGCAACTGACATGCAGAGAGGGGGCCTTTACTTCTGCAGACACTATCTACTTGTCTTATTTTCATGGCTGTAAAGACCCAGAGAAAACACAGAGCACACTTGATTGGTTCTAGCAATCTATGGACGTCAACTCCAAGACAACCGTGGGACCAGGTCTCGAGGTTAAACAAGAACAAACAAAAGCCAAATACATTATTCCTGCTGACACGAGGAGACTAGTTCTTTAAAAAATGAATACATAAATCCAGATTGACTTATGGTCAAACTTGGCTTGGTGCCACTAACTTCTCTTGCCACCTACTGTTCCCTTGATCTTGGCTGTTGCTCCCACTAACTCTCCGTTTACCGAGACGGGGTTGTTGTTACACAATGGTCTATGATTCTTTTCAAGTTTTGGCCAATTGTTTAACAAAAATAACATTTTGGAATTCACACTTCACTTGTCTCCATCAAAACAGTTAAATCAAGTTTAAATAGATTTTAAATGCCTAACTGATTTGCTCATTACGCTCAAAGGATGAAGCAGGATGCAGCTGGTGCTCTAATTAACGGTTTGTTCTCAGGGATACAGTTTGTTAAATATCAGATGTTGATATCTTTTGTACTGATGTTTGCACAGTACAAATAGAAAAACATTATTCATTAGATGTCACTTCTAAAAAAGAAATGACAAAAATCTCAGGGTAACCTAATTTAACAGGAACAAGGAAGCTTTTAACCAAGAAAATAAATTTTGTTATTCAAAAAGGACCTTGTGTAGGTAGGAAGTTTTCATGCTGTTTATGAAGATGAGGAGATGCAGGCTTTATCCAGAGCAGCAAAACACCAGAAGTAATGTATATTTTCTCTTGTTATGGATCATTCAATCCATTGCTAGTTGAATTTTACATTTCCATTCCAATGTACAAAAATTTAAAATTACTTTTTGGGGGAGGGAAGGAGAAGGATGATTGTTTTTTTTGTCTAATTTGGAACTTGTTGTTTTGTTTTTCCTTTCTCAGCAGACTTTCTTCCTGTCATTTCACAGAGAAATCTCTAGTTCCCTTTCACTTTTCCTAGCACACGTATTTTCCGTTCTGTCCTTCCATACGTTTCAGGTAAGGACCTTCTTTGTAATTCCTGCAGGCTTTCATGTCGAGTTCATTGATCTCGATCTTTGCAAATTTAATTTTAAAGAACATGTTTTCTACCTTGATTACAGCCCTTCTTGCTGTTCCTCTGTAACTGTGGGCATCTTACCCCACAAACGGCCTCTTTCTTTAGACTGTTGTAGAGCAAGACGCTCTTCGGTATGACCCGTGCAGAAAGCAAAACAGAACTGCAGCTCCCAAGGGCTGACTGAATCCAGCCCTAAAACGGGAAGGTCGGGAGGAGACTGTCCCCGCACGGGCCCTGCTCGGAATTCCGGCAGCTCCCGGGGGTTTTGCCGGCCGCAGCAGCGGGCACAGGGCTCCCGGCGGCCGCGGTGCTTAGAGGCAGGTAGAGGATGTGGAAGGAAATCTTTGCCTGTTGTGCGCCCCATCTGTACCATAGTCTGTTTCAAAATCTGTAGAGTACAAATCTGTGTCGGGATAAAATTTACCTAAGTGAAAAAAAAAGCACGGCTTTCCATGCTGATCTTTAAATCTGCCAATCCTTTTATTTAGTTAATTAACCAGCTTTCTGAGTGTATGTCAGTGTGTTTGTCAGACACACAAACAATGCAAGCTTAATTAAGTGGGAAAATTTCCTATGCAATAATGATTCCACTTTCTCTCGTGATAGTCCCCCAAAGAATTTCTCCTGCGCTAAGAAAAATTAGCCAGAGCTATTCTGAATATGACTGATCCCAAATCTTCTCTCACTAAATCTCAAATATGATTAGTGTGAACTTTTAATGTCTACAAACAACAACCTAAGTAGGAAATCTCAGATTTTCACTGCAGTTAAACAGATTAGAGGAAGCCTGTGATTCTGATTAATATCTACTAATGGCACGAAATGCTCACTTCGTGTTAAAATGAAAATAATCAGACATAATTTAGCATCCAATTGCCATTAGTTTCCTTTGCCTCCTGGTCTTTGTTATTTTCCTTTACCTGTTGCCTTTTAATGGCTGTGCTGGGGACTTTTCTTTTGACATAAAATTTCTATTAATATTTATGGAAAAAATAGTCTGGCAGATACTGCACAAATACCTTGGCCTTTCAATAATACTTATTTCTTGTCGCTTGGGGAAAGTTTGCTTTTTTCAGACATTATAAATGCTGTAGTCATACTTGAAACACCAAACAAGTAGCTTTACTCTATTTTTATTATGTAATTCAAGCTCAGGCAGCAATTTAACTTGTTTTCTTCCTGCTGTTTTTGTTTTCCCCCTATAGAACCACTAAAATCAAATTCAGTATTCATTGCCTGCCAGGGGTAAGCCAGCACTAAGACCGACAGACTGTCTGAGGATGCTTTTGTCAGCAGGTTGCATAAAACAGCAACATCCAGAATGTTTTCACTGCTTACTTGCCAGAGACATATGACCACTCTGGATCAGGGTATAGATGTGTATGTATATACACATGTGTGCATATGTATAATATATGGGCCTGGACTGAATAGTCACTGAGCTGTGTTTGAATTCCAGAAACCGAATCCGTATACAAAGATGTATCCTGCATAGATGTATTCTTCAAAATAAGTGATCAAATGTCTCCTCCATACCACAGTTTAAAAGCTTTAACCTGGCAATACTGAAATCTTTGAACTTGTAATAGAATTCATCATCAAAATAGATTTCAGGTTTTGCTTTAGACTACACCTGTGAAGTTCAATCTACTAACGTATGCAGAGCCCAGGAGTTACTGAGAAATACTTGCTTGTTGGCATCAGTCATAATGAAACAAACTGAAGAGAAACCAGGCACAGAAATGGAATTCAGCGTGGCAGAGGACCCGCACACGGACCTGGGGCTACTTTAAATCTCTATTTCAGGGCTTAATGGTGCATAAGGCATTTTCTGAATTCTCTCTGCTGGGATAATTTCCATTTGGCATCATTAATGACAAAACGAAGGCCTGGGTTTGGGCCTGATAGTCTCATATTCAAGATGTCAGCAACCTGGATGCTGTCCATGAGGCAGAATTTAGACGGATGCCGGCGTGCGTTGGCATTGGGCTGCGCTGACCACAACGGCTTCACGGTGCGAGATGGACATTTTAAACTAAGAGCTATTCATAGAAACAATTCTGTTCCCTCAGCTTCCAAGGAATGATTTTAGAGGATATGCAAACTGTAAGTATGATTATCCCTACACTTCATACAGTCTGCTGAGAACTCTCTGTGGGCTCTTTAGGATACTCACGGATGGTGTTATAGATCTGTGATCCATATAAATGATGATATATAAATAAAATGATATATGCCTATGAAAGAGTGTTGAAATGTTGCAACAACAAAATACAGAAAAAGCAAATCTTTGGGAATTCAATCACAATTGAAGGCAGGCCTTTTGAAATAAACCGTAAGTATTTTTATTGCCCTCTAAGCAGCACTTTCAAAATTTCCAGCTCTAGTGAGGTTACATACAGAAATAAGAAAATCAACCACTGAATAACCTTTTTTTTTTTTTTTCCTGAGTTGACAGATATAATAAACTAGCAATTTTCAGTGTGCCGGTTTGTGCAGCGATACTGAACGCAGGTGTTGTCCCATTCTGACTTGGCAGCATGCAAACACTTCTCACTCCTCATACGCTGCTGAAAACTCAAACTGTCCATCCTACCATAAACTATGAGCTGGAACTTGACTGTTTCCAGTAGACCAAGTCATAGATTAAATCTTAAAAATCTAAACTGGAGCACCCTGAAGCAGAATATTATATTTTTAATGGTAAATCTCCTTTTTATAAGAATTGAAGAATGCCTGGACTACATGGGAACTGCATGGGCAGTTAATATAAATATAATGAGGAATCTTTTTGTCTGATAAAGAGTTTCTGTTCTTTTCATTTAATCTGAAATAATTTAAATACCAAACTATTTTGCCAAATTTATTTTCATGTCCCATGTTGCCTAAAATATTCAGGAAATGAATTATCCATCTGGAGCATAGTCAGAACAGTAAGTTAAGCACCTTCAGCTCTGTCCCTTCCCTTTTTAACAAATCTCATGTTAATATAGCTAGTACTGTTGCATGTTAGTTCCTATTGTGAGTTTCTTAAATATCTACTTGAAATGGTATACAGCATTAGCCTGCAAAATGGTAGGGCTTTATCAATAATTGTTACACAGACATGACAAGGGCCTAATGGTTATGTCTTGTGATAAATGAGGGGGTGTTACTGGGGTGTTTCCAGTGTCACTTAGTGATTACTGTAAACAAATGTCAAATATTCAAAGACAAGCTTTGGGCTGTGCAAATCACAACTAGCATTCACTCTACTCAGCACTTAAGGTGACATTAGTCATCCCATATAGTCATCCCATAGTCATCCCATAGTCATCCCATATAGATTATCTAGGAAGGAAATCATTTTTATGTATTTAAGTGTTATTGCAGAAAGAATTTGGAGGGGTGAATCTAATTACCTGAACTAAAGTACAGCTAGAACATTGGTCTCTAAAGCAGTCTTGTTCCTGGCTCTTGGTTGTAGCCTGGGAAGTAGATCTGGACTTGTATTTTACAGGAGATGTTCAAAGGTGATGGATGGAGAAGCAGGGAAGGCAACAGGACAAAAAGCACAGGAGATAGCTGCAAACTCTGCTGATTTGCAAACAACATTGGGTCCCTTTTCCAAAACACTTTCAGATTATTTCTTGTTTGGGCGAGACTTGTTTTTAGGACTCCTTGTTGGCTTCTTTCCCAGATTTTGGAGAGAATCCAGATCTGTCTGGAACCTGGTCTTGCTGTCAGAAGGAGGATATATTTTCCAGTTCCGCTTTCATGAGATGCAGGGGAACAGAAGCTGGTTTCCTGGTGGATACAGGTTTCTGCAGCCAGAGGATTTCTTCAGTCTGCAAGTGAGGAACCGTCCTAGGAGGCCTCTTAGAGAAACAGGCTGCATTGATTCTATCAGTGGTCTGTATTTGGTCCACAGACTGTATGTTGGCCATGCCTCATTTAAATCAGGATACACGGAGATATTCTACTGCAGATTTAACTGATTTACCAGTAATATCTTTATCAAGAGAGCCACTGCAATTCAGAGGATAAACAGAAAACTTGTGTTTCATCTCCTTTTTGTCTTGTAACTCAGATCTTGATCTTTCCCACACCTAAGTGGGCAATTTGCTCATATTTTCAGTTTTGCTCTGAGATCTTCCTTCGGCAGAAGATTAGGTAGCCTATAAGCTTCTGAGAATTAGGGTCTGTTTTTTTGTGGTTCTAACGTGCTCGGACTGAGGGATCTTCACAGCAAGGCATTCAGATAAAATCCATGTGTTTTTGCATTCCAAATCCCTGCTGATTGGTAAACTGAGATTGCTCAGTGTTAGCAGAAGGTCCTTGAAAAGTCCAGTCACTTCTAAAAATAATATTTATGTACCTGTTATGCAGATATGGCATTAGGTGTTTAACCTTATTTATCCATATTTGAACATACTGGCTTAGACCAGTTTGCTTTATTTTTCTCAGCTCTTCCTCCTGGCTCAGTTTTATCTTCCTAAATAAACATTGCTCTAAGGTATAAAAATGTTGTATCGTATAGGAGAGTCTCTATACATGTAAAAGCAATCCTGTTAATGTGCTGTACGAATCTGAAGGCAAACTGCAATTATACTCTGAAGGGTTGTGGAAATTTTCCCTGAATATTTTACATAAACAAGTCCATTTGTTCATTCAATAAACCTGGAGCACTTCAAAGCAACTGTTTACATTAAGGATGAAACAGAAAATTTGGATTGGCAGAATTCCATCCTCATACCCAGACAGCTGTCAAGTAGATACATAAACATTAGGGAGCTAATATATTTATGCTAAAGGGACAGCTGAAGCCAAAAGCAGGGTTTTTGGATGGAACATCCTGATGTGTTAGTGCACACGCTCCTAATAGAGGAAACAAAATGACCAATGTTGGCTGCCAGGTCTGTTTTGGTCTGTTAGACCTGCCACAAAAACTCCACACAAGCAAGATTCAGGAGGAGGCTCCCCTTCAGAACACCGCAGGTAGAAGAGTTTGTGCTTCTCGTTGTCATTTGGCTTTTAGAACTAAAATGAGAAATTTCGGGTCACAGAATCTGAAAATATTATGAAGTTTAGGAGGAAGAAGGAGTTTTGAAACGAGAGCAGGGCTGGTGTCTCATATTATACTGCAGGTCTCAGGAGTCCTTGGGAAAACAAAACCAAGCAAGAGGGTGAAGCTGGGTAGGGCCTGTAAAGCTGCATTCATGGATGTTTGTTCAAATGCAGCCAGTTCAGCCTCACTCGGGTTGCTTTTTTCCTCTTGTTTTTCCTTGCACCTTCATATGGGCTTTCGTTCATCCCAGTTAGTGGGAAAAGCTGTGTGTTTATATTCATAAATACACATAGGCAGATTGTGAGAAGCGTTTTCTTTATTTCTGTGGCTCTCCTGGGATCCCAGAGAGAGACCAGCCTCCTGCCTTGGGCATCTCGATGGGGAAGCTGATGGCAGCCAGTTGTGATTGCTTCTAGTGGAAAAAGGCTAAGAAATGCAGAACCGAGGCGTTGTCTCTTATCCTAAGTCAACATGAAAATCATAAATTTGTTATTAGTGCCATATTACCATTCCTCTCCTAGAGGATTTGAAGTGCTTGAGATTAATTGTGTTGTTTCTGTTCAGTTGGGACAGCTAAGGAATCACCTCCAGTTTCACCTTTAATAACAGTACTGGCTTTTAGACAATGTAGCTGCTTCATGGGGTAGTGAAGAAAGGGGAAGGGAAAGGAGGAAAAAAATGGATTTCTGACCAAGTGATAAATCCATCATGATATATGAATTATTTTCATTGTAGTGCATTTTTATACAATATTTTAAACTTTCTTTATGTATTTCTGGGTTTGGATCCTAAGTGCTTTGCCTAAGCGGTGATGGGAGGGGATATCAGAGATTCTGTCCAGCTGATGATGACATTACTGTAATCAGGCCCTTTCTCTTCAGCTAACAGTGATACTTGTGTGAGCAGCTGTGCATAGGCCAGGCCCTGGAGAAGCTGATACCTATTGAACCCTCTTGGGGTGCAGAGTTGAGCAGAGCTTAGGGTCTGGCTTCTATATTGCTGTATTGCTGTCTTCAGTCTTGTTTATGCAAGCAGTGGAAGAAACCACAGCAGTTGCTGCTCAGTTGATCCTGGGTTAGGGTAAGGAAATGAACCCATCATCTTCTGGAGTATCTTCTAGTTGTTTATTCAACAGAGAGTCTTCCAGTGACTACAATTTTCAAATCTAGGCCACAACAGGAGCTTTGAATTGATGATCCCTCCCTAGTGCTGGAAATGTTCAGGTTGATTGGGGCAGCATACAAAACTCCCCCAATTTGGTTTCTTATGATCCAAAGCTCTATGAACACCCTCTCCCTTCTTCCCCATGTCCCCTGCCCCTGATAAAATCACACCTTAATTTGTTAAAAATAATAGAGAAGGAATGAAAGCTGGATAAGGTGATGTGAGGCTTGGAAACTTCAAGGGCAAATTCCCTGGCTGCTTTATCCCAGTGGACCAGGTTGATCTGTGAAGCTCATCAGAAAGAATCTGCACATTGAGGGAGATGTCAACATGAGCTTCTCAGTCATTCCATGCACTCTTTTACATTCTGTTCTGATGCCAGGTTTTAAAAAGGATGTTATTAAGAAGTTGGCAATGAGGGGAAAGAGCAAGAGAAAGAAGATGGTAGCTGAAGCCTTCAGGCTGGCTGTTTTTCCTGAACTAGGGGATCCTGAAGGCAGAAGAGCTGCGTGCAGACTTCAAGTGTAGCTTCAATCACTCTCAGCCCTGATAAACTTGAAGTCGGGAGATGGAGATGGTAGAGCATCCCTGCTGTTGGGAATGCTGGCTCTCTCCTTGCCTTTGGGAGCAGGATCCACCTGGCAGGCACTGATTGATTGAACTATCTGGCCCTGCATTATAGCTACAAGAATGCAAAACTTGTGGGAAACCAGATAGGCATCATCTGCGCAAAGCACTCACTGGATTCAAAATTGCTACATTAACATTAAAAGTGGCATGGCAAAAATGACCAAATTGTTGTATCATCCAAATGATGGTCTTCCATGAAACACAGCTATAGAGGAGATTCCTGTCTGATTAGAAAATTAACCACAGTCATTAGACATTAGAGAGAGAGAGAGAGAGAGAGAGAAAAGTTCTACCCCATCATTGGCAAACAAACAGTGCATTCGTCTAATTGCTGGTGCATGGCAGCCCTTTTCTTACCTGGCAGGGTATTAGAGGAGGAATTTTCCCTTTACTACCCACCTCTACTGCCACAGATCACCCAGCCTCTGCAAGCAGAGAAAGACACCAGCACCCATGAGCATGGAGCTTTGAAGCCTCCAAGTCCCTGCTCTGCCCAGTGCTGCAGCCCAGGGGCTCTTGTCGTATCAGCACTTTCCCAAGCCCGAAGCAGAGCAAAAATTGGACAGAAACATTACAGTGAAATCGGGGGATTCTCCAGTAGTTATTTTTAGTGCTATACCAATGAAACGTTAGGAATCTTGCAAGATCCGATAAGGCATTTATTTGTATCTGTTGCTTATCATATTGTTCAGTAGTAGCTAATAGCGTGAGCCGCATTATATATTCCAATGCCTGGAAGGATTCGCCATCCTCCATTCATGAATAACACCTCCAGAAGTTGACTTATAAATGCGTTGTGAAGTTCTGCATGTACCTAGGGAATATCCAGTATGGATAGAGATTACTTTTTCTTTTGAACCCTTTGGTAATTAAATTGCATAACTCAGTGTGACTTGCAGTCTTCAGGATTTATATTCCCATTTAGATTTGCTTAGATTCACAGGGCCAAATGCAAAGGTGTTATTTGAATTCCTTAACAACTAACTTTGGGTTTTCATGTTTAATAATACAAGCTCCTCGATAGCACTTGCACTCTGTTGCTGTTTAGATGCATGTAATTAAACATGCAGTATTAGAAGAATGTGATTTGTTGCAGGAAGGAACATTAAAGGCAGGAAATGCCAGTTTATTTACGATTAGTGTAATCTCAGTACAGTCTTTGGCTCTTCTGCTTGCTCCCTAGATTAGAGAGGTCCTGTGGAATAAATACCACGTTATGCTGTGATTAAGGACCGTTTCATAACGCCCAGACTCAGGGGTGCAGGACTGATGGTGCCAGCGCATGCACATCAGGAGGTGCTTGGCTCTGCAGTGCCTGTCCTTGGAGGCAGGGCCTGTGTGTGCGTGGGCACGTGAGGATCTGCGGCCACGGCGCATCCCGGGGCTGGGGGCTCCGATGGGACAGGATCTTGGGTCTGGGTGTCAAGCAAGGAGAGCTGAGCTGGGCTTGCTGCAAGCAAGCAGCAAGCTTCATCTGGAAGTGGTTTCTGAATAACGAAAAAAAAATCCACGTTATTTATTTTAGTAGCAGCCAAATACCAGTTGTTTACTTCTGCTGGCCCCATTGCATTGTAAATGTTATTTGCCCTAGCGCAACTGTAATGTAAACCTATAAACCTTGATTTTATTATACCAAGTTTACTTCTCTGGATGGAAAATAATAGACTCTCCCAGCAAAATTCACCTTGTAATCTGCATGTCTGATCTTGAATCTGGTATTATTATCTCTTTATCGTGTCTCTCTCTCATGGGAGGATATCATAAGCAAGATTCACAATGAAGTTACAGGAGAATTACATTTTTAGCGGTTATTGAATCTTATTTATTACATTCTGAACACTGATGAGGTATTTGGCATTGCCCAGATGTGTTTAGAGAGTTCTGATCTGAATTTAGTAGCAGCAAGTGACAGTTGTGGGTCTGTATGTGGGAACAGAAACATATGAAGAAATAAAAGATACAGAAGAGCAGAAAAAGGGAAGCAAATGTCTTTTTCCTATGTATATCTCTGTGGAGCTATTGAATAATACTAGAAACTGTAGGTCATTTAATTAAGCAATGTCTTATCAGTAATATATGAACATAGGCTATTGAGTCAAGCTGATGGTACAATATTGAATTTCTTCTTCCTTTTCACCCCTTCTGCAAGTAAATGAGAGTAACTGAGCAGGCCTTTAGGTCTCTTTGTCCAAATGACCATCTAGATGATTAATATATTGAGAGGGAGAGTCTATATTCCTTTTATCTATCCTTTTTAATCTATCCTTTAATGTTTTGGACTCTGTTTGACTTTTGCTAACATGATTGCCAGCAATAACTACTGAACATTATTTCCTTAATTTCAGAATCTAATCAAGCTGAGATGACGTCTAGGCTTACAGTAAACATCTTACAGGAAAGTTGTCTTTTTGCTAGCAGTGTGGTTGAGAGGAGCCCTTCTCAAACAAAGGGGGATTCTCCAGCCTCCCCTCTTGGCCCAGCACTGGATTAAAGCAGCAGATCCTTGTGCACAGCATCAGGCAAAACACCATCCCTCCTATTTGATAATAGGAAATTGTTTGAATTGTTAAATTGTTTGGAGGTTGCCAGTAAACCGAGGTGCTTTTACAGACATGCACTGTCTGCAGATTTACGTGGGCTCTTGGCAATTAAATGGCATGAGCTCATTCCACATCTCCAGTAACTGTTTACTTGAACAAATTTATTTGAACGGCTTTACTTTGCATGGTTTTAATTATTTCTGAGTGTGTATATCTCCTCTTCCCATCACTAGAAAATCCCAGCGCGAGTTTGATTCATTTTGCTCGGGATGAATGTGCAGTATAGTTAAATAAAAGGATTTGGCTATCAGACTGTCAATAGGAAAAGAAAAATAGAGCAATGGAAGCAAAACATTAACGTAAAAAGAATATTTTTCTCTGGCATTTCCTGCTTTCTATATACAATCTTAATCTGATGTATGCCTGTGTTATAGGCATGAAATACACAGGAACTCATTTAGTAAGGAAAGGAAAGGAGAGCCTTCCTTCAGCTGCTGCTTAGTTTATTAGAGTCAGCCCTAGTAATTTGTATTCTTTTGAATTAAGGCTATCCAGAGGCTCTTCTTACTCATTAAAATTTGATTCAAACACACTGAAACCTAACAAAAGATTTTCAATAATATTAATGAGCTCCAGGTCTGAACCTTATTTTTTTTTATCTTCTTTTGAAGACTTTGTAAAGTCAGTGGTGAGTTTTGCAGGTCTTTTCATGCATTCATGAAAGGAAACTAGCTGCCCAGCAGCAATGACCAGAATTCCATATCGCTGTGTTGATATCAATAGCAAGCATGCTATTTAAATAAGGGGATTGATGAGAAGCCAGAATTGCCTTCCAAAGTGCTCTTAGCTTGTTCTCCAGAAAAAAAATAAATGATGAAGGTTGCTGGAACACTTATCTGTTCGAATTTTTCCATTTGCGTTCAGCGAAAGTTTTATGCAATATTGAAAACAGAATACGCTTTAAAATGTGTATAGGAGCACCTGGCTGTGTCTTTATAAAGAACTACCAGATACATATTTTCAAAATGTTCCAGAATTCGTAAGAAGTAGTCATGTTTAAATGAGAACATGAAGTTGTACCCAAAATGTTACAGCACCGTGTGATGGCAGCGGCGCTCCCGTGCTAAATCCAGTTTTGTTTGGTGGGACCAGACTGGCTGCTCTTCAGCACAGCCGCGTTCAGCCACACAGCTGGAGACCCAGGGTCACTCAGTGGGTCTCAGTCACACGGCGTGAGGAATGAGGGCTGTGGATCCCCAAACAATTCAGGAGAGTCCCAGCGAACTGGAATTGCAGCAATTCTTTCCAGTGAACCATCTTCCTGGCAGCATTTGCCCTTTTTCTGTTCCTGAGGCCTGTTTTTGAAGCTGTGGGAAGAAAAAAAAAAGAATGTAGATAAAATACTTCTATTAATTAACTTATCAGAGTTAATGTCCAATATTCATAATATTTTTCCTCAGCTTTTGAAGCAGATGAGTTGAATGATGCTTTTCTTAAGAGTTTTTTCTTGGTTCACATGATGTTCTCAGAGCTGTTCGGAAGCTCTTTCTGTTCCACAGACACACATTTATGAAGGAGTTCAACCCAGCGTGTCCCACAGGCAGGCCATCCACAAGCAGAAACCTTCCAAATTCCCTTCAGCTAACATGAAACAAAAGCAACACTTTTTCCTCAAGAGGAGAGAGATATTATGAAAAAAGTCAGTGCAGTGATAAATACAAATATTTTATAAGAGCCCAGAACACCCCATGCTGTGGAGAGCAGAGCAAGGACAAAAAATGAAGAAGTGAGGAAAGCAAACACGATACCTTTCAGCTTCATTAGCTTGCTTCAGACCTGAATTTATTCTTAAGCCTTTAAAAGCTCTTCAGTATTGATCTTTTCTTATCCTGTAGTTTCTTATGCTTTTCTTCCTTTTACTTTAGAGAACAGAGAAGCTGATGACCCAGATTCTGCTCTTGGATTTACCACAGACTACATGTGTCATATTTGACATATTGAGGCAAGCGATCTCTTTATGCTGTAATATAAAATTAAGTCTTTTTTACCTGCCTTATCTGTTTTAGAGTGTATGGTTGAGAGCTCGTAGTTCTCTACATTTTGGTGAGCACCACAGAAAATAACCCATAACTTCACTAAAAGTTTGCAAAGACCATAAATAATGGATGTCACATTTTTAAACTTTTGCAAAACCAGAGTATGCATCTACATGCAGGAAAATCTAATTTGCGCCTGCAGGTTAGAGCAGTCTGTCCTCCTTACTACAAGATGCTTGGAGGCAAAGTAGTTCTAAAAATGATGGGTGAAACTGATGGAAGAAAAAACCTGCTGCAAGGTATTAAATACTAAGATAAAGGTTCTCACTCCAGCTGTCCATATACTGTAAATTGCTGCAAGGTAGGAGAAAATTTTGAGATAGTGTCTTGTGACCTTGGCTCGGCCTTAGCTGTTGACCCCGGTGAGTGACCGGGTGTTGGGGTAGCTGAACCTTTGGTCTGACCCAGCCATTCCTGCGCTCTGAGCTTTGCCCTCTTCGTTTTAATATTCCTCTGGCTGTGTCTGAACAAAGATCAATGTTCCTGCCTTGCCTTGAGCGTGTGTGGATATCCAAAGCACTAGGTTCTCCTTAGCATCCTGTAGCCTTTTATTTTTATATCGTAATGTGACCAGACACGTGTCAGTACAAAGTCCATCAGAAAGAGCTGCAATTAAGACTTCACAAATGATATGCATTGCTTCTGGTGCACCACGGTTTCATCTCCAAGTCTAAATTGCTGCCACTTTGAAGTGAAGTCTGTGGAATAATAATGCAGCAACCCTGTGAGTCATTTCAGTGAGCAGAGACCTTTAGGAAGAATTAAAAATGGGAAAGAATTCCTAGTATGAAAACAGTGTCTCTAATGCACTCCCGCAATCTGAAAATTTCCTAAGAGCGCCGTAGCACCGATGGAGTAGGAGGTGGAACACTAATTACAGCACAAAGCAGTAGCTGAAAACCCTTGGCAATACGGGGCTAGGCAAATGCACCCTGTGGAGATTTTCTGGGTTTCAGCCCCCAGCCTGGGCTCCAGTGTCGCAGTCTGCTGGGAGCCGCTCCGAGCGCCGGCCCCGCTGGCGTCGGGGGGCTCTGCCTAAGTGACTGCCCCAGATTCTGGCCCCAAATTGCACCGCTCTGGGTAAAGTGTTTTTCCTGCTGGTAGAGGTGCACTTCATATACCTTTTTATGGAAGATTTTCCTTTTTGAGGCTTGCAGTGGGACAGTAAAACCTGACTAACCTCACACATAAACGTGATGGAGCCCAGGGGGCAGCTGGGGGTAACTCGCACTGCTGTTTGAATGCTATTGTATTCTTGAGTTTAACTGAACTTGAGTAAGACAACTGTCTCTTCGCTTTTATAATTATTGTGGGGACATAAATTCAGCAACATGTGCTTGGTCAGCTGTCCTGTTCTTCTCCTAAGCAGTGAATTTACAACACGCACATGCTCTGCGGTGATTATTCTGTTATGGTTTATGGTATCTAAGCTTTTTTCCTGATAAATCTACTTTGTATGGATTGACAGTTCAAACAATGTGTTTTCTGTGTCTCAGGAGGAAACGTATGGCTTGCTTTTGGTCTAGTAACTTACAGAGATTAGGTTTTGCATAATGTAAATCTGAGGTGGGTGATATTTTGTCTGCAATGCTATGAATGCAATTAGTGAGATAAATCCAGAGCTAAATTCATTTTCTCTGAAAAGAGGCAATCTGATTGCTATGCAAAAAGCACCTTTATTTGCAATACTGGTGCTTCATAATGTGGTTAGCAATGCACAGAGTAGCATTTTGATTTGCAGCTTTAAAGAATTCTAGGATGAATAAAACATGAAATTAATTGCCAAAGAAGAACCTTTGCCAGACTAGATGAGATCTACTGTGCTGAATAAAAACTATAACCTATGACAGGCTCCGCTCCCGAAGGATGCCTAGTATGATGCCTAGGATGTCAATCCTAGAAAAGGTTAAATAGCACTTCAAATAATTTAGAGCAGCCAGGGTTCCTTCCTCCTCAGATATGGGATGAAGGTAAACACATGTCGTGTCATCCTGCAGCACATAGGGTTAGAACAGAGCTCTGAAAACTATCAAACACTGTGCTTGGTTTTAATATATTTGGATCCATGTACTAGCTAATTTTGAGTCAGGAAACGTTGCTAAGAAAAGGTAGAAGGAAGAACAGTCAAATCCAGATGCTTTGTTATTTGTAGCATACTAAATTCCTATGTGGAATTGTCCCACATACCTGGAAAACCTGCTGAGGTCCGTGTTGCTCTCAGCAAGCCCGAGAGAAATGTCACCCTGCCAGCTCGGGAATGGAAGTTCAGGCACGTAAGTTTGAGAAGTTTGAGAACCTTTCGATGAAAATTGAATCTCAGTTGAAGTAGCTGGTGTGGAAGAGAGCCTGCCCTGCCAGAGACGGATCTATAGAAGTGGGATGAATTGGGGTTGTGTCAGAGTGGAAGCCCAGAACAACTAGAAAGTGCATATATAACATTAGGGAGTGTGCAGTAGTGAATATTATTTGGTTTCTGTTTTTTACATAGCTATTAAACTCAGCTGAGGTTTGTTATGGGTTTGCCTAGAGGTGGTGGAAATGGACAAATACAGACGGCTTAATGCTTTAGTTTGAAAATGTGGTAATCTTGTGATTTTACTTGGGAAACAAGAAAAACCTGATTGTTGAACTAAGTGTTGGGAAAACCGGTAGAGGTTGAGGAGATGGTAGCACCATTGGCTGGCCCTGTTCTACTCTTTAAGAAAAAAGAAGGGTTCATAAGATTCATGAAGAGCCTCTAACAGATGTTTCATGGACTGCAAGAAATTTCCACGCACAGAGGCCACATTCAGTAGCTTCCCATTCAGAGCCCCCTCCCGGGGGGATGTTGTAGATAGACCGGGCTGGTGTTAGAAGGTTAGAAGCAGAATCTCTGCAGGATTTTTCTTCTTGGTGAGTGCTGCAGCCCCAGGGCAGCTGGAGGGTCGGGCCGGGTCCCCCATAGCTCCCAAGTCCCTGCACGTTTGCTGGGTTTGGGAAGAGCTTCTGCTGGGGTGGAATTTGCTGCTCAGCCGAAGAGCAACAGCACCTCTCTGTCCGTCCAGATTTGCACACAAAACACACTCTCCAGCTCGCCAAAACACACACACACAGAGCTACAAATATGGATCTTTACATTTTAATTTTCCAATAAGCCTTTAAAAGCTCATAAACCCATTGTTTGTATGTCCCTAGTGTAATATAATAGAGAGGAGGGGAAAGAGCAGTGGAAAAAGATCATTTGAAGCTGCTCAGTCTAGTGAAGGGTTCCAGAGCTCACTGCCAAGGGTGACCCTTCTGCAGGCCGAGGCTGGAAGGAGTCTCACTGACGTGGAGCAGGAGAGCAGGAATGTGGCTGCAGCTTCTTTTATTGTAGCCAAACGGATGGAGAGAGGAGGAGGAGATAGGAAAAATTTTGAAAAAAGCAGATTTTTTGCAGAAGTACATGTTTCTTAAATTCCTATTCCTTTCTATATTGATTATGAATTAAAAGATTTTTTTTATTAACTGTAAGTTTAGGGGAATCATGTTAGTAGATGTCTAAATATTTGTCTAAATCGTATTGGAATTAATAAGATCCTGGTGCCAAAGCAATTCTGTTATCAATATTTGTCATACTTTTATTGCTGTATTTTAGCAAGATGTTTTTCTGCAGATTTGCGGACACCAATGAGGTGAAGAATCTGTAAGGAAGATATATATAAAAAAACCTAGAGCTTTCTAATGAGAAATGAATATCCATAGCCTGGGTTGTGTCTGCAGTATAATTAACTAGAATTTACTTTCTTTCACATGCAAATGAAGGCATTGAGAGCCGTGCCAGCTGTAATCCTTTTGCTCTTTGGTGATGGGACTTTGTGGGTTTGCAGGCTACCTTTTTCACTGAACATTCTTAAAATCAAAACTTTTTGTGTCTTTTAGGTCATATTGGTGTTTCAGGACTATCACATTATGTTATATGGTCCTAATCTCATAGTACGGTCAACTTAATTTGAGGCTAATTAACATGTGTTCTTAGCTTCTCCAAGGGAAGCAGTTAAAAGAAGGGCACTCAAGGAACCATCTCATTTTAGAATCGCTGTTCTCAAGGGGATTTCCTCAGTGTGAGGGTATTGATTCTCTGTGTTTGCCCACCTGATCCCATAATGCAGGTAGTCGTTTTTCTCCTATGCACTCATTTCAGTGGGCTTATTACAAAGCTAATTCTGAAAATCTAAAGAGTGAAAAATTGGTAGTCTTTAGAATTTGCCGAATACACTGACCCGCAGCTTAATGCTACCATCTGAAGTAGGCCAAAGTGAATACAAAAACATTGCTGGTTCTATACAATGAGAATACACATTAGTGCTATATGTGTTAAACTGCCAAAAGGTATTTTTCTGTAGTTCTGACAACTGAACAAGGCCATTAAGAACAAGTCAAAACTCTCTCTCTCAGCCACTCAGACCTGCTCGGGTTAGACGTGCTCCTTGTTTGAAGCTCTGCCTTACATCTGCACAGTCATATCCACTGGACCTCACTGGGAAGCCTGCTGCCTATGGCCTGGTGAAGGAACATTCCTGATGGGATTAAATCACCATCAGCTCCAAGGCTCAAAGCTTTTGCTTAAAACTGCATTTTGCTCTGACATTAACATTTGTGGATGGCCCATGTGAAGGGTCAGACGGAAATCAGAAACCAAAGGAAGGCAGTTTTCATCTGGACAGAAACCTGTTGCATAAGTTCTAAGGGCTTAGGTTGCGCTGGGACCTTTGCAGCCGTCTGTGCCTTGGTGCCAAGTGTGAAATTCTTCCTGCGTGTCAGCTTGTGACAGCAGAACAGTTCAAGCAGCTTCAGCTAGGTCGTTTGTACCTTATGGCAGAGTTTGAAGCAAGAGAACCTGAATCAGGACCAGAGCTGCATGGACCCTTTCCGTGTCTCTCTCTCTCACACCCAGGCGGAAATTTTTGTTTTATTTTGCTTTGTTTTGGGTTATTTTTGTAACAAAGATGATATTGCAGTATTGTTAACCAAGGCTTGACAGCCTGTGTCTCTTTACAGTGGATTTCATATTCTCTGCTGGTTTGTCACATAGGCAGGTATCCCAGAATCCATTTTCCAATGGGGCTTATGTATTTCTCGGTCTTCAGCATTTCATTTTGGTAGTTTTTTTTCCCTGTGAGGGCTCATTGGATTGCAGGCAATGGAGGGGACAAATTAAGAAAGTCCAGCAAAAACATCTGCAGGAGCATCTCACTGAGAGGATGTGTTTAGAGTAAACTTAATAATACGTGCTGCATTTGCATGTGGGAAGTAATAAAATGTTACTTAAAAACCCTGGAAATGCAACATATTGAATAAAATCTGAGGGAAACTAAATGGAAATATCTGGAGTTGGCACTCTACAATTCTTTCGACTTCTCAATTTTAAATAAGTATTGAAATGTGATCAAAATTAAGAAGACACTTAATT
Source organism: Tinamus guttatus (assembly GCF_059628265.1). Classification (NCBI taxonomy): domain Eukaryota; kingdom Metazoa; phylum Chordata; class Aves; order Tinamiformes; family Tinamidae; genus Tinamus; species Tinamus guttatus. The sequence goes on from NW_028288561.1 coordinate 3,862,405, forward strand.
AACCATCACAAATTTTGTATATTTATATGTAATTTTCATTTATTCTACCAATGGGCCACTGATTTCTCCTCATTCTATTACACTTGTCTGTTTATCTGCTATAATTACAAGGCTGAATAACGGACTAAGAAGCAGCAGAGGAGTTACTGCACAGCTATATGATTTGAGAAGCAAAGACAAATTAGGAAAAAATACCTCTTAAACATAAATAAAATGTGTGAGTTCTCGACATGTACTAGGCAGCATTGCAGAATTCGGGCTTTTGCCTGGGAAAAAAAAAAATGTGTGCATGAGGAAATGTAGTCATTTTATGCAAGTGATAGTATTTTCTCACTCAAGTTTGCTATCGCGATGGGGTGATAGGGTGTTCATGTACAAATACAGATTCAGGCATGCTGAATTTTGTGTCCCTTTACTGCGGTTTTTCATTGAACTGTCTACAGTAACATAGGAGATTTTCTTCTGAATGGCAAAAGTTAAGTTAGTGCTCCTCAGTGTGCGGCGGTTGTTTTTAAAGGTAGTTACTTTCTGAGAATAAGTAGAGGTGGAATGCAGAAGGAAATGTTTTTTTGGCATATAAGAATATTTTCAATGGAAGAGCAGATAGAGATGCAGGTTCTAATTACCACACAGTGTGTGGGAGATTGGAGAGCGGCCGGTGCCCGCGTTCCCCGTCCTGCCCTCCCCGGCAATGCTGCTCCTCATGGGTCACGGTGCCCTGTTCTGCCTTTACATCTCTGCCATCAAACGCTTCATTTGCCCTTATTAAACACCAAATGTATTCATGTGCTGTATGGACTTAGTATCTGCTGAAAATTATTTATGTTGAAGCACTAAATTCTGAAATTGAAGCCAATGGAGACAAGATTTATCGTTTGGACAGTAAAGCCCACATCTTTTTTAAGCACCTATATTGCTGTTTTATTAATATAGTCTCGTCCTCATTTTTTCCCTCTTTACTTTTTCATTAGGTACACCTTCTCCTTGGCAGCTCACTGGCAGAACTGTATTTCAATTATAGATTAAGTAGCTTCCACAAAATTAACTTTTTACTAGTCTTCTGATATGTAGCTTAACTTGGGTATCTCTGAATGCCCTGATTTTTTTTTTGCTGCTGACATTAACATTATGACTCTATTGTACATAGCGCCTGAGATCTTCTTTTGTTGAATAATCTAGAGAAGCCTGAGCCACCAGCAGTTGAGGCTCAGTTGTTTAAGACAGAAGTTATTCAGCAGCTCTCCAATGACATTTTTAATTAAATGCCAATGAGCATGCGTGTGTCCCCCGGTGCCAGTCCAGGTCTAAAATTTCCATATCAGAGGATTCTCCCCATTCTTCCACCCCACAGGCCATAAGAATATTAGTGCTGTTAGTCAAGATATCTTAATTTCAGTGTAATATATTTCACCTTCTCATGCATTAGCTCCTAATTAAGTAAGAATTCAAAATAATGAGATGACAAAAAAATAAATTCGCTTTTTCCTAATTAAAAATCCTTCCAAGTGAGAGAAACTCTTAGCAAATTCCATCCAGATAACTCAGAGAAAAAAAAAAACGACAAGATAAAATATTTTTGAAGGAAGCCCAATTAAAAACACCATAAAAGCGTGAAATGCATAGTGCAGAGATTAATATGAGAGGAAGGAAAATTAGGATAATATGAAGCAGTGCAAGGACTCAGAATGACAAATACCCTGCAAAATGGGGACATAGGCAAGTGGAGGGGAAGGAGAAGGCAGGTAGGTGCCGCAGAGGCTCTGAGGCTCGTGGCTGCCGTGCAGGGCCAGCAGGTGATGGTGTTAGATGTGTTATTGATGCCATGAAGGGTTCTCCATCACTCAGGTGTGAGCCCACGTGGCTACACAGAGCAGCACCCTGGGGCGCAGCGAAGCCAGAGCAGAGCAGCAGAGCAGCCGCGTGCAGAGCCCATCGCGTGCGGGGCTTGAACCTCCTTGGAGAAGCGACCATGAGGGTCCAAACTGCTTACAGAAAAGCCTAACGTAGGAAAGAGAAGCTCCAAATGCCAAGCATAGGAATTTCCAAATAAATAATTCTGTCACCAGTCATGGCTCTGAATAGCTCTGTTCACAATGAGGGAAATTTACTAAGTATTGTTGGTTAATTAAAATCCCACTTGGAATTAACCCCCTAAAGCCCGGTGTTGGTAGGTGGTTAGCCTTGGCTTATGATGTTGGTGGACGTACCTGCATGCAGAGCTAGTTTCCAAACAGTTAATGGCTTGTCACAGCTACTCAGAAAACAGTATGTGAAGAAAAAAAGGCACCACAGGCATAGCATAATGTGACTTTTCTCCTGGAATGCTTATGCTGCGCAGGCATGGAAAGAGAGCTCTGGGCTTGAAGACACACTCATTTTATCCAAATACCATTTTAAGCAATAATGCAGCAACTGCTAGAATCTTTTCAGTTCACTCAATCCTTTACTAAAATATATTTATCTAAAGGTAATATAGTGCAAAAAAAGAATCAGAAGCTTTTTGTATCCTTTGTACAGCTGTTCAGTTGCTTTTAGCTGCACAGCCGCATAGAGGAGTAACTGTCTCCTACAAACTTTTGCCCTTGGCCTTGCCTGTGAGTGTGGGAGCTTGCATTATTTGCAATTAAAGGTCTATGAGTGACTGACACTCGAGCAAGTCAGGTGTGCAAGTCATTGCAATATGTCTATTCCATTGCAATTATTTATTTGAGCTCTTGCTTGCACACTTGGTTAGTCGAAGAAGCTGTTAAGCAGAATTGGTGCTCACTGATTTCAGTATTTCCCAATTTCAATTATTTTCGTAAGTATCAGGTAATACCGGTGCATTTGCTATTTGCTATTGTTGATTTTATTACAGTGTATGAGGATTTCCTGTATTAAGGATAAAATTGAATGCCATATCAATGCCCCTTGTTGTGAATGTAAAATTGAAGGTGCATCTCCTGGTTTTTATTGCAGTGGGCTATAATGTATGTAAGATATGGTAAAGAGGAAATTAGCACTTGGCTTAATCATGGAAAGCTCCCTAATTTGTTTCCTAGGAAAAAGCCATTGCGCTTTTGCAGTACAATTAAGCCTTTGGTATGGTTATCACTTCAAAATTAGGTAATATGATAAGACAAGTCCTAACTGTCATGAACTCCCAGGGGTTCCAGATGCTTAGATACATAGCCTGGCTCTTTCCTTTTGGATTTCCTTGGTTAAATGGGTAAATGATGCTGGAAGGATTGTCTGGGAAAGCATCATAGAGCAATTTGCTTTACAATTCAGGTGTGGAAGTTTTGAATAATGTATTTGAATTCCTTTTAGATTTTTATTTATCAGAATATTTTCACATTCTGCATTAGGGTGTTTAAATGCAATCAATGGAGAATAACTACAAGCCAAGATTAAAATTATGCCACTGTGTCTCACTGATAACAACATGTTTTAAGGATTCTTGTTTGTGGAAATATTCAGCATTACTACTAAGCTTCAGCTGTAGACAGAATTATTGATCTGAGAATCAGTCCCAATTTTTGACTTATTACGTCATGCTTATGAGATATCTTTTCCTTTCTGCTTTCACAAAACATTTAAAATGCAGGATAGTAATTCCCATTTCTGTTTCCTGTGAAACGGTTCTGCTCGTCCAGCTCATCCTGTTCTGTCCTGAAAAATCACATCTTCAAAGATTTGGGATTTTCTCTCACGGACAAACTCCATAGAAGATTAAGGCATATGTTTTCAGAAGCATCTGGGCACAAGTGTGTAGCACAATAGGTAAATATATCTAAACATATTTTAAAAGATATGAATTACATAGCTGCAAATCTGATCTATCGTGCATCAGGTAGATTATTTCTTTATGGTGAGGTTAGTGAGGAAGCCGGTAGATGTGTTTAGGTACCTGACACTTTCCAAAGACAGGAAGTTTTTTTAGACATTCTCACTTTGCAGTCCATGCAAACAGTGCATTCAAGATTCAAGAAAGAGCAAACCTCTAAACTGCAGAAATGCCTTTCAGCAGAAGCAACTGCATTAAGAATAGAAAAGGAATTATGGAATTATTACTCACAAATTTAAATCTACAAAGCCCCCAAAATGCAAAGCTTAATATTGCTAATGAACTCAATAGTTTTGCACTCAAGGTACAAGTTACAAAAAACAAGATGGAATTTTCTTTCCATATTGGTCAGGGTTTCTGTCTGTGAGAGTATACCATTAAATTCTGACCTTGTCAGTCATATGTCAGTTTTTTAAAATGCATGACTTCGTTCCATTTACAGGAATTGCAATGAAATCATCACTGGTAAGCCAGAATCTTATTTATTGTGTGGTACTTCTCTCCTTTCACCAGAAGTAATTTGTTATGCAGAAATTACATTGGTTGAAACATCAGTATAAAGCACTATTTTGAATTATTTATTGAAAAATTAAATGGCAGCATGCCAGACTGTGATTGTAGAATTTTTCCAGCTGATAGATAGTTTATTTTTTAAGTTAAAGATATGTATAAAGCCTAAGTCAGATTTTTCCAGTAACTCCATTCTCTAGACATTGCTCACGTATTTCTTCAGTTCAGCATTAATTCAAAAGTATTTATATTCCAGGAAGTCTTCTCATGCCCTTATTTTAGGGGGTCATGTTATAGTTGCAACAATAAAGGCAAACAGGGCTTTGACCGTGCAAACCCTGAGCGTTGTTCCACTGCAGGGTTGTGGAGGTAGAGCCTGGGGTTGTGGCAGCAGAGCATTGCAGGCCTTCAAAAAGCACGAGTGTTCATGTTCTATTTACTTCATAATAAAGGCAGGATTTTATAGTTTTTCTTATTTTAGGCAACAGTTATAAAGAAGCCGTAGTTTTCCGGTATAATTTTCCCTATGAAGCGGCGGTTAAGATCATTGAAGATCATGTTGAGTGTGCCTCTTCTTTCTGTTTTATCTTTACAGGGTAAAAGATGGACGCTGAGATGCTCCTGCTGCGCAGGTCCCTCATTCATCTCTGTGAAGGTAACAGACAAGGTATACGTAGAAAATTACACATTTGTTAGCTGTGTTTACATTATTCCGACCTTTTTCCAACAATATACCTTTTTTCCATTAATCACATTTCAAAGAAGCGTTGCATATGTTTGTCGTAGACATATTATCACAGTCAAATTCTTAGGGAGGATTAATTGCACAAATGCTGTCATACATATCATGTATCAGCTTTAGATATGAACAGATTCATCAAGGGACTTGCATGTGTTTCACTCTCATTGCAGCATTTCCATTGCTTTCAGATTGATTTCTGGATGGTATTCTAGGTGAGTTTTCTACATGGGATTCTAGGTAAGATTTAATCTTATAAAACAGAATTTCTGCATTGAAATCTACTGGATTCCACAACAGAGAAAGCTGCCCTACAAGTATCTTCCTTAGGATAAAGCAAAGGCCCCACACCCATAGGAACATGCTGCAAAATGTCTGGTTAAAGGCCTAATGCAGAGCTGGAATTTCAGTTCAGGGGTACAATGAGGTGAGGTTTTGGTTCTGAAGTCAAATCCAGAGCTGATGTTTATCACCTATAAGGCTGTCGAGTAGCAGAGCATCATAAATTGAAATCATGACACGAATCTCTGATAAAGCAACAGTTGAAAAGCACCACAAATATCTGTAGCTCTAACAAAAGAAACGAGCTGACCGTCACCTCCCTGCCCTTCCTTACTTCCTTTTTTTTTTTTTTTTTTTAACAAGGATTGTAAAGAGTCGTCCAATCTTTGGGCTGACACAGTATTGTTTTTTAAGTCAGCACTTAGAAATGTTGCAGAGAACAACATTTATTACTTTACTCTATTACTCTTTTAATGCACTGTTCCATATTTATGTTTTTTGCAGTTGTATGTTATGTTTGCTAAAAGCAATGGCAAAACAATGTTATTCATCAGCACTGGAATTAATGGAGCCTAGTTCCTGATGACATTGTGTCCCAACTCGCTCTGCTGCAACACCCTACATCCCCAGGCTTCCCCTTCCATCCCACATTTCCCTGCTTTTCCACGTATACCCAGGGTTCCCCCACATTTTCTTGCTGTCTGTTGGGTAGGAGCCAGCAAGTGCCCTGTCTGTTGGTGAATGACACATGCTGATATATATGAGCTGCCTGGGTAGCCCCAAGGCTAAATAATAAGAGGAAAGAGAAGTGAGCAGAGAAGGGGTCCCTCCTCGAGACAGAGACATTTAGGTCTGTCTGCTATACTGAGATCTTGAATCTCATGAAGATTATGGAGACTCCATCTGGACATCAAATATGATTGGGTTGGATTCAAGCAGGCTTAAAAATCCTGAGATCTTGGATCTGTTAGAAGTGCAAGAATCCTAGCCCCTTAGATCTCACTTGCAGGCCAAGGACCCCACTTGACACTCTGCTCAAGCAGTTTTTCCCCACGCAGACACTTATGCTGTTGTAAAGTCACATGAGAAGCACATAGTTCTGGTGATGAGTTTCACATTTACATTTCAGCTTTTGTTTCTGAGCAGGTGTCAGAACACATAGTAAGAAAAATTTTATTCTTTATGAAGGGTGAAAAAAGGAGACATAGGAATTGCCATGAACAACCTGAAGGAGCTGTACATATAGCTTTATATCTTCTGACCCTGAGTGGGACTCTGCCAAATCCATTTTGCTGTAAGGAAACACACTGGAGGTTTGTAAACAGGATCTAATTAAAACTATTTCCAAAACATAATTGACTCATGAAAATACTCTTTCATTTTGCCTTCGTTCCTGTGTGCACTCCTCTGAGTGCCTGGGTAGGGACTGGACTCATACAGATAACAGCACAATAGCAAAAGAATAAAGCAGAAAATAACCTGGACTGAGCAAAGCTCTTGTAGCACTGCGCTGCTGAATCCATAATTGATTGCTCAGCCCCAGCATTTAGATAGAAAGGCAAGTTCACATTTAGTATTCGGGAGGAGTGAGGGAAGCAGATTAAACATGAGGCCAATCCTGAAATCAGAGCTCCTTGAGGGGCAGGGATTCAAACCAACGTGGCCATAAATTTAATAGAGGTGAAAAGCCTTCCCCCATCCCGAGCCTCATGATGCTGAGGCAGTTACCTGACTGCAGTATTTTATTGACGTGGTTGCTATTAATCCTGCAAATCTTTGCCTTCCAAGCATTACAAAGAGAAAATCAATAGCTGTTGCACATTTTTCTACTTTAGATGAAGATCCACTATTGCAGTTAAGACACATTTTTCTTCTTTGCAGTTTAAATTATCAGCTTCCAGGCCATTGTAAATTACTCCTTTTCTGTAATATTTTCTTGCCTGTGAATATTTGAGTTGATAAAGCAAGACACATTCTCTATTCGCGTGTTATTCTGTTGCCTGAGATTTCTGTCATGCGCTTCATATTCTGCCTAATGTGAATACGTTCATATGCATATACTGAAAAAATAGAAGTTAAACTCCTCATTGTGTCATTTACCATACAACCCTTCTCCTTTTCCAGAGCAAACGTATAGAAAAGTATATTCTGTGTGTTTGCTCCCAAGTGACAACTGGAGGTCATTTCCCCAAGAAAACATTTTCTCTTTTATTTCCTTATGAGTGAAATTCTCAAGTTCCTGTCGTGCATACTCTGAAATCTGTTCATCTTTCCTTGACTGTTCCCATTAGCACTTCCCTGACTGTTTTTCTTCCACTGCATTTGTAAGCAATCCCATTCATATTGGTAAGCCTTACCTTTAGTTGGAATTAGAATTATAGCTGAAAAAAAAAAATTATAACTTTCCTAGTATGAGTAGTGACAGTCAAGTTAAATACTTACTGACTGAATCAAATGCAGTAGCTTTCAGTACGTCTAAATAATACGAACCGTGGAGAGAAATTGGAAACGGTGCCTTGGAAGTGAACACTTGCACGTACAAATATACTTGTTATATGTTAAAGTGTTATCTCAGTTTGCGTTTGGGAGGCAGGAGATGGGAGAAAACAATTCTGTATAGATTGCCTCCCATCCCTGCCCTAATCCTTTTTCAGTGGTTGTAAATTTTTGTTGCAAAAACTAATCTCAAATACTATTCTGAAATCCTGTTCCTGAACCACCTGAGGTAATGAGGGAGAAAGACATCAAGAGGGAAATGGAGAAAAGGGATCAGATATTTCATTCTGGTTTTGACATCTCTTTCTTTTTTTCAATAACATTTCCCTTAAATTATCAGCTCTGTGAAAGCTCGAGGAATTGATGAGTTATCACATGTGGCGTTGGTAGTGATTGCTGGGAACCCTTTTTGATCCCGTTCCTGCTGAAGTCCAGGTAACTCTCCCAAAGGCTCCTTGGCTCCTCACACTTCAGCAGGTTCTAGCACCTTCAGCTCTTCTCCAGTTATCTGTGGCTGTAACCTGGGATTGTTTTTAATCCCATTTCCCTTTTAATTCTGATATTATTATATTTAATTCTCATACACCTGTGTAAAGCACTAGAATCTCATGACAAACCTTGAGAAAAAACAGACATATGTTATTAGTACATGTGAGGAAAGGAAATATTGCACTTTAATAGTGATTGCTTGATAGAGCAGTAATTGCCCTAAGTAGGCACAGGTTAGTCTGGATGCCTTTTTTTATGATGATGATTTAGTCCACCTTAAAAAAGTTACTTTTCTGGATTAAATCTAATTAATATGAAGAAAACCCTCTAAAAAGGAGAGCAGTTTATATCTATTAGTAGACTCAAACATATGCTAGGAAGTTTTGGGAAGATGTTATTTAGAATTCTCAAGCCAAGTTAGGGCATGTATGTATTTTAAAATAAAATATAATATGTCACATATGATTGTGACAGAAGGGGAGCTGAAATGTAATAATGTTATGAATGCTGCAGAAGATGCTGTGTAAAAATATAGAAATATTGATATGTCACCTAGTTGTTGAGAGAGGCTCTGTGGCAGATTTGCCAAGATATGCTCTGCAGGACAATTTCCTTGGCAGATGAGCACTTAATAGGCAATGTACATTATTTTTTTCACCTGAAGGCTGCCTGGCAATGCACCATCCAAATTCCTGTCTGACTGCCCATGACACATGTTCATGCTGGTTGGCCAGCTGGCCAAAGAGCTAAGAGATCCGTCCACTCTGAGAGAACAACTATTGGAAGTGGTGGGCTCTGAATGAGCCAAAGAGCAGTTACAGCCTCTTCAGGTGCCCTGGGTTTGTCAAAGTAAGACTAAGCTATTAGACATTTGATTCTTTTTTACATGTTGGGGGTCACTCTGTGGAAAGAGGAGGCAAGTGGTACAGGGCAGACTGGGGCATTGCGAAAGCAGGGGAGGACAGAGTCACCCTTTGCTGGTGTGAGAGGGAGAGTGTGGGAGTAGGGGCAGTGGGAAGGACATTCCCAGGCTGGTTGGAGCTGCCACCTCCTAGCTGAGCCCCAGGTCTTGCACTGGACACAAGGGGAGATCTCCAGGCCACAAAGCAGGCTCCAGCCTGGATTCAGGTGCAATGCAAATGGACACATCCACACTTCAATGACAGGGATTTGATTCTCTCCAAGAGCCAGGGAGCTTTGCATTTTCCTTTGGGCAGAGAGAGGAATGAACTCTGCTGATATTCATCAATAATCCAGCTACAAATTAGCAAGAATTTGAATTTAAATTGGACATTTTAAAAAGTCAAGCCTGTTGAATGCCACTGAGCGATACATCAATTATAACAAAATACATTTTATGAAATATTTAACCTGTGATTTGAATAACCAGAGAGGGCAAATAGTAATTTTTGATGCTTGTCTAGAAATGTAAGATCTGAAAGTAATCAAACAAGTTAGACTTCCTGGAGTGTTTACTTTACAATCTAGAAATACTTTACTATTGTACTTTGAAAAAAGATACGCACAAAAAGGAGGAATGCTCACATGAAATATGAAACAACGTGTTACGTAAAAGGTAACTGTAGAGTTCATGTTCTGTAGGCATCTACCTTTCTTTTCCACCTGAACCTGCCTGAACTTTTCTAAGTGTTACCGGTACCCAGGAACATGTCCCTCTCTCTGCACAGAGGAGGAAATTGCAGTTTATAAAAACTATTCTGATCCATTTGTCACTTGCTGCTGGTACAGAATTCCATGGTTTGGGTAACAGTGCTATCTATAAGTAGCTTTATGCTGTTTTCATCTTTAAGTGGGGGGTTGCTGAGGTTCTCTAGGGTGGAAGAGTATTTCCACTGGCAGGAAGGATTAAAAGTGCATTAAAACTACCACTGTTGCCAGGCAACACATTAAATCTTCCTGTACATTTCTGCAACTGAAGAGTTAGATGATGACTTGGCACAGGAGCATCTGAATCTGATAGGGAGAAAGGTGTGACTGAGTGAGGAGGAAGTAACTCAGTGGCAGGAATTGAGCACAGCCCCGGTTATTGCAACAGGATGTCCTCCAAGAGGGGGTGTTAACCCCGTTTGCTGGCACTGACCAAGAAATCTTCAAAACAGCTCATTTTTCTTTCTTGCTTCTTGCTAAGGAAATTGCCTATTTAGAGCAGATCTCCTATGGAGTTGCAGAAATGTAAGGAAAATCAAAAGGGAATGGTGATCCGCGTTGCCGGAGCGCGCTGTCGTGGCTGCCTGGGAAAGAGGAGACATGGCCTCCTCAGGCATCTGACTTAAATTTTATGTTAAAACAACTTCAATCATGGGTTGCTTAGAGTTTTTGAAAGTCTTTTATTTATTTTAATATCCTGCAAATGATCTTTAATGATTGAAGCTGTACTTTTTAAAACTTGGCAAATGCATGCGAAAAAGTGTACTTCTAAATCATACATATATTTGCCATGGTTGTGCAGACAGCTAAGTATGGGTTTGCAAATGTTCCTAATTAGCTGATGGGAGTGATTGTACAAGGTCCCTGTACTACTAGTACCAGAATACTTGCACAACAGGGATGTAGTATTACATATAGTGGTCAAATATAGTTACTAAAATCAAAACTATGAAGCTCATCACTTCATACAGGTCAGGAATGCAAGAGAGATCAATTTTGGAATTGCAGCCTTCTAAACTGTATTTTTTAAATGTGCAATCTATGACTTAAAGGGCCTTCTGTCAGAAGTCTGTTTCACCACAGCAATAATGATCTTGTGTATCCTGAAATGATATAAATGAATTCATCAGTAGTTGTTGTGGAAACGGCTCTTTACTTAGCTTGAAAGCAGGCACAGTGCAGGCTGGAATGGTGTAAAAATGCAGCGGATCCTTTCTAATATGAGTCTGTCTTCATGACAACAGATGCAAACTTTGCAATACTTCAGCTGGCCTGTAATGAACGTGTTATAGAGCCATGCTAACCAACTTCCTCAATGCTTGTGTGGATTTCAAAGCATGGTTGAGGGCATGAAAGCTTTGGTGCCTTTATCTCTGGCTAGGAATTAATATAAAACTGGATACAATGGAATCCCATAAATAATAAGGTCCATTTAGATTTGTATGAAGGTAGGTTTTTTGAAAACTGGGTGACAATTAATGACGTAACTGAAAACGTTAGCCAAATGGAGATTTTCATTTTAAAAGATTTTCATTTTAAAATGAATGGCGCCATGCTAACAATTTTAGAATTTAATGGACCATTTTGTTTCACACCCCAAACTGGGATAATTGTTTTAAAAGCCACAATCCATTTAGTGTTAATGCAGCAGGGCCAATTTCATCCCTCATGCATTACCCACAAACAGCCTGTTGGATTCGCGTCAGACACAAATTTTAAATTGTTGGTTTTTTTCTTTGAAAAACAGTTTCATTTTGCATTCTCCTTCCTGGAGACGACTGTATAGTTTTGGAGTGTTAGACAGCTTCACTGTAGCCTTGACTGCCAATGTCTGATCCCATTCCAGAGATTCATGCCTTGCCAGCCTCATAAGAACATGGTCAAGTGTGTTTCTGTTAATCCCACTGGACTTCCTCAAGGAGCAAGGAAAAGAGTGACTTCATCACCTGGCATGTCAGGATTTTGTAAACCCCCCACTGCTATTTCAGTCTTCATGTCCAAAGGGAGTGGGAGAGCAAGTCTTGAAAGCCTTGTCTAGAGTGTAGCTTAGACTGTACACGTCAGTCTTGAAAAAATGTGTTCTAACATTCAGCTGAGTCTAGTAAATTACCTTTATTATAGTACAAAGCAAAATATAGCCAAAAAAAAGACTTTTTCATTAAATTTCATTGATTTATTACATGTTTTTCCTGGACCCTAATCCCTCGGTTTGAAATATATCATCACAAGGGCAAATCTGTGTATGGTGAGGGTAACATATACCATATATATAAGACATTTTCAAAAATATATATAACTGTACAGTGTATTCATTATCTAGTATTGGCTATGATTCAGTTGCATAAGATGAGTTTTAAAAGCTCTCTGGAAAAAAAAATGCATCAGAGAAAGGTTGTTCTATGGTCTTTTTATTTCAAACTCCTCAACAGAACCATCACCTCTTTTCTTATGTACTATTATAAATATTTTTCGTTAAATCAGACTTCCCAAGTGCAGCTTGTAACATCATCTCTGATGAAGGCTGCTGAAACTCTCTTTGATACCTAAATAAATGGGATTTGAGAAATATGTGTAATATATTGCAGTTACAAACACAGCACACCTACAAGATAACCCCAGCTCTGTATAGCACGGATTCAAATCATTCATTCCCTCCCTGGACATCTTGATAAAATAGAAATTCAATAAAAAGAAAAAAAAAAAGAGAGAGAAAGAAAAAATAGCCACAGTTACCTCTCAAGGAAGAAATGCTAATTAACCAATTCATGGGAGTCATTTTCACTGACATGATCATCAATATGTTGTAGGGCTCAAAAAAACGCTTTGTCCTTGATTTTAGACATGAACAAATTTGAGCCTGCAAGTCATCAATACAGGTGCAATTCTGTAATAGAGAAGGCAACTCTGGCGAACATGCTGGAGCCTTCCTTGAATTTCATTACAATCTTTGAATTGCATTCATACCTTTCACTCAAGAGGTTTTACCAGCTTGCAGATATTGCTTGGTGACACTTCCCAGGTCCTCGGTGATGTAGGTAAGCGTGAGCCTTGCTTTGGGGAGAGTTTGGGGAGCAGAGGCTGTGTTTTTTGGAAAAAGTACTGAGAAGAAAGTGTTAGGCTGTGTGCCTTGTTCCTTTAGATGTAAATTAATACAACTTGTAAGTGTTACCATGTTATTTTCCTTTTCTGCCATGCTAAATCCCTCCTTGAGCTGTTAAAAATCCAAAATCAAATATGGTTATTGGAATTTAAGAAACAAGAATAATAAATACTTGCCTATAGACTAGGGAGGGAAGCTTTGGCACTAACATAGACTAATGTTCAGGACCTTCAGGGGTCGTAGGAGGTTTCTCTGTTGAAAGATGAAGTTTGATCAGAAGTTCCAATGTCCATTTGACCACCTAGTAGTAGTAGTAATGATAGACATACCTGGTGCTCTAGTTTGTTTAACTGCCATTTGTCCATAAGACAGGAAAATCATAGTTATATGTCAGGGAAGATCTGGAATTTCATGTCCTGTAGGCAAATTCTGAAAAACGTACAGGGATCGCAAGAGCCTTGTGCTCCAAGGTTTTCTTGAAGGACCTTTGAAAGAGTAGCCCTGACCCTAACATTGCAAACTCAAATGGAGAGTCTGCTCCATCTGGGTCAGATCCTGAAGTTCTGCTGTGGTGGAGGAGACTCCTGTGGACATGGGAGTCTGAGTCTGGCACTGTAAATCTGCCGTTGAGATCCCATTGCTTGAAGTGACTTGATTTGTGGGGAATTTTGTTGCCCTGCCTCAAAAGTGAAACATCATAGGATGTTAAAAACAGTTTTGTAGTGGGTGGCCAATGTTGTTTAATTGAATAAAGCCCTATCTTTTATTAGTCCTTAAACTTCTGGATGGCAGCTAATCACCAGAACCCAAACCAGGCTTTACCCTATTAATGATCTGCCATCTGGTGGCCTGCCTTGCTTGAGCTGATGCGTTTTTGATTTACACTGGTGTAATTCCACTGAAGTCAGTGACTTTAATATGTCCCCTGTGGTTAATGAACGTGGTGTGGAAACAGCATCTGGTCCACTTTGGTCCCAGGCTTTATCGCCGTGGTTCATATGAGACTTAGGTGACCTGCAGGTAGCTAGGCCACTTGAAGAATTGTTAGGAAGCTTCATTTCTCCTGAGCAGCAGGACCTGCACTGTGTTGTGGCCACCCTTGTTGAAAAGAAAATGATAGTTTGTTGCCTTCTTGGGAAAAAGTGATTATTGAGATGGCTGATAATGCACTTCTTGCCAAAGCTGTCATGTATTATTTTTAGCTGAAAAGCATTGCAGTAAGTGCTGAATAATTGAGCTTTGTTCATATTGCTGTTCTGTCCTTCTGCCAGCTTAAACTTCTTCTCCTGGCCAGCTGCGAGTGCCACTGGAATGCAGAAATACCGAGTGAGATAAGAAGGAATAGTGTGGAGTCAACTGCACTGATGTTATCTGTCAGGGAAGCGGAAAGATGGAAGAGATGCAAATAAAACCTACCTCACTCGTAGTCGGGGGTCATAATGACTTCTTAAGCAATCTTGTGGGCTGTCGTAAAAATTGTACCCCAGGCGCTAGGCTGTTTTACAGGTAGGGGGTAAATGGGCCTTTATTCAGTTCCCAGCAGTGAAGGACAAAGTCCAGTTTTGCTTGGCACATGGAGCTTTTTGCTTTATTCACTACAGCCAGATGTGACCTGCTTTCTAGCTGATCTCCTTTACAAAACCATTTTGTTCCTTTGGGAGAAATATCTATTTGGCAGCTTTAAGAAATCAGTTTTTGCAAGCACAGATAAAAATGATTAAGTAATTATTTTATCAGAATCATTCTGTACTCTCAGTAAATTACTCAGGCTCTCTTAAGAGTTCAATTTTCTCTTTTACTGACATCTCCTCCTTTATATGGCAGGAAAATATCCAACAAGTTCTCTAAGCTGCTGGGTAGTTATCCTTTAATTTCTATCCTTTAATTTCTACCTCTCCTGTTACGGGTATGTCTTCAGCTTCAGTCTGTCGCCCATTTACACTTCTCTCTGTCTGGTATTTTATACCCCTCCAAAGACTCCTTCATAAACTTGATTAGTCTTTGCAAATGGTTGTTCATAAATGTTGACCCTTTTTTAATGTTAGTATATTTATTGTTGGTTGTGGAATATATAGGCCTAGGGCAGTCATTAATTTCCCTTCATTTTTTTCCCCCGCTTTTCCTGCTTTGTTTCATTTAATTATTTCCCACATCATTGCAGAATTGACTTTTTGGAGAAATATTGCTGTGTGACACTTGCAGTACTCTGCCTATAGTCCTGACTTTAAATGAGCATTAATATTCAAAATGAAATCTCCAGTCTGTGTGTTCAGATACAGCTCACTGAGATGTGACCAAAGATAGTTTGCTCAGTGTCTTGTTCTTTTGATTTAATGTACATGATCCTCATTTACTCTAAATCCCTTTTGCAGGGCTCTGGCAATATAAATGAGATTTACATTAACATTTAATCTGTTGTCATCATGGACTGCTGACCCTGGAAGTCCTGGGTTGTATCCAGGCAGTCAAAATCTTCCTGTTTGTAACAGTTTGGTTTTTATGAGATTTTTTTAGTTTGTTATCTCAATATGGAGATGCTTCTTTTTCTGCACTGTGTATGAAATAAACATTGCGGTTGGTTTGGACTCTGCATCCCTGAGATTTTAACTATACAGGCTAGCTGTGTAGTTCTTCAATGAAGAATAGTTCTTATTATTCTTATTTAGTACCCTGAAACTTCTGTAGGGTCTTTGTTCTTTGACTATAGTTCTTTATTACTTCCTCTCAGTTTAGCCATTGTTTCCTCCAAACTTATTTTTTAGTTTCTTTATGATCTCAGTGTTCATTTTTTTAACCCAAGACTTACTAGAACTTTCTGCAAACAAAAGATTTCTTTTGAGAAGAATTTCCATCTACCCATTTATCTTTAATTTTTGAGACAGCTTGATTAAAGAGAAGGACCAAAGACTGGATAAATTCTTGAGTAACCTGGTCTGACCTGATAGCTGAACCTGTTTTGAGCAAAAGGTTGAACTAGACAAACTAGATAAACTCCTCAAATCTCTTCCAACCTAAGGATCCCATGAGCTGTCATCCCATGACCATTCACTGGGTTTAGTAAAAGAGGTATCACGTCTTTATTTTTCTATGATAATAGTATTCAAAATTAGTAAAAGCAATAGGCAGGTGGTTAGCAGAAGAATGTACTCTGCCATTCATGAGGTGCCCAGCGGTCTTTGTTCAGCATCGTATAGGCAAACACAGAAATTGGGTGTGTTCCAGGTTTAAATTCACAAATAATTCTATAGACAGGGGAGCCTTCCTTCCCTGCAGGGTCATCTCCTTGCCTTCTGCGTGCCTTGACAACGTCCAGTGGGGAAGTATTTCACCGTTGCAGCACAGAAGTAACGAGCTGAGATGCCTGAAGAAGCTTTGTGCTTCTTTTGTTTCCTAATGGTTCCAGACTGCTACATAGTCCCATAACTCTGTGGACATAGCAAAATACCAGCAGTGATCTTTCATAAATTATTTCTGTACATTGAGTCTTTCAGTGATATGTACTCTGCCCTCCAGATGTACAATTTTAAGCATGTGTTGGACTTACAAAAGGATCCTCTAGAGAGAGGGAGCTGTGTAACATCATATGTTTTTGCCCTGTGAAGATCCCTTCTTGGTTATATCAAGATTTTCTTTTAGTTCTAAGGAAAAGGGCATCTTACTGCCCACTCTGTCAAATCTATGGCTGCCACTCTGAGGCTGGCTATGAAAATATGATCTCATTCAAATGCATACTCATAAATCCTCATCTGAAGTGCTATTATGTTTATTTGGAGGCTTTTGAAGAGGCTGGGTTTTTCAAAGAAAATACGACTTTGCAGACAGTCTGTTTTAGGTAAGGTATCGAGCCGGGTAGCCTGTGCCCCTGTGCCGCGCTGGGTCCCTGCTCTCGGCCTCCCCAGAGCGTCGGCGCTCGCTGCGTCCGCGTGATTCTGCCCTGGCCTCGCGCCCGCATTGCCAACGAGATTCTCTTTGGTGGAATGGCCACGGTTTGTACTGTTGCATGGATCTGTATAATGACTAAATTAAAAAATATAGGCATGACAATGACTATGGAACTGTAAAAGGATCGTTATTTTTTGTATATATTTTGCAAGTCCCAAATAAGTTATCTTGATTTTTTTTTTCCACAGTAATATTTACACTGGAATAGAATCTCCTTTGTATTTAAAGTGCATCCAGAGGGACAATCAATAAAACTATAGTTCCAACTGTGCGGCAACCTACATTATTTCCCCAGTGAGGCTAATGCTTTATAGTGGCAGTAACGTTGCAGCTATATTCTGCTGTGGCCAGAGATAGCAGTTGCTGCCTTTTTTCCCCCTTTAGTCTTCAGTGAAAATCCTTTTTAGCCCTGAAAAATCACTACTCAGATTCATGAGATATATTTGGAACATTCATGTGCCTGCTTCTCTTCAGGTCTGACCAGCTTCAAAGAGTATCATGGATTGGGGAACAGAAAAACAACAGTTTACCTAAGGGCTAGTATACTGCGTGTTCATATGTAACCTTGAAAAAGCCATTCCGCTTTATTAGGAATCTATCAGGATATTAAGGACAATTGCCTCTCTTGGAAGAATAGAATTTAATAGTGTGATGTCAGTGAATTGCTTTTATTTGAAATTTCTGGGTTAATTTTGGGGGGAATTTTTTTTCCATTTATTTTCTACCAGTTGCATGGAAATTGGAAAGCCAGTCCCAGGAAGCTTAGCAGATGTTATATTTTATCTCTTCCATTTCACAGGAAGACTTGCGATCACATCCTGAGGGAAATGCTGTTTGATTAGAAGCTATCCTCTTCTCAGAAATTTACTCCGCCTGTGGGGTCTACACATTCAATATCAGGTAAATAGCCAGAGACTAGTCCTTTTAAAGTAAGATATAAAGACTGAAAGGGTTCCTTCTTTTTGCAGAATGGCTTACTGTAAAAAAACACCCTAAATTTTGTTTATGTGTTGAGCAGTTCTGTTTTTAATCATGCACATTACAGCATCTCTTCATGACAACTCAGTGTTCTTTTAATGAGGTAAGCAGCTTTTTCACCCTTAGTACTGTGTGGCTTCTCTGTCCCACTGCAACTCACTGCAGTCACTCTTCACCATGGCTATGTTTAATTTCAGGTGACAGGAATAAGTGCAACCATTATACTAATTTTTGAACATTTTTTCTTCAAAGTAATTTTTATTCATCATGTCAAAGGATGGTGGTGATAGAAAAATCATGCTTTCCTTTCTAAACGTACTTTTTAAAGAAGAAAATTTTTAATTTTCAGCATGTCACTACTTAATATGATCATCTGCAAGCTGCCAGCTTTGTCTGCCACACATCAAATTCCTTTTCCCTTCTGCAAGTGCCAAACTATTCAAGCTATTTAATTGATGTTCCTTATCTTTCCATTCCCTTCTAATGTGACTTTTGGGAGGAACCGGAATCTCACTGCTCCACTCGTCTCATTATATTTGTATTTCTACTTGTTAGTAGATCTGGCCCAACTGCACAGTCGATCTCCAGCTGTTTCTTCATTTCTCTATACATCAAAATTGAGTGTTAAGTTCTTGCTCTGTAATAACTCTATGCTGACAGTCCAATTTAGGCTTTGTTTATACCATAGTTCATCAAAGCTGGGAGATTCTTAAAGCTCTTGAAAAATTGGTCAGGATTTATGTATTTTCCTGGTACACACTGAAACATGGCTTCAATTTTGTGGTGATTAGACAGGTTGCTAATGTGCAGGGAGAGTAGAGAGAAAATTATGCCCATGAGCTGGCTCATTCACCCCGTGTCACACATTATATACACCTTCCTAAAGAAATTTGAGTTATTTCAGTTGTTTTGTCCATTCCATAATCTAGGTTAGTCTTTATGAGAGGAAAAGAAATGTGCAAAATTTATTGGAAACTGCTCCTTTCCAGGAACTGAACAGAGACCACCAACTCATTTAGCGCAGGCCTCCAAAGAGCCATCAGTGATAATGAGTTTTGGTCATTGTTGACCCGAGGCTGAATTCTACTAGTGCTCCATGGCTGCAGAGGAAGATTCCCTGTCCCATTCCCAACCATCCGAGCCAGCTGTCCCGTGTAAATAATTCCAGATGTGGGTTCATATTCTGCTCTGCAGAAAACTGAAGAAAGCAACACAGTATTATATTTGGATATTACCACGGGAGTGATATAGTTTGCTTTTATGTATTTCGTTAAGTCCAATACTTCAAAACTAATCAGATAAATGAGACTCTTTAATGCCTGATGACTGGAGGAAAACTTCACTGATTAAAGACCAAACCTGATGGAGTATCAATCACTGCTCTTTTTGATTAAGTACCTCACTAATCTTTGTCACCGTGTAATGACTATCCTGGCAAACAGAGTGTGATTGCTGCAGGCGAATCATTTACATTAATCAAATAAAGTAAGAAAGATAGTGATGTACCTCAAGAAAAGATGCTGGATTTCTCTTGTTGAAAAAGCTGTATGGACAGCACGCCTGTAGAAGGAAAACCCTGACTGGTCTAGACCTAATGCTCTGTATTTTAAATGCTGCTATTAGGAGCTCCAACTTATGTTCTTCCTGAGCCACAGCCAGATTTATAGATTTGTCATAAACAGTTTGTCAACAAATCAAATTAATAGATAAGGAGTTACAAAAATAAGTAGCAATTAATCTGAAATCACTGCATAATTAGTATTTGTTTTCATAGTTTTAAACTTAATAAAAGGAAAGGGTTTTTGCAGTTCTGACCAGAACAACAGAGACAGCAATATTGTCTCCTTGACCTCTTTGTTATGTAGTAACTTCTGGAGATTCCTGGTTATCTGAGGATAGGAAAGCAGCGCGCTCTCATGTTAGGATCTATGAACGATATGGAAGCACTGCTGCAATCCCTAAACACGTGCTTATTTTCAGCAGAAACCTCTTGGAGCTTAGCTGTGTGTAAGGACAACTGATTTGCCAGTTCCCACGTGTTTCTCAAGGTAGTCTTTTTTTTTTTTTTTTTTCTCCCCCCCAATCTGATAGCCCTTTTCAGAGCTTTGCAGAGGAAGGAGCTGAGGTTGGTATTTGCTCAGGCTGGCTGGATACATTTGTCCCTCAGCAGAACCAAGAACCTCTGTGAAGAGCACTCGCTCTTCTAAGCTGTGAGAGACCCAGCCTGAGTCATAGCAGGGACTTTTATCCATGTCTTCCACATGGCAGGAGAATATTCTCCTACCAGGCTTTTGGGTACTCTGGGAGTGAAGGCATCATCCCTTCGAGGCTGTCCCGTTTGAGGGAAATAACTAAAATATATGCAGTAAATGCAGTGTAAAGAGGTGCTTTATAGCCTAGCAGTGTTGCTCCAAGACGCTTGCCTCAGGTAATTTTGTACAAAAAGTGAAATGAACTGAAGTCTTCCATTCCTTAAATGAGACACCTTAAAAATTAGATAGTCCATCTTCAGGGCATAGAAGAGATAAGCTGTGTAGCTAACTGTGGAATGGTGGTAAATAAATGGAATGTGAGCACATAATTCACTGCTGCTGTGTTGCCATTGGAATCAATGAGGTTACCTAGGAATGAATTCAGTCCAATGCTAATACAGCTATCAGCAGAGCTGGGACAATAATATATTTCTTCTTGGCCATGATTGACTGAAATCTTTCTCCTGTCATATTATCAGTAATTGTAAGATGCTATGTACAACAGAGCTGCAATAGAAATAATAAATAACCTCTGTATAAAGGATATATGGTCAAAGACTCGGAGAACACAGCAGCCTGTTTGAAAGAGCAATACATTACTAGTCTTTAAATTAACAACATAAGAAAAATGAACTCCATTTATCATGCAACTTACCTAATTCAAGTATGATATGTATCAGGCCTTTGTGTTATTCGGTGAAAATTATAAAAAATGCAAAGATGGTTTGTCAGTGGAAATAAGTCAAGGCAAATATATATATATATATATATATACACACACACACACACACACACACGTGTGTATATATATATATAATGCAGAAACTTTAATCTAAAATCCAAGGTTGTGGTTTCCATCACATCAGAAGTCTCACTGAATAGAAGTGAGTATCCGATATGCAAGCACGACTTGTAATTTAATGTGCCTGTTAAACATATATACATGTAA
Source organism: Tinamus guttatus (assembly GCF_059628265.1). Lineage (NCBI taxonomy): Eukaryota > Metazoa > Chordata > Aves > Tinamiformes > Tinamidae > Tinamus > Tinamus guttatus. The sequence continues at coordinate 3,883,636 of NW_028288561.1, forward strand.
ATGAATGGGCAGTGTCCAATTAGCCTGTGCAAATCAATAGCCTATTTCTGTATGCCATTGCAGTAAATGAATAGCCCTGTGTTTCCAGAAATTTCCATGTGCCTTCAGAATGCAGAGAAGGTTAGGAAAAAAAGAGGAAACAAAAAATGAAGCTGTTTGGCAGGCATTTATTTTTTAAGAAGCTCAGCTTGACATTTGAGGTTTGGCCTTGAGTCATCTTAGCGACTTGTGCCCAGGTCCCCTTGGTAGTTTAAGCAAGCCAAGGGGGTAGAGTGTCCAACATCATGTATGTAAGCAAAATAAGCATTAAGGTCCCCAAACAGATTATCTCTCTGCTGGGAGTAAAGGCACAAATTTGCCCTTTTTGAAAAACAAGAACAAGCCCCTCTCCCTCCAGCAGTGCTCCTCATATAGCCATGGAATGTTCAAAATCGAAATTTTTGAGTATTTTGGTAGTTCTTTCTTACCTTACCTTGTCCTTCCTGAAACCTGTTGCTCTTGTGAAGGAGCGTGAAAGGATGGCCTGGAAATTAAGTGCAACATTTCAAAGTTTATACAACAAACTGATAGTAAATTTTTGTCCTGCTTTTAAACAAATGTTTATCCAGATGACAGGTAGAACATACAGTAGGAGATAAGCCTATATAATCACTAGAGGATGATGATAATTCAGTAGCATGGTAGCCAAGTCTTAGTTATGGTAGCCAAGTCCGTCTGTTCGTTTTGTTCCATTTCTGATCCCATTTTCAGTGTTTTTCAGTGTGCCAGGGAAGCAGAATGCTGCTGATGCTATTTTTGTGCACTCGTCATAATCATATGCTATGGAACAAGGAAATATCAGTGATTATATAGTCATGAGATAACACACTGCTATACAATGATTCTAACTGGAATAGAAAATGCAGCAGACAAATCCATTCTTCTAACACTATCTCTCTTTTGATGAAAATATTCAACAAAAGTAGGGAAATGGATTAAAAGAATGTGGATGTTGAGAACTGAAATTTTAAATTGCATTTCTATCAAATGGAGGTTGTCAAAAGACTGAAAGAAAAGCAGTTGGATGTATTGACTAACAGTCAAAGAAAACTGGAGAAAATAATTTGGCCCAAGTGGACCAGTACTAGTAATTTAAGATTGTACCTTCCTTTTGCTTTCCCTTTCCTTCCATGAGATAAGGAGGGCTACTGAAAATAAAAAGGATAAAAATCTTTCTTTCTTGAAGGTTTTCATGCCCCAGTCCTTACACAGAATCAATGACTGCATATACTTTTGAAAGCTCCACTTAGAAGAAACCCCAGGGACACCTGGATACAGTCACTTACAAATCCACTTTGCTCCTGAAAACCGTAAAAGCCACATTCAGTACAAAGTTAAGAGCACACAGATCTCCCTGGCTCAGTCCTTCTGTGGTGTCCAGAACAGCCCAGCTCACATAGATCTCATTATATGGAGGAAAGTGGAGAAGTCACCTGCCAGTTGCTAAAGTCCTCATGGGAAACTAATTAATTAGAAGAATTAGTAATAGCTACAGCCATAGTTACATCAGCAAAATGTAATTTCTGAGCTATGCAGAAGGTAGAGACTGCAATAAAAATTCTGCCCCAGACCCCTTTTTTAGAAGACTGATCTGAAGTTGGTTGCAAATAGTGCCCTTTTGTTTGTTGATTTGTTTTATTTGTTTGATAAAGCTCTCCAAGGAGGCAGAACTTGAATATTCTTTGCAGGAGATGCCTAACAAGATCACACCATCAGTGCAGATGTTGCATAAGTTTCTGAAGCACCAAAAGGATTTCAGAGAAAGTTGTTTCAGCAAACAGTGATGCTGGTATGTGTGTCAATACACATGAAAGTGTTTGTCCATCGTTTCTATAAGGTAATTCAGTCTTTTTCTTGTCTCCATTTCTGGATTAGCAAAACATTATAAAAAAAAAAAAAAACAAAAAACAAGATCAACTTGCAGGGCATTAGCCAGCCTCCAGTGGTTATCCATCTCTATGTACTTATATTTCACCATTCCCTACTATATTCAGTAGAGTTTATTTTTCAAAGTACTTTGCATTTAACATGGAGTGAAAACTTCCATATGGACAGTTCCTAAAGAATAATTCAAGTGCTGACAGCTCCTGCCTTTGGTCATCTTGTGATAATGTCACTGTTCATTTATGCCTTGTGCGTTGCCTCCCTGTCTCCATGCTCAGAACTGTATTTTTTTTACAGGCTCTTTTTTTTGGCATTGTGTTCATTTTGAAACAGGTGAAACCAATCTAAATTTCATGTCTAGAAGAGAGTAGCTTCAAGAGATTTCTTAGATGCTAAATTTCCGCTTTGGGGACTTGTAATGCTGAATCTGCAGTAATTTTTTCTCCCTAACTCCTTGACACATAATAACAGTCAGTAACAACCCAGTAAAGATGTATGTATTTTTGATATTCATACCAAAGTTTTGATATGTTTTATAAGTTAATCATTTCTGTAGATTACCCTCTAAGCAAAATAGCATTGATGTGTTTGGGAGGAGCTGCTACTGCCTTTTTTTATTTTCCTATACCATTCTTTACCATCCTTTTCCTATACCATTCTTTATATCCTTTTCTATTATTATTTCAAGTTTAATTTGTTCAAATAGCTGCCTTGAAAGTCTCCTCAATCTATATTACTTATAATGCTGTACAGAGTTGTTTTAAAATAGTCTTTAATTTGTTTTTTATCAGTCACACCATAGGTCATTTCTGTCCACCAGTATACTCAAATTATTGGTCCTTCTACTCTCAGCTTCTTAACAGATTCTAATTAGTGGCAGTATCTGTCTTCCTTTCTTAAGAGGATATTTGAAGCTTATGGCACAGTGGGAAAAGGGGAATAAACTTTCTTCACTTTATTGTTGGCTTTGTCGTTCAGGGTAGGTAACAGCTGAGGGATCCTGATGCTGCAACAAGATCATGCAGAGATGGGGTTGAAGCTTGCAGATGTTTATTAGCACTCAGTGAAACGACATGTTTTGGGGATTGCTGAATGGAAACAAAATTCCATGCAGACAAAAAGAGCATAGAAACTGTGTGCTAACTTCAGCTCTGAAGTTTGGATGCGGTGGCTTTCTTACTGAAGATGGAAAAAGGGGACCTACATGTTAAAGCTCAGAGTTCAGTGATTTCAGTTGGGCTACTTGAACTGTCAGGACTCGATAATGAAGTTCACAGGCAGATCCAGTTACAAGGATTTGAAATCTCTTTAAACGTGTAGGGCTTATTCTGTTTGGCGTAGGTCCATTTTTAGTTCTCATGTCTGGATCGATGAAAGCTGCTATGATATATCCTCATTGCAGTGCTGAGTTCCTGAAGGAGTCGTGCAAGCCTGGAAATTTGCTCAGCAGCAGCACAGTTCTGAATTTATTTGCTTGGGATAAGCTCTGGTGTGCGGCCAGTGCTGCTGGGGATTAGCTCACCTTTGATATTTTTGTAACTTCCAAAGATGCAAACTTCAATGACTTGGTTAAATCTCTACTAATTGGTTGAAGTTTGGTTAATGTATGTATTCCTCTAGCAATTAGCAGATGTACATCGGTGTCAGTGTCAAAAACTGGATGAGAGCCAGTCCAGGGCTCATTATCCCTCCAGAAATCCTTGGTCACTAATCAGTACTCAATAAAGATTAGACAGTTCCCTGCCGACACTCAGCTATTAAATTCCATTTATACTGTTGCCCCATAAATACTATAAATTCTCTTTCATTAACACACTTCACAAAATCCTTTGAAAATAGAAGTTGCATTTGCGAATGACTGAACAAAGTAGAATCTAATTAGGCCATAAGACCCCAAACCACCATCATTTCTTAGAATGTAGTAATGCCACAGAAATGCTCTGGAAGCTGCTCTGCTACAATATTCCCAAATAAATATGTGGCCTTAAATTAGGAGCACTTATCAGGCTAGGATGCACGGTAGTTATGGTCTATAGGGCAGAGATTTCTAGATGCTCATAAAGAGAGCTCGGATTTCTAAATTAATGGCACCTGCAGTGAATTGCTGCAATTAAAACAACCATTTTTGGTTTTGTCAACTGTGTCTAACCATTTTTCTGTAGCTACAGATTTCTGTAGTATTTGAAATAATTTTTGAAGATCACATATATCTAAGCATATCTCCTTGGTATTCACAGCAGTGGTAACACTGAATCCCAGTGGCACTTATTTGGGATTGATAATCAGATAAGCAGAGCTGAGAACTGAAAAAGTTCTGTTGAGCAAATAGATTTCTATTAATGTTAGTAATCTTTATTTATTTATTTAAATTTTCTTCCCTGTTTATTCCGCAAGACATCCTTTGGTCATCTAGCCACAGTCCAACCCTCAGGAGATTTAGAATTGTTTTTAAAACATCCGATGCTTGATCTCGATACAAACCAATTTGAGCGCAGACGAACATTTGGCAGTCATGCCACTGACATCTAATTTTAATTTCACTGAGGGAAATATGTGTTTGTTCTTCATAAAGTCATTTGTTAATGTGCTGATAAATCTTTCTGTTTGCACTCACTGGTGATGTGTGTAATGGCAGGCTTGGGAAATTATAGATAAACTCTGCAGGCTGTGGAGAATGGGTAGCCTAGTAAACATAAATATTACTAACTACCCCCTGCCTCCAGGTGCTGTGTTTCTGTCCTAGTGCCAATGGTGACCTACACCATTGATTTTGTTTCTTCTTAACAGCAACCTTGAAACAAACACTCACAGTGCTGGTATCCATCTCCAGGAGGGCTCTGCAGCACTGCTGAAAGAAGAAAGTTACTTGGGTACAGATCATAGAATCATAGAATCACAGAATGCTGAAGGTTGGAAGGGACCAAGTGGGATTTGAAGATCTCCAGAGAAGGAGACTCCACAGCCAGTGGAGAAACAGCCAGTTTCCAGTTTTGAAATGCAACGATAGGAACAGGACTGAAAAAAAGTTATGTACCTGCATCACTCTCCACTATGTCATTATCAAGACCCTGTTGTGACTTGAGGCTATAGAGACTTGAGACAATGGAGACTCCTCTGTTGTGTTTTCTGCATAACACTGTTTGCCTTTTCACTTGAAAGGAGCAGGAAAGCAAAGGGAAAAATGAAACATCTTAGTGCTTGTTTTGTCGTTACAGGATGATTTTCCACTCTTTGGAAATGAGCTCTGGGCAAGCAGTTCAGCTGGAGGAGCTGTTTAGCTGATGGCATCTCAAGTGTTTTTCACACCATAAACTTTGAGCAAAAACTGTTGCAAGGAGAAATTGTTCAATCCCAATAGCTCAGCCAAGTTATGGCCATTTGCACTGAGCAGTATCTCAGAGTCACTTCTTGGGCAATGTCAGATTCTCAGCACTGCAGCAGAGTCATCCAGAATGTTCTGTAAACATTGAAGGATGCTACTCCTATGTAGTTTTGATATCTCACAGCACAGATGGGTAGATTCTGATTAAACAGAATTTCTTTAGGGCTTTGAAGTATAAAATACTGACATAGAATTGGTCAAGAAAATCATATGCAGCTCCTGAGCACTTCAAAGGTAGCTGCCCTTGTGGGCTGGGCTACCTGCCCGGCTGACAGCTGTGCTGCTGCAATAAGGTCAGAGAGGTATCCTGAATCCTTCCTGTCACAAAGTGAGCGGGAAGAAGCTGCTGACACTTTATCACCTGGGACCCAACTGCACTTACCCCACATCCTCTCTGTCATTTCATTTCCTGCCTCTGGAAGGTCCCTCTCCTGTCTGGCCCTCTGAGCAAGTGTCTTGCGGCTTTTGACAGCAAGGATCATTATATGCAGCTTGTTGCCTGCAGCAGCCAGATCACCCTGTGCCCTTCCTCATTCAGGCTTGATCCCAGCAGTCTGTTTCTAGGGCATAGTGTCTTTTAGGGCACACATGAATGGGAAACTAGACTGAAATATTTTAACATTCTTTTATAATAAATCTGTAATTACCAGAAACTGTACTGCCTCTGACAGCAGACTGAATTTCAGTGATCAAAGGAGCAGAAAAAATTGCATTTGCAATGAAAGAGCTCAGATATCCCCTTGAACAGCGACGGGCACGCTTATTACTTCATTTCTTTATGTCAAAATTCATGAGGTTGGCCCCAATTCTGCCAAGTGCTACGAAGAAAACCCAAGGTAAGCCCTGCTTGTTTGGGGCGTTGAACACAACCTCTTCCTTTTTTAGCCACGCAGAAGTCCTTCATAATGAAATGAAGGCATTAATATTACTTTGTAATCTTGGCAGAAGCTGCGTGCATAAATCAGGAGCATACTCCTTAAGCAGCAACAGAGACTGTGGACTCAGTAAGGTTAGGGAACGAAAGTGTGTGACTTTCCTTAAGTGGAGGGAATGTCTGTGCAGCACAGTTCAGATACCTGAATTACCACCAGGGAGCTGCCAAGCTTGACTGGAGAAGTCCTGCTCAACAAAGTCCTTCTCACCACGGCTATTCAGCCTGTGGAGAGCTGCACTAATACGATTATGGGACTTCTGCTGTGCAGGATTTCTTGCTCAAAGGCGGCTAAAATCTTTACACAGGATTAGATCACACTCCATAGAAATACTGTTAAGGAATCGTTGGCTGTATCTGAGGACATGGAGAGAGGGACGATGTCCTTGAATGCTTAGTAGACCTCAGAGCAGAGCAATGAAGCAGCAAAAAGAGGTATGCCGTATATTCTGCTTTGGATTGGATATGTCCAGTGAAATAAATAGGAGTTTTGACACAGATTTGAATAGGGAATACTGCCAAAAAAGATCTCTCTTGCTCTATATGTTATGGAATAATCTTAAAAATAAAACCTGTTTTTATTATTGGAACTGGCCAGTGTAATAGGTTAACTGCTTTGAGAATCTTCAACGGTGCTTTATTTTATAGGCTTCTCCCACTCGCGTTTGGTATTTTTATACCAAAATGCCTCTGCCTTTCATTTATCAATTCTTGCAGTGTCCCAAAAATGATAAATCATTCCATCCTATTAAAAAAAATCATAATCTGAAATGACAGTATCAGAAATGAGAGTGGCAGTTTGAAAACAGTAGGACACACTGAAGGAATATCTCTATCCATTGTTTACAATGAAATATGTGGTAGGAGGTAAAAGTGGATCATCGTGTTCTTGTGCACAGTAAATGAAAATTGGCACACCGAGCAATCAACTGGAATGCCTGGGAATAAGCTCATAATCAGGCAAAGTCTGTGATATCTCACTTTTTAAATCCTGTTGTGAGCCTCTCTTGTTTTGTCAGAGGCCGCTCAATTTCAATGGAGTCCTTTAAAATCCAAGGTGATTTCTGTCTTTAGGAATGCCAGAATTTTGTTGAATAATTGAATTTTCTGCCAGAACTGCAGTCAATGCAGCAGTAATATATTGAGTAATGAGCAGATCTTGTATTCTGTGTAAATTTAGTGACTGTATCCCTACTTGATGTGGCCTCTACACATATGTTTGGTTAAGAGATGATACAGGGTATATTGTTAGTAATTTTCCAATGGAATGTGCATCATTTGTGTGGCTGTACATATATGTAGCTTGTTGTAACCTCAGTGTTATGTATGACATGGACCTCTCCAGGTTTAATATAGAACCGTAGCTATAGAAGTATTTGGCCAACAAAAATATTGCAACATTTGGAAGACAGCCATGTACTGACTAACCTCAGAAGATGTAAAATGTGCATAAGTGCCTGGATGTTGGCTTTGAGACTGAACATATATGTTTATCAGCTATTCAGGACATGCAGCTGTGCTCAGTTGCACTGGGGTGTTGTGCTTGCAGTCGGGATCAAGCATCTCAAGACAGCAGAGTGGTAAACGAAGGCCTTATTGCTCATTTACAACAGGGGTTTGTCTTTATCCAGAAAAAAATCTGCGCTCAGCTACTTTAAGTATGATCATAGGATATATCAGAGCTATAATGGATGCCACTGGTCTTTCTCAGGCTTATTTGACGAGGACGATATGACACAGCCCTGTACCACTGCTGTGCTTTTCTTCTGCCCCTGTGGCATTCTCTTTCTGCTCCTTTCTGCTTGCAGATTCATGTGCTAACTCTCCTTCCCTTGAAGTAAAGTGTGAATGCCAGTAGAAGCAACGCAAAGAACATATGTAGTCTTGGCAGGATATTCGTCCATGTATGCACAGGATGAAGTGAACATAAGTCCACATTTTCAGCATGTTGCTGTTTGTGAAAGCTTGCTAAGTCTGGCTGCTTCCATGTGTGAGGCTTGCAAGCAATTAAGAGTGGGACAGACATCACTTCACTACATGGATAATGAGACCAAATCAGGTCATTAAGTCATTTGAGACTCTACTGATATATATGATTGACTGTGAACTACTGCTTCACAAAAATTTGTGAAGCATTTTTGCAGAACATAGTGTGCAGCCACATGCAGCTCATTGATGCTTGGGGGATATCTCAGCATCTCTTTCATCCAAGAATTAAAATTGAAATCTTCCAGAGTTATATTGGTGTGTATATTTTATATATTTGTGTTCATGAGTGTGTGCTGAATATATGTAAATATATATATATATACTATATATATTTAGAACTTGTATGATACTTATAAACATAAGCAATGACCTTCAATGGTTTTTTGACCCTACGATGTAACCATGATGCAGTTTTTCTTGTTTAGGGGTTATATTTTCTATTTTTTGGAAAGAGACTGAAACAGACAGTTGTTTGCTGAGGTATTTTTTTTTAATCAGATTTTGAATCAGGAACATTTTAGAGATTCTATGTATTTAAGTATTTCTAAGTATTTTTGAGACATCTTTTGTAAAATTGATGTCAATCTCAGCTGTGTTGAGATCATCTAATGCAAAAATACAGCCTTTCTGGTCCGGTGGATAAAAAATGGACCCCATATTGGACGTGTTCATTTGAATAATATGCTCTAGCATTTACAAGCAATTCAATCACTGCATTGACATAGGATAAGTGGTTGACATAATTTTAGAAATCATACTTTTTTCTGAAAAAAAAAAGGCTTATGATTAATTGTGATTAATTTAGTTAAAAGACTGCCCAGCTAGGAAAAATATAAATGCTAATGAGAACAGATCACCTTAAAACTACTGTAATAAAGTGTATCTCAAAATAGCATAGAAATGGTAACAAGGTTACATCGACATCACGCTTGGTCCATACACCCACACCGCAGTGCTCAGTAAGTCTGTACTCGATAAACTGCTCTGATGAGAGACAGGAATCTGACAGCTTCAAAAAAGGACAGGGTTTGTGCTAGCCCATGTAATACATTCTTTTTCTTTCCTCCAAACGTATCTTAAGGCTGTTTATTAACTTCAGGTTGTTTAGAGGAGAAAAGAATCTGCATCATTTTCCTGACATTTCTTCATTAAAATACTATCCGGGAATGTGTCTGAAATAAAATCGGGTTCTCATTCTCTGGATTTCTGTGGGGAATCAACAGAAGAAGGTAGGAACTGGAATAAACAGCATCATTAGGGGAGGTCCATAATGAGAAAATTATACATATATATATAAATAGCTGCCACAAATGAGAAATTAGAGGCAGGACAGGCCCTTTGGGGCAGGTTTTCATGTCGTTCCCTGCACGCAGCTGAGCTGCGGTCACCTGAGGCCAAGAGAGAGCGGGCGGGACAGGGGCCCCGCACGCGGGCACCTCTGCGGAGGGGCGGCCCGGCGAGTTCTGCGGGCCGGAGCGTTCCGGGACGACGAGGCCGTTCGGACCCCCCGCAAACCCGCGGGGCGGCCGCGCTCGTCGCCTCAGGGCGGCGGGAGGCGCGCGGCGCTGCGGGGGCCGGGGCGGGCGCCCCCCGGGCGGGGAGGCGGCGGCGGCGCTGGGAGGAGGCGCCTCGCAACAGATGGTTAAAGGCGGCTCCGCGGCGCGGCCCGCATTGGCCGGCGGCGGCGGCGGCGGGAGGAAGGGCGGCCGGGAGGAAGGGAGCAGCCCCGCGCGCGCGGCCCCGCGGCTCGGAGCGCAGCGCAGCGCAGCGGCCGGCGCGCGCGCCCGCGCGCTGAGGGGCCGCCCGGCCGCCTTCCCGCCGCCCGCAGGGCCGCTCCGCGGGGCCACCTGCGAGTTTCCGCCCGCGGCCGCAGTAAGTAGCGCCTCCCCCGGGGGCGGCCTCGGCTCCGCCGGCGGCTCCTCCGCGAGGTTTCTATCACCTGTACGGGCGGAGGGGCCGCGGGGGAGTCTCCTCCCCGCCTTCCCCTCTCGGCCTGCCCGCGCGGAGCCGCCTGCTGCGGGTCGTTACCGGCCTCCCCCGCCCGCGGGGCGCCCAGGTGGGTCCCGGCGCGCGCGGGAGGGACTTGCCCAAGGTCAAGCAGCGCCGCGGAGCTGGGAAGTCACATGCGCCGCGACGGAAAAAAACTTTTGGCTTCTAGTTGTGTGCGGGGGTCGGTGTCGCCTCCTCCGAGGGCCCGCGCGGGGCCGCCGTGTCCCCGGGCGCCGCTTCCTCCCTCCGCAGCGCGGGAAGGAGCGCGCAGGGCCCTGCGCTGCTGGCGAGGTCGGTAGGTGAAGACGCAAGTTGCCTGTGACGCGGCGGCTCCTTTTATTCCTTGCCTTCATGCTGGCATTAAATGCTAATTTAAATATATTACTGTACTTTGGCACCCTCACCAGCGCATATTCCGCGTTCCTTCTTAGTCCCTCGTGGTGGAAATGAAACTGAATCATGTGGGGGTGATACGTGAGGAAAAGGGTGTCTGCTGCGAGCGAAAGATGCCCCGAGAGCCCTCCGAGGCCGTCCTCGTGGCACAGCGTAGCCAACGTTTGCGTTCGGGTTAACTCCTGTAGCGGGGAAACTTAGAGAGTAGCAAGTGGCTGTTTAGAAACCGAGCAAAACCCTCTGTTGTCTTCCTCATTTTGCCTTAGCTGTTACTGATTCTACTTTCTCAAGTGGAATATGAGGAAGGTGGGGGGGTTACTTTGCCTTTTTTTTTTTTTTAAGCCCTATATTAATGAGAATAGGGCACACTTATTTTTAATCTATTAGGTGGTTCAGGCGAGCCCTGGACTCTCTACGACTCTAACTTTGGGTTTCAAGGAGGAAAGGTTTCTGGCATCTTGTTTTCTTTTGTGGTGTGTAGGTGTTGTGATTTGCATGAGGCACTCTTCATGTTTGGGTGTTTTTTTTTTTTTTCCCTATCTAATTAGGAAACTAGTGTGATTCTTGAAATATGCAATGGACTTTTTTTCCTGGGCTTTGATATCTCCAAAGAATCCCTTTTGTTGGGTTTAGGATATGTAACATTGACTGTTGCTTTAGACTCCTTATAAGGAGTCCAGTTTCAGGTAATTTCTAGCTGAAATTCTTGTATAAAAGATTAGGATCTTGTCTTTCAATAGTAACTCCTCCATCACTCTTCCTAAAAGGCTGGAAAAAAAAATCAGGAGTTGCTCTGAGTAACTAATAGTATCTCATTAATCAAAGTGTTCAGCTGGAATATAGAACACTTTGCTCTGGTTCTGTATGTTTTTTAATAATTAAAAAAAGGCCATATTGCACTGTTCTGACCTGATTTTAAGCATCTTGATCAGGGTCCCATGAAGAAGATAGTAGGTAGTTATCTGCAAAAGAGAAACTCAGAAGGAACTGGCAAAATCTAGTTTGCAAATATGATCTATGTGTCTGGATGCAAACGCTGTTGCTGTGTAATGGCAGGTGTGTGTTTTTGAGATGCTAAAGTAAATATCAGAAGTGACGATAACTCAGTTCTTTTCCTTTTACAAAGGAGCTATTGCAAAATATTCATAGGCCCATAATCCATATTTACTGATTCTTCTTCACTCTGTTATTACAGCGGCAAATAGAAATAGAGATACATGTCTCCAAGTTCCCTACAGTTTAGGGAGGAGAGTGAATAGGTGTTTTCTCTTCTCTCTAAAATCATTTTAGAAATAATTAATTTGACTTGCAACCAACTCTAACCTCTTACTTTCTAGAGGGCATAGAGTGATTAAAATCTGCAAATCTACTCCAAATAATTATGCTAAATATATAAAATATAAACCTATACACATAAATGTGTGTGTACATATAAATGCTTTTTCCTCTCAACATCTTTTCCTTACCCCCCTGCAGCAGTAGTTTTCCTGTGAAGTTCAGAGTAGAGCCCAAGTAAACCGAAGGCCTTGATCTAATTCAGATTAAAGGTGTGGGTGCGATCATAACTGCATGAAGAATGCTCCATAGCATTGCAAATTTCCATGAAGCAGAGAGGCCGTGCTTGTGTATTCAGCCTGCTCTATTAAGGATACTGCAATGAAAAATTCTTCAAATCAAGTCATTCTCTTTCTGTCAATATGCTGGGTTGATTTCTCAGGCCTGGGTTGGATATCTTGGGTAATGAAATACAGGCTGATGTTTTTGGTATAAAAAGGGCCGTTCCAATATGCTCATGTTTTTGGGAGTATCTTGGTCTCATTCCAGTACAAACCACAGTGTAATGTGAAAGCTGAAAAGCTGTCATGAGTGATTGGTTGTCTTTTCTTTGGGTCTGTTTCTTTTCTTTTACCCACTTCCTCCTTCGTACCAATAGTATTGATCTTTAATAGAGGTGAAGTTTTTGTTTAACTTCAGGGAACCATTTGTGTTTCTAACTATTCCTTGTTGCTAATCACCCTCACCCCAAGAATGGCACCTATAGAGATGTGCTAGCACAATTATGTATGAATTCTGTGTTCCTTAGCATGTGGCTTCAGACCTTTCTCAATACAAGATAAAACTGTATCTTTCTACAAATACTGATGCCGAATGTACACTGGTCTGCAGCAAGAGTCAGCATCCAAAAAGGACTATTTCTGAGGCAGTAAAAATCTCATTTTTTTAATATATTTCAGGGATTTTTTAAATCACCCCTCTTGTAGGGAGTTGTTGACTTCCAGTATTCAGCTAATACACGAAGCAGCTGTGCCAATCTTGCCTGGCTGTCCCAGGTCTTCTCAGGTAAATTTAGCTCACCTGTGCATGTTAGCACCTAAGGTCATTTCAGCTTTAAACAGTTAAATGGAAACTTGCATCTTCTGTCTGTATCCACACCACTGTATATAAGCTTGAGTAAGGCACGTGTATATATATGCACACACCAAAAATACACTAGTGGGTGTCTATGTTCTCACTTTCCAAATCCCAATAAGCAAGATTCTGTGTGGAAGTGCTGGAAATAATGGTTTCATCCTATATCCGAGGAAAATTGTAGAAGGCTTCTGTAGTTGTGTATTTTTTTTTTAATGAGTTCATTCTGAATTTTAGATTCTGTTTTTTTTTTGTGTTTGTTGCCAATTTTTAGCCTTGGTTCACCTTGCACAGTCAAAGTGTGGTAGCAGTTCACGGTTAAGTGAGTTTAAGCAGTTTGTGATGAAATACAGATTTTGACGTGTAACCACTAGTCCTAATTAGCTCTGCTCAGGGGATTCTTGGGTAAGAGTGTCAAAACACAGACAGGCTGTAAAGTTGTCTCTAATTGCATGCAATATTCTAAAATTAAGCAGGGTAATAAATTTGTGGCTATGTGAAACAGCTATAAGTATAAATACCTCGCAAAAAGTAGCGTAAAAATGGATAAAGTCTCTTTGCTCCTAAAGGATGTGTCCTATAGGAACATGCAGCACCTTCTCCTAAAAGAAAGAATTGAATCAACTTTCTGATCTGAACGTCTTGGAGAGGCAGCAGCCGTTGCAGAGGCTGAGATTATTCCTAAGTTAGGAGGCCCTGACACCAGTGGGGCTGCTGCAGTCTCAAACTTCTTTCCATCCCTGAGCTTATGTAATTGAATATAGCTACCAAATGTCATGGATTGTGTGTGTTGGAAAACTTGCATTTTCTGGTAATATTTGAAAGAGGAAGACTGCGCTCTTTAAGATGCTGAAGTGGATCAGGTGCTGTTATCATTTAGAATCTGGAAACTGAATGAGGAAAACTTGTAGTTTTGTGGCCTCTGCAATTACTGATCAACAGAGCTATTGGTGTTTTTTTTTTTTTAATCTGCTGATAAACTTAATATGTTTTCCTTCCGTTTCTGTCTTCAGTGTGATTAAAATTTAAAGATGCCAAGTTCTTTACTAATATTTCTTTCATTAGTAACCCTGGATGTTACCCAGTTGTCCCTGCCCTTCAGTGGAAGGGAAGAGTGTAGGTCAAAATGACAGTGGGTCATATACAGGTATGAATTTATTTGCTTTTCAGCTTTGATATAAGCAACCTTACCCAACACATTCCCCTGTTGCTACTAGAGGGTGCTGTTTAGATCATTGTGACTTGCTTCAGAGAAGGTTGAGATGACAAATCCATGGAACTCAGTGCACACCTGAGGACTAAATCTGATCTCCCGATTTCTAGGAAATTCCAGTTAGTAATTTAAGGTGTTTGTCTCACTAATTCTAAACTGCCTTTCAAATGCTATATTCTCTCCAGTGCAGTTAAATTATTACTGTCTGTTGGCTCTTGAACGAATGTTTGTGTATTTGCTACTTAGAGTTCGGTTATTGGATCAATTCTTCTCCCTCCCTGGAGTAATGAATAATTTGGATTACTTCATTTTTTTAAAGTTTGTTTACCTGACAATGTTACAGTGTTTGAATTTTTGATAATACCTCAGATAAATGTAGCACTATCAACAGTTTAAATACTGTTACCAGGTAAGGTAAATATATGTAGTACTGTTTGAGTCTATATCCTCAGGTGTGCTTAGGACCTCAAAGATCTTTCTCAAATCCATGTAGTTTTGTATCTAGGTTGTCAAATAAAAAATAAGACTATTTTGCTGTTTGGGTCTCATATCCCTGCAGCCATAGAGGGCTTCGTAAAGGGATGCTCTAAGATTGTGGGTAGTCATATTGCTCTTCTAGCACTGTTCAAATGAGTGTTTTGAATAAATCTCTTTAGTAACATGTGGTTTATTTCCTGGGTCAAATTCAGTAATTTAATATTACTGTATAGTGAAAATCTGCATGTTAGTGTAAAACAAGTAAAACTTAACATAGATGCGCTTTGGAAATTCATAATTTTGTTTTGTTTCCGCTCCCCAACAAATTGTTACAAATGTCAAGGGAAATAGATATTATTGAAAAACTCCTAAAATTTGTCCTGAAGTTTTTAGCTCATGCGGTTGCAAGGGAATTTTATTGCACTCCCCTTCCCCACCTTATTTCTTGGTACCTTCCACAAGTAGTTCCACAAGTAAATCTCTTCAAAAGTAACTTACATTTTAGTCTTCTCTAAGCCCTATTTTCCCCTCTGTTCTAGTACCAGGACTTTCAGAAGCATCTGACTACCCTACATCAGAGGGAAGGGGAGTTCGTAGACTTCAGTGATCAGAAAAGTTAGAGCAGTTACTAGCAGAAAAGTGGGGTGGGTTTGTTTTTAAATAGTCAATGTGAAGAAAACAAATTGCTTTACAAAAGGTACCTCAATTTTGCATTCAGGATGATCAGAAAAAAATGCCGCAGAGAACATTTGTTTTCTGGCATAAATATAATTCATGACATCTCTTGTTGGACCTCGTAGGTCTAGAAATGCCGCGATGGTTTCTGTGCCCCACTCGGGCTGTGATTGCTTCTGTTGCTGGTACACAGGCAGCTCTAACGGTGTAAATGGCCGAGTTCCAGTTCCTGTTACATCTACACTGTTACATCCAAGGTCTTTAGTCATGCTTACTCAGTAGTCTAACTACAGAATCAAAACTATCTTTAAATTCCTATTTAACTTCCTTGCATGTGATATCTGCATGGTACCGGGAAACAAACCTGCAATCAGGAGAGCTTCGCTAGGGTGCCAGACCTTGTAGGTTCTATGGTTGTTCACAGTATGGCATTAATGGTGTTCAATTAGCATCATCAGTGATTTTAACGAAGTTCCTCATTCGGACTGTGACATTTGTTTGGTAAAAGGATCATTAAACATATGCAAACAACCTATGTGCTGTAAAAAGGTCTTTGGGCACTGACAAATGAGAAAATGAGAAATGAGAAAATTACAGGTTGTAGGAAAATGTAAATATCAGTCTTTGGAAATCTGTCCTCTGGCAAGACAAAAATGTTCCCCTCTAAGCAGTGAAGGATTCATTATATTCTTTTCACATCAGTGAAGAATGCTAGAGACTATTTTACATAGTTACACATATCTTGATGTCTTTTCCTTTCTTTGAAGCGCTGCTGTTGAATTGGGATTTGTCCTGGTTTTGTTAAGCAAGCACTCCAGCAGTGCACCACAGAAAGAAATGCTGTAGCCTCAATTAATGCTTTCTATAGTCTTCTGAATAATTTTAAGTCCATCCTACCATGTTTTTCTTACTAGCAACTTTTAATAGGTCTTTTTATTATTTTTTATTTTCTTGCTAATACAAGAGATTAATCTAGAGGCTCACATATTCTTTTTCTATCAAATGACTGCATGAAATACAATCACGCATGTTAACTGATGAATGCACTTACCATGCCTTGAGGAAAAGGCTCAATGCAGTTTCAGATGATCTCTAGTGACTGACTTTCTTTTGTCAGCTGCAGCTGTATGGAATTTGTAGTGTCAGGTTAGATTATTAACATCTCCAGCTTCAGAACCGGGTAAAAGTTGCACTGGTGCAACGTATGGGTGAAGTTTTTAGCTCCTGTAGTCTCCCAGGTAATACTGCAACTCAATCTTGAGAGAGATTTTCAGCACTGCTGCCTGTAAATATTGTTTTCCAGTTTATCTCTCAATTGCTTTAAAAGATGGGAAAAATTTTAATACCTGCAGTTCTAAACTTTATTGAACAGCCCCTGTCTCTGTAGATGCTTGTATCCATCCTGCTGAATGGTACCAAATGAGCCTGTCCTGTACTGATTTCCTTCTGTTGAATGCCTAAGTAAAAAGTTTGGTTTGATACTGTCTCTATTACATTCTTGCATAATTTTTGAAGACACCTTGCAAGTGCCAGCTGATTCCGGAGTGGACAACTGACGCTGGCTAACGAAGAAATGTTGAGGTGAAAATCGCTCCTGCTCAGTTTAATAAAGTGCTTTTGAAAGTGCTTCTCAAGGGAGGTGAGAGACCCCGCTCTTGCGTTGTGCATTCGGTCTTGTGCCCCGTGTCTGTGTTGCCCTGCACAGGGCTCTGTTTTGGCCGCTGGTGCCTGCTCCCCAGCTCCCGTCCGGGCGCTCCCGGTTTCAGGCGGTGCTGGAGGGATCGTGTCCGACTCCCCTATGAGCCGGGTCACCCCTGACTCCAGGTTGTCGCTTTAGCCCAAAGATGTTCGCACAGGGCAGGTGCACGTCAAAGGCCTGCCAAAACAGAGGCCTCTGAGGGACTGAAAAAGGTGGTACTGCATGCTAAAAGAAAGGCTTCAATGCAGAATACCCAAAGTTCCTTAATTAACAGGAAAACTTAATACGTACTTAAAGACTGTAGTGAGTTTCAGGCTTCTGCTTTTATGGATACGGAACTGTTGCCAGAAAGATTCCAGTTCAGCCACTTAAAACCAAAAAGATGCTGTGTGCATGATCCTGCATCCCTTTTGCATGATGAAGGGGAGCTTAAGTATGAAGGCATTTGAAGAATAAACTTGTGCACGCTCAAGGAATGAAATGTGCATATAGTTGCTCATTGCATTTTTTTAATGGAATTCTTATTTTCTGCTTTCAGTCAGGCATCTGATTGTTTCGCCTTTGCTCTTCTGTTTAATAAAAACAAACAAAAAAACCCCATACTATCTATTTTCTCAGTTTTATGCATGATCAGATGGGTAATGTTAACACCTGGACAGTCAGTGATATGATTTAGTGACAAGATGCCATCAAGTATCAAAATGATTTAAGTTGTAAATTAAAAGCTGAAATTTCTGAAGTAGTTGGTTTTTCCTTGCCTAAAGACTTTACTACAACTGTGCTGTAAGACACAGTTATTTCTACCAACTGACTGTAATAAGCTCCATGCTGAATAGTGAGGCTTTTTCTTCTTCATGTCACTGACATTTTTATTGGGATTAGTTAGGGTGGATTCAGAGCCAGCAGCAGAGATTGACTGAATTAAGAGTGACAAGTGTCTGATTTTTTGATGTTCTATTACTCAAATATTTCTGAAATAATTACCTCTGGGCCAGATCCTGAGCTATTTCTAGTCCTCTGCCATTCCTGTTTTACTTTAAGGCAAGAAATGTTTTCTTGAGTAGAGAAGTCCTTATCATAGATCTGATGCAGCATTGCAATGCTGGATCTCCTGCTTTTCGGGATGTGTTTATGCTTTTGGGGATGTTTTGTTTTAGATCTGTTCTAGTCTGGTTCCTTCAGCTGAATCTGATTGAACATTTGTCATGGGTCATAAATAGGCCTCTGAGGTCTGTCTTCCAGTTGACTTTCATCTGAAGTGGCTTCTCTGCACATTTTGAGACAGCTCTGCTGTATGAGCCAATGCACAGAAAGTAGGAGCAGTTGGGATGTTTATTGCATCTGACAAATATATTTTATTAAGTTATTTAAGGTTTTTCCAGTGAAATCAATTGCTTCATTCAAGGATGCTATTTCATACTGGAACATTTTAGATTGAGTGTTTTCTAAAGGAGCAGTGAAACTGAACCAGAAATGCTGACTGCCAGAACAATGTGTTGACTTTTAAAAGTGAATGTATTCAAGAGACAACTTCATTAATGATGTGAGTAAAAAATATTTCAGAAATGATTAAATGTTCCGTTAAAAATCAATGATCCTGCCAGTATGAAGATCATGTATTTTCTTTGGCATCTTTAAGATGACAATAGTTGCTCAAATGCTGGAAGAAACAAAAGCAGAATAACTTTGTCCCTTCAGTGTGGTATTAGGGTGACCTTTCTGTGTACAAGGTGACATTATATCAGTAACAGAAAACTCCAAGGTCTGGAAAGTGACGCGTGAACAAAGACTGATTAGCCCGGGAAGGTCAAGACTTGGGGTAGATGTGAATCTTCAGGTTCATGAAATCTTATTTTAAAGAGGAAGGGGAAAAAATCTGTTTTCCTTATTTCTTGCTTTGTTTCAAATGGATAATATTGTTTTTCCTTTGAGATTTAAGTAGTTGGAAAAACTTATTTCCAAAGTGGAACAGACTGCTGGGGGGGAGGTTGAGATGTGCTGGAGACAGAGGAGAGAACAGGGAATGCGAAGAGGTGCAGGGATGACCTCTGGGAGCCGCGCGGGCTCGGAGGAGCCCCCGCTCCCTCTATTTGGTGTGGGATAATAAAACAGCAGCTCCTCTGTGAGCAGTGATCTGGTTTTCGGGTAGTGAAGTGCAGGCCGTAACTGGGACGGGTGTGACTGGAACCTGGAAAGCAGCAAAGTGCAGTGAGGGTCGGTGTGGTGAGCGGCCGAGCTCCTGCCATCACCTGAGGGATTCCCGGCTAGAGAAGAGCGACGCTGACGTGAACATCAACCAAGGGTTGAATTTTCCAATTTGCTAGTTGTCCATATAGATGTGTATTTGTCAGCTATATAAACTTGAGTATCCCGTTGACAGTGGTCCCATTGGCATGTATATCAGAAGTGGTAAGGCTGTACCTTACAAAAAGGTACAAAAGCTGTAGGGCATAGCATGAAGTGGTTTTGCTAGTTATGTTTCTGAATTTATTTATGAATCTTTCAACTTATTTCAGTTTCTTTGTAGTTAAATGACTTTCATGCTTTTAATTTTTCTTTTACTATATTTGAAAAGTAGGCATGTTGTAATGCGAACTCTGCGTTTGTCTTGCTGGCCCTCGGCTTATTTCCCCTGCTGTGTGTCATTTCGTTTCGGTGTTCCCCGATGAGATGGTCTTGCTTAGAATTAGCTAAACTAGCTTGCACATCAGGATTTAAAAATGCCTATCAAACGATATACTGATTTCTATACTTTTGGTTTCTTCTGCTCCCCACTGCTCCCTTGGCAACTAGGAGGAAATGCTCTGTCTAGCTTTGATTTATTTTGCGCGATATAAACTAAGCTTGTTAAATCCTAGTCAATTACTATGAAATGTCTGAGCATCTGTCAACTTCCTGGAGAACTGTATTGTGTAATGCAGCACTTCACTATTCTGACAAGCTGAAGAAATGTTTCCAGTGGAGGAATCAATCAAAGGAAATGAATCATCATCTGGGCAGAAAAAAAAAAAAAAAAAAAAGCAGAAATATTATGCTGTAGGCTTAATTTACTTTAGACTGAACTCTGGCTACCTCTAGAGAGGTCACAACTGAGAGCAGCCCACCAGACTACAAAATAGTGTTTGTTTGTTGTATTCACCTCTGTGCTTGGCTGACAGAGGGAGAGACCAGCAGTGAGGAAGCAGCTTCCCGTGAACCTTTGATCCTGGGTCCGGTTCCTGCTGTTGGATCTTGGCAGGCATCATTGCACTTTCTCTTACAGCAGCCTTAGGAAAAAGAGCTGTCAGGGTTCTTTTACTTAAATGTACCTTTGGTGTTGCATCATGTTTCCAAGGAAATCTTCCAAGTTTACTTGTTCCATTATATTATCTCTTGTTGAGTAAAAAATGTTGAATTTGTTCTGTTGTTCTCTTTTCTTTGGAAGCTCGTGTTCAATTCCAAGCCATTGCCACAGAAGTTGTTACAATCCTCTCAACCTCTCAAGAAGCTGAGCTTTGTGATAGGGACCTTAAATTGAGTTCCAGGTTGAGGCTATTTGCTCTAGATTCAAGCTTGACGTATTAGTTCTTTAGTAGGATTAGATCACTAGATTATAGTAATCCTATTATTGTGGTATAACTTGCAGAAAATACAAGGTTGAGATCAAAATCAATTTAAATACAACTATGCTGCAAGTTCTTGTGATATATCAAGGAATGGGCTTTTGCTTTAGTGACTCCATATGTCTTTGCTTCTTTAGAAGACTCTGTCATGCAATATGCAGATTGAATGATAAATTTTCAGTTAAAGAGTCTTAACTCTTCTATGTAATTTCTTCTTAAGAGTCATTAATTTACAGCTAGATTTTTGGATGAGATTACTAGGTCCTTTGCAAACTTCGCGTTTCAGAAGAGGCAACAATTAAAATTAATTTGTGATGGCCCAAAAATGTTTGGTGTCTTCTAGAGATGACTTTGTTCAAGCTGGACTATAGTGCAGATGTCATTCTCGGATCCCTCTTTATGCAAGGAGCTGACGTGATTCATAAAATGATGTCCAACCAAGTCTTTATAAACTTCTGAATGTTATTTACTACCATATTTTGAAAAAAAAAAAAAAAAAAAGTTCCTTATAGCCAACTAAATGATGTAATGTTGCCAAATTCTAGCAGTTACTGCAGATTTCGCATCCTCGGTTGGAGGAGGGGAGATGGCAACAGCAAATGTTAATGAGACTGAAGCCCACGTGTGGGAACTGTTGTACAGGGTGGTGATTCAGCTGCTGGGACTTCTGGTGTCTTCAATGCTACTCTGTTTTGTATCTGCTCCTGACACCACCTTGTTGGAGAGAGTGAATCGTCACGTAGTTGTGGAGCTAGAATGAGTAGAACCAGAGAACTCGGTTTAGTTAAGTGCTAACTTTCTGGATTTCAATGAGATTTTTCATGTGAGGTTCAGTTCAAGTCTGATTTTTGAGCCCGAAACAAGCTGCTGAACCACATATCTGTAGTTTCTGAAGCAGAGAAGGAAATTAACTTCTTTGGTTTTCCTGAACTTTGAAACATTTGCTTTGACTTGCTTATTTGATCTGAAACCAGTTCAAGGTGCTGTGTGAGCAGTTCAAGGTGCAGTTCAAGGTGTATTTTTTTGTTTTTGCTTTTTTTTAAACTATTAACACACTTGGTTTGAAATTCATTGTTCTTAAGCACTACCTGGATTTTGAATTTATTTGTTTTTGTGTCTTGAACTGCTTAGAAACAGACTTTTTAACTCATATCTTTGTGAAACTACAGAATCTAGTTATTCACGAGAGCTTTTTAAATCCCTAATCTCTAGCTAATGAGGCTTTAAGAAAATCACCGAATGTCAGTGCAGACGACTCTTGCAATGGTGAGCTAATCTCTATGGCAGTAAGTATGGCTGGTTCCTTATCAGCTTTATTTTCAGCAGTTTTGATATATTAGCTATGCAGACACGGTTTTACAAAAAAAAAATCTCTCAAATCCATGGTGGTTGGTTTTTCCCTTCTAGCAAATTGCACCTTGTGCTCTTTGCCTTCCCCAAGGCACAGCTGAGTGTTGTTTGCAGCCATGCACAGCTTTAAATAGAACCTGCCATTTGTATCTATCATGAATCATGCATTCTTCAGGGCGTGGGATATGTTATTAATCTTTAATCTGAGGATTTAAGTGTTATCACTGAAAGCATGAGCCTATTTCAATATCACCAAGGCAGGAAAAATATCTAAATCATTCACTGCACTTGTTTCTCTTATGATCAGTTCAGACAAAAATCAAATCATTCTGTTTCTATATATGTGTGTGTGTGTATGTAAACTAGGATTCAGGGGACAAATAGAATTTAAGGAAGGAGTTGGGGTGAGCAGCACATGCCTGTAAAGAGAGAAAGAGGGGAGAAAAAGCCAAATCTAGAGTGTATTTGCTTAGTCTTTTATGTGGTCTTAGAAGCGCTATCCATAACTGATGAGAATTACATAAGAAAGTATGTTGAAAATCAAAAACAATAACAAGTTCTACATGGTGCTAAGCATTTTCTGTATGCTGTTGCAAGGCGCCTTATTAATTTTTAGGTACAAAAATCTTCTGAAGAAAAAAATTGGGTTAAAATTCTAGGAATCGAGTTGAGACTTGATCTGTGCAGCATGTAAATGCTGGAGAATGGTAAACTAGTAATTTGTTAGTTGCTGTAGCCTAGAGAGGCTGTTATATAGCCCAGTGGCATGGTAACTGTAATGCTGTTTGAGTCACTGCTATAGGACCCTTAAGCCCCAAAAAAACAAGTTTTTGGAGGTGAAGCTAGAGTTGCCTTAAAGTAAGCAAATGTCCCCACCTAAAGTGGGAAAAATAGAGCTATAATATCTGAAAATGGCTGTTCAGAGAACTACAAGGAGATGAAAGAACTGGGCAGCTGAATATATTGGTTCTGTGCTTAGCTGGGGTGTGCAGAAATAGCTACTGAAAAGGAAATTCTTGAAACCCCCCCTATAAAAAGGGGAAAGGGATTTCCCAATCCCTATCGACCAGATTTTTTTTGCTTCCTGAATGAGAGATCTCCTTATATTAACATACAAAAATGACTTGTTTGAACAAATGAAGCTATTCTGTTTCATTTTGTAATTCAAGTTTTGATTAATTACATCCAGATGTAAGAATGCAGTTAGATGCAACTGTAGTCTTCAGGTAGAGTCATTTAATTCTCAGCGTTCATGGGAAAGACAGACTTGCCTTGGGATTTGGAGCTGCGTTTTGGGTTATTTGGCCCCTAGATACTGGGCTGCATCAAACTACAGTGCCTGTGTTGCTAAACGTCTGCTCAGGCCTAGCACTTCTTTGAGGAACACCTTGGTTCCCATCCTGTTCTAGCCGTGGATTTTAGACTGAGCAGGAATTTGTTGCCGTTAGCTTCTTGACACTGGTTGCTACTTTCCATCAAAAGATAGTGTTCCAGATTGACAGCCTGTTTGAAGAAAAAATAATTGGTTCATCTTTTTACTACAAAGCTTTCTTGCCTGTGCCACATACTACATGTTAAAATTTGGCTCCCTTTGCCCCTACTCTTTTTTCCTGATTATTTAGTGTGTGTACGTAGTGGTGCATCTTTTTGCAGCAACCTCATTCTCAAAAGAGACAAGAGTTGAGGATCATGCTAGCTACAAACATGACATGCTCGTGTAAATTAAGTTTTAGTATTTGAAGTACTTTTAATGGATCGGGTTGGTAATCACCTATTAAACATCAATGTAGCAAAAGCATTCTTTGTATGTCGTGAAGCCTTGCTGTAATTCCCTTCTCTAGGATGCAAACTAGATATGCTGGATAAAAAACAGTTCTAAGTGTTTGATACATTTAATCAATTTCCCAGTATTTAATCTTTCTATTGGGCTCCTCCTGTTTCAGCTATTGAGAGTTAGGCATTTTATTCTTTTATAAAAACATGAGAACTGGTATGTGTGTGAATAAAATTCTCCATTGAAACTTTGTTTTGTTTTGTACTTAACCTACTTTATTTTTTTCTTTTTAAAAATTTATTTAATGTATTGTCAGTTTTTTTCTCAGTTCTGTTTTCTGAGGGGAAACAGAACAAAAAAGTAACAGCAGACTATACAATGCTTAATATTCAGAATTTGTGTGTGTCTGCACACTTGCATTCAAACCTGTCTAATTGTGGAAGCTTGTGTACATACTGTATCTTTTCATCAAAATAATGTGAAATTAGTAAAAAGTGGTATGAATCATAATGACAGGCTCGATGCCTTGGTATCCAGGATACGTTAACATGCTGATAAGTTACTTGTTTTCCTGCTGTGAGAACTGGTTGCTGTATTTGATTCTTTAGTTGAATACAAACTAAATTAAATCTGCAGTGACCTATATTGTGCTCTAGCTAATGACCCAGTTAACCCCTGGTTAATTTTCTGTCTCTCCGTGTCCTGGGAACAGGGACATGTTTACTGCAGTTGCGACAAACCTTTAGAATGTGCTGCTGGCATTTATTATTCTAGAGCTGTGTGTTTTAATAGAAATTAGCTAATGGGCCATGGGGGTCTGCAGAAGTTGTAGAATGCCAATGAGGAGTTTTCTTTCATTTTTCCTCCACCCTGATTTACATGACTAAGCTTTTAGCTTTTCTTGCTTTTGTTTTTGTTCCTTGAGTATTGATCTGTCTCCTCTGGAGGAAACAAACTATTTGCTTAACGTGCAGGACATTATTGTTGGCAGCTTCTCAGACTTCTGCAGGCGCAAATTAAACCAGGACTGGTGCTAGTATTGGCAGGGCAGCTTGCAACAAATGCTATTTTATTATTATGTGATTATACTATGTAAATATATGAGAATATAATCATATAATAAAGATATTATCAAAGGGTGGATCTGAATAACACTTTCCTGGTGGAAATAGGGTTTTGCTCCAAGTGGATGGGTTTGTGCATGAAATACCCTTCAGGAAATTAGATTATACTAATATATGGACTGGCAGAGCAAGCTGGGGTGGTTTCCACGTATCCACTCCCATTCATAGCAGCAGCCCCTGTGCTTGGCTGGAAGAGTTGCTAGAAATGCCTCGTTTCAGAGATGGTGACTTTTGTGTTACCCCCACCCAAAAAAGGAGACCTATGATGTCATGAAAAATTCTCCCCCTTTCAGGTGTACGCTCTTGCATCCCCAGCACAGTCTGAGGCGGCTGTAGCTGTTCAGTGCGGTAGTGATTCTTCAGGAACCTTTAGCTGCCGTGAACAGGTTGGATAGTGGGGGGCTGGTCATGGTTATTGCTTCCCAAGACCATGTTCCTTCCCTAGTGCAGAAATCACCTTCTGCTGAGCTGTATGGCAGCAAAATAGAATGACTTTATCCATTCTGTTATGTGGATAGGGGGGAAAACTCCCAAGTGTGAAGTCAGGGCCTCGTTAGCCTCAGAGCCGCCGTAGCGGGGCCGCGCGCTGCCTGTCGTGCAGGTTAGCCGGGGGAACGCGTGTCCCAGGCTTCCGCAGCGCTTCCACTTCTGCTGGGAATTCCTGGTGTTTCCACAACAAGCTCTTCTGTTCTTCCTCCTTGCTGATATACTAGCCCATACTAGGCTGTGATGATTTTTTCCACTTCTTCAACCTGGTGATCGTTGGTTCGTCACAGCCCTTCGGGGTGCTCCATGGGGACCTGGTTAGGTGTGTGGTACCAGGTCTCTTCAACTGCTAAACCACACTCAGCGTGACTCAACTACTCATCAAATGCTTCCTGGCCATACAAGCAGCTGCTGACGTTGGCAGAGGGATCAGACGCAGTAGTGAAGGGTTTGTTTCACTGACACCTCTCCCCAATCCGTGATTGTTCTGGCTGCTGACAGTTGTCTCCTGCTGGGAGGAGGATTGTGCTGGAGTTGTTGGCTCTTAAATTCAATTCCTGGAGATTGTGTAGATTCATTATCAGAAGAAACTTCTT
Organism: Tinamus guttatus; assembly: GCF_059628265.1. NCBI lineage: Eukaryota > Metazoa > Chordata > Aves > Tinamiformes > Tinamidae > Tinamus > Tinamus guttatus. The sequence continues at coordinate 3,909,648 of NW_028288561.1, forward strand.
CTGGATCTGATTTTCAAACTTTTTTTTGTCTTGCTGCCTGCTTTCAGCTGTAGTTTGTATGTAGCCTGCATGATGATAGTAGCCATTAGGAGATAGAAGATTGAAGCTCGGTTGATATCTATTCATCATGCCCTAATTCTGGATAAGGGAATTTGTAAATTGGAGATTTCCAGAAGCTGGGAGGTTATGGCCAAGAAAAGGGTCACATACTTGTACTTATTATTCTATTTTTGCTGCATCTCTTAGTAGTATTTAAAAACTCCTGGATTAGGTGAACTTTTGATCTTTGCCCAGAACGACTCAGATGTAGAAATCTCCTAAGGTTGCAGTTGTCTGGCTGAACTAATTCATTTCCAGGTAACTCTCTGCATAGTCCGTGTCAAGGATCTATTTAATAATGAATAGTCCGAAACCAGCTGAACCTTTTTTGACGTGCAGGACACGTAGGGTTTACAGGTTGAGACCTTGAGAAGCAGCTGTCTTAGAGCCAATCCTTGCTGCTCTGCCTGTTCCTCATAGTTCTTACCACATATTTCCTTTGGGAATGAAATCCTCCCTGATTTTTGTTTTGCCTGCAGCGCCAACAAGAGCAGGTAGGAACAGCTCACTGGTTGCTCAGCCTCATCCTGCAGAGTAGCAGCTGGCAACAGTTCTGCACCCCTCTGGTCTCTGCATTGGCCCTGTGAACAGATGAGTTTTGCAGGGGGCTTTAGCTTTGGGCTATTCTGTGAATCTACACAGCACTTGTCCAGAGACTTCAGTTTGTTTAATTGGGGGGCCTTTTACATTAGGAATATGTAGAAGGAAGAGAAGGAAGGTTTTCCATGGACGGATTTTTTGGGAACTTGCTCTGTTCAGCCATGCAGACTAGAGCACACACAAAACAAGCTCTGTCTGTGCTGTGTACGTGTGTGTATTCTGCAAACTTGCTAGGGGCCCAGCTACTTGCACCAGCTGGGGAGAATTGGTATTCTTCTGTCTGTCTGCATTTCCTTGTTACTTGTAAAACTGTTAAACGTGGAAAGACATTCCTGGGACAGGGCAGGATGAGCTTTTTCAGTTGCTCTGAAAGCGCTGCCATCCCTCCGGGGGCCCTGCTGATGCTCTGCCTGGAGCTGGACCACTTCCCTTCTCCACATCAGATCCACAGGGTGACTCTGCTTCTCACTGTAGGGGAAAAATATTACATGAATATATAGAAATACTGTAAATGTTCCATTTCTTAGGTTGTTAAAACATGGTGCTACACCTGAACCTAAATGGCGAAAAAAGGTTGGAAAGAGTACAATATCAACATTAGTCTGTTTTGTGTTTCTTGAAAGGTAAAATTGCAAATACTTTGCCTCTAAGTCGCAAGTTATGAAATCCCCTGCACTTGACCAGCTGGGGCATCGTGGAGATTGAGAACTTTTTCTGACAGTCATCGGGGAGCGCAGGGAGCCCCGCGCACAAAGGGAGCTACAGTGCCCCACAGCTAAGTCCTTCGTCTCTTCTGTTTATGAGCTTATTCTGTCAGGGTCTGTTAGTTTTGGTATTGTTGGCGGTTTAACAGGATTTCAGACTCGTTGGTGGTCTCTGTGGGTCCTTTTCCTATTTCACCTCAGAGTATTCCTGCTGCTAGAAGAAAAAAAGCAACTGTGACTGAGAAGATTGGAATTACACAGAGTGTAATTCCCTTATTCATAAATTTATAAGGAAATTGCTGCTTTTGCTTTAGTGGTTGAGAGGAGCCAAATCCCAAGTTTTTGTTAGAAGAGGAATGCACTCTTCAGATGGCTCAAATCCTAAGCTCATACTGATATCTTTATTTTATGTTAAAAAGAAATCAATGAGAAAAGTTAATGTAATTTTATATATATATATATATTTTTTTTTTAACAAATCTGACCTGACTGCTATTGAGTCAGTTTAAACTTTTCTGCATTGAAAGCCTGGCTTGAATTTTCACAACAGCAGGTAAGAATATATATGTCAAGTATATTATGTTGTACTCCAGATAGTGCTCCTTTGTGATAGGTTTTTTAGCTTAAGTTTTAAAATATAATTAAAATCATACTGTCCTCCTTGCTGAAGAGACAGTCTGATATCATGCATTCATCTATCATGAGTTGTTCCTGCATACGTTCAAATGTAATGTGCTGAGTTATGATCAACTGAAAATGCTGAAACATAAAAAAGATGAAGGAAAAAGCCGAAACACTTCTGAAGTCATCTGAAATGCCCATCTGAAAATGAGGTCACCTTGGAAATCTTTCTTTTCAAAGTACAACGCTGTAGTATAACACATTATTTTAGGAAAAATTTTATTTTAATTTCAAATATATAAAAACAGAGTTGTTGTTTAATCCTGAAAACGTGACTGTACCCAATCTGCTACAGATAGTAGTGAGCTCGCTAAACTACTTGCTGCCATACTTGTTGTGCCATTAGAATGGATTTGTAGCTCATGTTCAATATATGTTGAAAACTATTTCACTTCAAGGCAGGATTTAAGAGACATTTTGCCCTCTCCAGGTAGAGCAGATTCGTGTGATAACAGTGGCTAAACTCATCTCCAGTGCAGGGTTTTCCCGAGCCACAGTGATGCAAAGCAATACCTCACTCAGGATGTTTATAGAAAGTATAAAGCATGACTGTGTCAAATTCTGTAGAATTAGTTTTCATAGTTTCAACCTCTGAATATAAATAGAATCATTTGAATTTTTCTCCCATTCAACTGACTCAAAGCCTGAAAAATGTCACTTTTCCATAACACCTGGCTGTCAAATTAAAACTCAGCAAATGGAAAAGATGATGTAGGAGAAAACATTCATAGTTTGGAAGTGGGGTGGGGGGGAGATGAATGTAAGTCTATGAGTTTAATACTAAATTTATCTTTTTACTTATGTCATACTCTGTTTTTTGCCCAGATATTAATTTTGAGTCAATTTGCTTGTACAGTTGCACTAGAATCCTTCTGTGTAAAGAGAAACTGTGTTTACCTTCATGTCCTTAGACCATGACTTGGTCTTAGACCAAGACTTGTCAGAACAAAATGTAGACATTTGGGCAGAGACCTTCTCTGTTGTGACAGTTATCCGTGCCTACCCAGCAAGCAGGAGGTGACGAAGGGAGCAAAAAGTGATCCCCCTTGTATGAATCTTGGGCTCCCTGATAAGGGTGGGCATCCCATACAAGCAGCCGTGGAGGGAGAGGCTCTGGACACGCCGTCTATGTGGCCACCTTATAGCTCAGGACGGTGGTCCAGGAGAGCGCTGCTCCCTCCCTGCTGCCCAGCCCTTGAGTTCCCCTGTTCTTGGATGCTCTTTCAGATGCAGCAGATGAATTTTCTGATGAGCGCAGGAATGAAGAGGCAAAAACGAGTATAAATGTGAGGGCTGGGAAGCTCTTGGCTCTTCAGCTACTGACTCATGAGACCTAAATGAGCTGCAGGTGAATTTGTGTGTGTTCTGGTGTTCAGAGGCGGTGAAGGAAACGAGCCTTGTCTGTGTGACTGGAGCTGCTGTCCCTTATTCAAGGGTTCCTTATGTTTCAACATGATAATAGGCATATTATTGAAATTTGGAATTCACTATTTTGGATTTGAGAAGTGTGTAGTAAATGAATATACAAAGCTTCTAAACTAGCAACATGCAAATGTTTATTCACTTGCACACTTCAAACTCCAAGTGTTCTATCTTGTGCATCTCTTCTGGTGTTTGCTCTAAACAGAGTTCAAAGAGGTTTCCAGGATTTTGTTAAAATGTGAAATCTGAAAGATATTTTAGACTTCCATCAGTGGGAACTTTCCCAGGTCTTACTTGCGATGCGACCTGGCGATGCCAAACGTATTAAGATACGTGTCGATAGAGAGCAGAGAGCTCCATGTTTAATATAAATGTAAAAAAGCTGTAGACGCTTCTGATTATCTGTCGCTTTGCATGAATAACTACAGCAGCTTGCAAATGTGAAGGATTTGGCAAGGAGTCCAAAGCTGCAAATCCTTTGCAGCAGCACTGCACTCAGATTAAGTTCCTGTGAAATCTTTCCTCGGTCACTAATTTCACACTCCAGGGATGGAGCTGTGAGTAGTTTATAGCATATAAATCTTGTTTTAATAACAACTTCCTTGAGCTTTAAAATATTTGGGGGAGTTTTTGCTTTATTTGATAAGAAAATAATATGTAATTCCTCTGTAGTAAATATTGTGGGTTGTTAGACATTTTATTTTATAATTGCAGCACTCCATGGCTTTTCAGAAAATGTTGGGAGAATGAAACCCAGAACATATTATTCTAACAGTGTGAATTCCTTACACTGTGACTGTTATGTGCTGGAATGGCACTTGAAGTAGCTTATTAACATCTGCTTTGCCTTTGTTTGTGAAATAAAACTTGACTTTGCAGTGGTATTTTCTATGCAACTGGGAAAGGATGTCAAATGTCTAGGTCTATTTGAGAATACTTTTATATAAATGTTTTGAAGACTGACGAATTCCATTTTGGATGTATTGTCTCCCTGAAAAGAGGGGTAGTAGGATGAAATACATGCTCAATTGAATAATCTAGGCTGTATTTACCCTTTCTGAATCTGAGCAATGTTTCACTTAGCCCTTAATTTGTGTTAATGGGCTGTTTTCTTCAGTGTTTCTCTTTCTTCCCCCCTGCCCCCCCTTTTTCTTTTTTAAAACACTTATGCTGCACATTATTTTAGGAGAATTTTAGTCCACATCAGCTGAAATTGGTGTATGCTTCTGTGGAGATTGCAGGACCATAATCACTTTCCTGATGTGCTGCATGGTTGATAAATTTTAATGTAACTTCTGTTAACAGATATTAGCTGAGGAAGGATCTTGTAAGGATTAGATGTTACAAGAGATGCACTTGTAATGTTTACAGCTGGGCATAAATGACTTGTCTGAAACAAACCCTTCTCAAGATGGTGTTTCGCTTGTTTTGTATTCATTTACTTGCAAGCTTAAATAGGGAGAAGAATTCTTTCCAGATTTGGCTGAGAATGACGTTAAGAAATGGGAAGCTGTCGGAGAACAAGGAAATGGCCGCGCGCCCAGGCCTGGAAGCTGTCGGAGAACAAGGAAATGGCCGCGCGCCCAGGCCTGGCCTTGGGCTGAGGTGAAGGCAGCGGGAACGTTGGGCAGCTCAGGTCACCATGGGCACGTGGTGGGTTGGGGCTCTGTCCATTGGGGCTCCTGTCCTAATGTCACTCTTGAGGTGAAAAATGCAGGGCTGCTTCCTAAGCTGTGCCTTGCTCTTTTGGTGTTCAAGTATTTTAAGTGTTTACAGAGCTTCAGAAATTATCTACAATAGTTACAGCATTCACAGCATTTCTAGTAGTATTTTGCCCCTGAACCAGCGAAAAGTGTGGTCCTTTGGAGCTACAGTGAGGTAGGTTTTACTCATCACACCATGGAGCTCACAGGAGAGGCATAATTACACATCTCATTTGAATTTTGATGATTTGACTCTTAAAGCTTTCATGATTTTTCTAGACTAAAGAAGAAGGTTATGCACACAGATGTATAGCAGTGCTGCAACTCAATGTCCTAGATAAGAATAAACACCTAATTATTTTAAAACCTGTCTGTTTTTGTTTTTCTCCAATAGATCAAGCACTATTGTGTTTCTGGAGAGATGAATGACAGTCTAATATTCTGTATATGCTGTTACTCTAGCTACGTATCTAAACGCAGTGGAGACTTCTGGTCAGTTGATGGTGAAGCTGTGTCTGGCACCCATCTGTCTGGCAGAGTTCCTGTAACTGCAGCAATTATTCATTCATATCCAAGTCTGTGCTCATCAAAGCTCAAGTGTTGGCTATCTCTACTTGTGTAGAAACTCGTTAGTCTTCAGTAACATCTGTGATTCGGTTGTGTCCTGCCAATATAGCACCAACCACTGGGCAGGAATGCTTTTATTTTGTTATTTTGTTGGTTTGTGTTTTGTTTAATTTTGTTTGGGAGATGGAATTTTTGTCACTTGTTGATCGTTCCATCGCATGAGGTTGTAACTGTTTGAATTTTTCTGCTTCAGTTGTATTCTGTATGATTATGTAGAAATAGTTTCACCTTCAGTAGGAAATGATTTCTTTCGAGCTTCAGCCAAATACTTAAGAGTAACAATAGCTACTACTTAGTGAAACCCTGAAGCAAATTCCCTCTGTAAATCTGGGATGGCATCTTTATAGTGAAGGCAGCTGCAGTTACATGTCTGTGTCAGAAACTCTGATTCCTCTTGTGCAATTTCTTCATGGGTCTCCAGACCGTGCCCAAGGTATGTTGTGCATGCTGAATTATGAGAGGCCGAATGAGCTATACTTCAATTTTGTGATGTGTTTAATTAACAACATAAAAATGTTAGAGATGGGAGAAGCCTTGTCCTTGGAGGTTGTACCTTCCCGGAGTTCCTTCTGAGCATTCTTAATGTTGCATAAACTGCTTTAAAGTCAGCGACAGTGGATGACTTTGTTGGGAAACGTAGTGCACAAGATCTTTATGTGTAGCTTGACATGGAAAAAAATCTCTATTGCTCTATACATTCCAACAAAAAACTTTACCATAACATACTGGAAAGGTAAAATCTTGCATGTGCTTTTTCTATACTACTGTATCTGTTGTAGAATAATTTGGACTGGATAGGACCTGTAGAGCTCATTTAGTTGAATTCCTTCCAAGCAAATCTACCTTCATAATTAAACCTTAATTCATTGCTCCTTATCTCTTGCCCTGGCCCCTTTCCTGTGGGATGCAGCTGAAGCAATGCGTGTGTTTGGCTGGTTTAATTCCCTCCGCTCGGGGTGGAGAGGGGCATCCCTGGGCATCCCCGCTAGCTGAGCGGCGGCATGAGCGGGACAGCAGCGGAGGATTCCCCATGACCCGGGAGATTCCTCTGGAAACCCGGAGTGCTCCCTGACTTCCCGTGCAGCAAAGCCCTCTGCTTGACAAGCCTGGAGTTTTTAGGATGATGCTGGGGATAGCCCACCCCGTGAGCGAGCCGCACGGGCGCCGAGGGGACGTGGCCGCTGCGGCGGTGCGCGCTGGCGGGTTGTTCCCGCAGCCCTTGCGCTTCCCTTCCCGCGCGGGACCAGGCCGGCGGCTCCCGGCAGGGCCCGGTGTTCCCCAGCTGGCCCTGGCTGCAGGGCGGCTACCTGCCAGGCGAAGGCATCGCACTGAGTCACCTTGTCACTTGCAGCTGGAAGGAAGGTGCTTGGGCTGCCTTTGCCTGAGTTTCAATGGTGGTGGTTAGATGAGAGCTTCCCAAAGGCTGCATGTTCTTTTATCTATTTGTCCTTGCTTGAATTTGCGCTGCTGCTTTGATAACTCCCGCCCTCCTAGGCAAGAGCTCCTTCAGTCTTTGGGCTCAGTGAGAGCCCATCCTTATTGGAGCTTCATTTTGTACATAGCTGGTTCAGCTGCCAAATATGTTTCACCATGGTAGCTAAAAAGAGAAATTTTAGTAGAAAATGGAGGGCCAGAGCAAGAGATTGAAGAATAGAGTAACATCTCTTCTGTCTGGTATTCATATAGATGGGATGAATTCTTTTGGAAAGTAAATTACACCCTGTATTTCTTGGCTTATCCTTACTTGTTCAGATCTGCTGGCTTACGTCTGCCCTTTCTTAATTAAACGCACGTTTTCTTAATGATATCGAAAGATTAGAAGCTACCATCTGTTCTGCCTATATATCGATGATATTAGGATCTTAGCAGCTAGAATCCTTCCCCCCGTCCTCCTCCAGTATTTTGCAGTGTTGTCTGCTCCAGGTTTTGCTTCCGCTGCGAGATTCAAAGTAGATGCCTTTCGTGATACCTTATTGCAGAGAACATTGTGTCACAGTGTATTTCTATTACAACACTAGAAATTTGAAGTGGCTCCAAAAATGTTTACCAGAATGTGTTTGATAACATCATTCAGTGTCATCTTTCCATTCAGGAATTTTTTTCTAAGCACTGATCTTTCTAGATGTTGCACTATGCAGAGTGGCAAAGTGGAGAGGCTATTGACAAACCTATGGGAGCTCTGCAGAGGGTTGTGCTTAAAATGTAAGTGTGTTCCAGTTTAAACTGAAGCTTTGCACTGAAATGAAGAACAAACAGCAGGCAGAAGTTTCTGTGCAAAATACCTCTAATAGGTCCTCTGTTCTGGAAAACAAATGTTTGCTTAAGCTTTAACCACAATTATTGCTGGGAAAATCTAATTTGCTAATATCTAGAAAATCAAATGGAAAAAAAATCCCTGAAGAATTATTGGGGGAGGGGGAAGGGGAAGGGTCTCTTAATAACAGGAATGCACTCTGTATAACCCTTTGATATCAAAATCAATATGCAAGATAAGGGATTAAAAGATGAGCTCAGTTGGGGTTTGAGCAATTCTAATTGAGCCTGTTCCTCCGCCCTGCATGGAAACCAATGGCAGTGCCGTGGTCCTCCTGGAAGGAATTGTCCCTGAGAATTCCCAGATCCCGTTGCAGCTCCTTCCTGACCCCATCCTCAGAGCGTCCAGCAGGTTCAGGGTGTCGCTGGCTACACGCACGGGATGTTTGGACAGCTGAAACCTAGCCGCTGTTTCAGGTCACTTGCAATTTAAGCAGCTCTCATTGAGATGTCAGCAGTTGGCAGACCCTGTAAAGACGTGGAGATCCTAATTCCTCAACTCGAGAGCAGGAGAGCTGCCTTCGTCAGAGAAAACCAGGGATTATTGTTCATCCTGTGGACCTGACGTGCTGGCTCTCCCTGGGTGCAGAACCAAAGCAAGGAGGGTGTCAGCCCCGTGTTTGTGATCAGAGAGGGAAGGGAGGCGAAGGAGGGAAGCGTGTGAGGCCGAAGGTAGCAGATTGCTTTTTTCCTCTTCCTCCCTAAAGACACGAGGATGCGCATGTGCGGAGTGTGGGCACATCTTATGCCTCGGGAGGGAAAGCTAGAGGGAATTGTCAGAACTGAGAGCAGACCTGAGTCTGCCCCCAGCTTGAGAAGAAAATAGTATGGGATATTAAAAAGAAATGAAGCTAGAACGGTAAATAAGAATATAACACTGAAATATATAGCTCAAAGCTGACTCATCTGCTATAGCAGTACATGGCTGGAATAAGTTAATCAGATGTATTATGCAACCGCTTAAAAAAACCTGTCTAGATGAATTTGATAATAACATTGAAGTAGTTTGAGGCAAACATCATCCTGCCGGATGTAAAATTGATAAGCTGTAGAGCTCAGAAAGTGGTGGCAGATGCCTTCTGTGCAAATCTGAATGTTGGGCTGAAAATATATTACTGGGGAGAAAATGAGTTTCACCTTTCTCTGAAGTATCATATGTTGGTGCTTGGAAGAAGTAGGCTGGAGGTTGGATTTAGAAGATGATGGTCCTGCTGACATATTGCCTTGTTTATATATAATGTTTATTCAGAAGTTGGTTACAGTTTGGGTCAGTGCTGTTGTCCCAGTGTATTACAGGTAGATATTGCTGGCATGCTGGTAGAACTCGATTCAAGCAGTGCTGTTAACAGGAATGTGTGGTTAACATTTGTGTAAAGTAGTATTTAATAGCCCTAGTGCTCATTAATTACATTACTGACCACATCAAAATTCTACTCATGGCTGTTTGCCTCTATTGCATCTGTAAGTGCTTTATATACAATTACTTCAGTGCTAATACAGGTAAACCATATCCTGGCAAAATCACATTTTAAATGCAAACACTGCTTGTTTTCTCTTGCACTGTGGGAAGATGCTGAGATTGCCAAGCATTGGTCCTTTGGATATATTATAACCAAAATGTGCCTGATGCCAGAGTAGAAACTTTTGTCTCTGCAGGCATTTGCAGCCAGCCCGAACTGTCAAATCTCTGCTGTGTCTGCTGCATGCACGTTGGTACGTGTGCAAGGCATTGAGAATGCAGAATCAATATAGGTCTAATCTGTCAAATACCCTTCATGTTTGTTTGTTTATTTATTTTTAGGATTGACTTACTATAGTAATAGTTTAGAAGCAGGAATCTCAAGGGGTGGTGTCTTTAGATGCATTTTAGATGCATCTAGCTGCTTCTGACTTCTTTCTCTGGTCATAGGTCATTAATTTTACTTATAGGTGTCTATTTTGGGTACTGGTGACTTCGAAGGTGCTATTTAAAAGAATTGGCATGGGGTGATCGCACGTAGGTCTGTGTGGGGGGGGCTTAACTTAGCGCTGCTGCGTCTGAGCAGGCACAGAGCCCTGCTTGGGGTGGCAACTTCTGTCCACTTCAAATAGCCAGTCACCCAAACAGCCCAGCTAGGTGTTCACAGCAGATGTGAGAACTGTATTCATCACGGTTTTGCTCGAGCGAAAATGTGTTGCTCACTGTTATGTTGTGTTTTAGGCTCTTCAGATGCCTCCCTTTTGTTCCTCTTTCATCCCTGTGCTGTTTCTGCGACACAAATCTGCCCAGCATATGCCCTGCGCACTTGCAAAATACAAATGATTTCAAAACTGAGAGGCCCTGAGGCCACAATTAATGGGTATGTTTGCCTTGTAATGGAAAGATTTATAGCCAAATATTATATTCCTTGCAGTTATATGCTAAGTACAGCGGCTCTTCATCAGAGTGATTGAAAGCTTACAAAGATGTTTTCTTTTGCCTGTAGGTAGCATATAAGAGACACCATCAGTCACTCGGCAGCGCGTACGTCACCTGGCCTCTGAATCCTCGTGAGTTGTGCTTAGTTTTTTACATGATTTAACTGGTATTAAGTAGATTATTTGTTGCACCAATAGCACTTTAAAGAAATGTGGCTAAACTAAAATTCTAAATCCTATTTCCAGAAGGAATTTTTTTGCATAAGGGTTTTATTCTAACAAAGAAATCAGGCTGTATGGAACAGTGGAGAGTGATGGGGACCAAGTAGATAATTATTTACACTTGCTTTGAATCTCTAGTGGAGTTATGCAGTGCACACTTTTCGAGTATGCTCAGTGGTATCTCTAGCTCTTGTAACAGTTCTGCAGTGGTACCGTGGTATAATACAGCTGTGCTTGTTGAAATAGGGGCTTCAAAAAGTCTTTGCTCCTTCATTCCTTTCTAGTTTTGGGAGTCTTCTCTTTTTTCGTCCATCCCCCCCACCTCACCTTGCAGGGGGCTATGGCCAGTGCTTTCACGTACTCATTTTTCCCTCCCAGTGCGGTGCACGTTGCTTGCCCAGCAGCTATTGCTTCAGGGCTACATGCACAGCCATGATCTGTCCTTCCTTGATGTACTCAAAGTGAGTATAAACTACTTTAAGAGATATTGAAATAATGCCCATGGCTTCAAAGAGCAGAGGGAAATGGAGAGCAGTCACAAAGCTTCGAGCTCCTTCCTCATTGCATCCGTTGCTGCAGCGCACGGCGGGACCTGATGAGTCAGGAAGAAAAGAGAAATGTGTTTCTTCCCTTCTGTCTTTGAAGACAGAATGGGGTCTTTAAAGGAATCCATTGGTGGAGGAGTTTCCCAGTTGATGTTTGTTCTATATTACACACACTGTATGTAAAGGCACTTATTTCAGTAAACAATTCCAAGCCTATTGTATACAATCTAGGTCTGATATTCCTCTTACTAGTATTGCTGTTTAGATTTGAAGTTCTCCTGGTCTTGCACAGGAAAAATAAAATGCAATTTTAACTTTAAATGGGAGAAAGGAGAAGGGGAAGACTAGACTTTAGGCAGTGCCTTTATAGCAGTCCCTGTGTCTGCAGCCCTGCTGGAACTGGGCTCAACGTAACTGCTGTGATGGAGCAGGGAGGCTGCAGCCTGGCCAGGCCGGGCCCTGCAGAGGCCCTGGAAGTGACACTGCGCACGGGGAAAGGTCCTCACTGGATGTAGCCTGGAGCAGGGCTTTCATAAATGCTTAAAAGAGGAGGAGTGGGATGCCAAGCTTGAGAAACAAAGCCTGTGTTCACTGGAAGAGAAGAATGCAAGAGGAGCACAAAGTAAGAGACAAGGCGACCTTGAGAAGGGGGAATATAGGAAAGAAAGGGATAAGAATGCTTCACTGGAGGAGAGTATGCATTATTTGACATTAATATTCTTGAGTTTATGGAGTAAAGAATTTAATTTATCTTTTTTACTACTGGTATCCATGAAACCCACTGATAAGCATTTCCTTGCTCAAGTAGAAGATTGATTCCCTACTGTAAACTATTACTAGTGGTACCAAACACTGGGGATATTTTGAACCTTGGATTTTATTTTTTATAACTTTTGTAACTTGACCCAAAGAAATTCTGTAAAGAGACAGAGGCATCAGCAATGAACAGATACGTTTTCAGAAGTAGGTGTTTCAGATAAGTGGTTTCTTTCAGAGAAAAAGTTTGAGAGAAGCAATTTTCTGTTGGCCAATTTTTGTCAGTCTGTATGTGTGTTAATCAAACAGTTCAAAAGCACCTTGGAATCAGTTGTAGTGCGCTCTGATCTTGCTGTAGTTTGAGTCGTTCAGGAAGAGCTGGGATTGTGATGGAGTAGCTGGGGGAAAGAAGGAAAACGATTGTGTTAGGATGTAGCAGACAAATCCACGGCTAAATGGATGTTAATTAACGGTTTGTTGTAGCTGAACTTTGGAACTGTAAGATGCAAGTCCCATAATATAGAGGTAAGGCTTTATCATTCTAGTCTAATCACTAATTATATGACAAATAGCATGGAGAACCCTGGTATTGTTTGCAAATTTGTTACTTTTCCAGAGATACCTCAGCTGCTAAATTGCTAACCACATGAAGCGCTAATCAGAGTGTCTCAAAAAGAAGACCAGGTTTTCCAAATTTAGCACACAGATTCAATCTATGTGATTAGTTTCTATCATGTCACACATTTCCCAAATAACTTGTAAGAGATCCCCTTGTTCATTAATGTGAATTAGTGAATTTCCTCTGCTGTGTCTGGTGTAATGGAAAAGTGGAGTCATGTAGAGATGTATCAAATTACCTCCTGATGTTTTTAACATTCTTATTTGCAGAATGGCAATCACTCTAAACCTGATGTTTGGTAATAGCAATACTCTAGCTAGAGTCGGCCATTCATAATTGCAATAAGCAATGTGTGTTCCAGGCATTGGGTGATTAATAATCCATTATGGTAACAGTAGGAAGTAGCAGCATGTGCATATAGCGCTGCTATCAGACCTTCAGGTGGAGCACTTGTTCAGCTGCAGAATAGAGCGTGGATGTAATAATAGCAACTTATTTTTTTGTAATTGTGTGTTGTGGGTGAATGTGTTGGAGCTTGTAAAGAAGATGATGATGTTTGCATGCCCCCTCTCTCTTCCTTGCACTTTCTCTCATATGTATATAGTGCTGCTGTGACTGCTTATCCTGTAAACATAAATATGGTGTGATGAAGCTCTAGGGTAAAGGCACTTGACAAACTGTATAAAATGACAAATGAAAGTTGCTGAGATTTAATCTTGAGATGTTTATGTACAAACAATAATTCAGAGCTGGACTTCAAGTCTGAACATATTTTTCTCTTGTGGCTACAGGGATGACAGAAATATTTCTCACATCTCTACCTTATTTCCATGCAAACTAATTGCAGAAGATGTGAAGTAAAATCTGTATTTAATTGCTTTTTTCACCTACATTTCGTGTAGAAGCTGGTTTGTGGTCTCAAAATTCTCCAGCAGCTGCTGTGAGGTTCTTCCTTGTCAGAGAATCCCCAGTGATACAAATAAATAAAAATAATCAAGAGTTCTTCCAGAAAAACATTTATTTTTGGTTCCCTCTTAGTTCCCTAGTCCTGTGCCCATTACTCTGGTGAGAAGACTTGATCAAAGCGTCTCCAAGTCATAAGTTAGTGACATCTTTCTTCTTGATCATAAATGTGGTCTGCATGAACAATTTACAGGGGCCTGGATAGCCTCTGACATGGGAATCCTCATGCCATACTAAGTAGTTCTGGAGCAATCAACTACAGCAGTTCAGTTACTGTCTACTGGGTGTTTTTTCATATTTCCTCAAATCTTAGCAATATACTCATTCCTCATTACTCATTCTATAGCTGAGACATTCAACTGTGAGTAAGCAGAATGATATGCAGTTGCTTTATGTGGAATACCTTGTAAAAATGAATTTAAACTTGCCAAGAAATACAAAAAGACACTATTCCCTCAGGGAAAGAAAGTGGATGAATACTTACATTTCATACAGATGGTTTTCATCATCTTCATTATTTCAGAATTGGGCAGGATTTGGCTATGGAAACACTGAGTGTTCTACAGATTTTATGATGTTTCAGTGAAGCTTGGGCTTCTATCAGTTTGCTTCATGTGCAGTCTTCAGTTTTGTCGAGTTTTAACTTTCAAATATTTTACAGTGCTAGATGAATCCTGACCTTCCAGTGCTGTATGGGTTTCCATTAAAGCAGTACTAGAATAAGCTTACTACTTTCAAGTGATCTGGGATATAATATTTTGGCTAGACAAAGTTTTTAGCTGTGTCATAGGAAGTAACAGACTCCTGAGATGCATGGCTGGTTAGCAGCTTTGTCTAGAATATAACAAAAATTGGAATTGCATGCTGTTTTTGAAGAAGGATCGTGTATCTTGCAAATCAAGGAGAAGAAAGTAAAATTCAGTGGCAAATATTTCAATAGTTAAATGTGCAGCATTAAAAGCCTATGATTCTGGGTCGCCGATTAGTGCAAAAACTTGAAAAAACATCCTATGTTAGCTGTAAAGGATTGAACATATTTTCATTTTAAGGAAGATAGGGGTAATATTCATATCAACAGTGTTTAACAAATGGCAATTTTCACAGCATGAAGGGTACAGCCAAGACATTCACTGGAACTTCTGCTTCCCGATACCCTTTCCCAAAAAGAGCCCTGCTGTGGTCACTGGTGACAAGCAGGTAAAGAAATGATAACTGAGTCTCCAGGAGATAGCTGGTGTGTTTGTTTTTAGTCTCTCTCTGTTTATATTTTATGAAAACTCAATTATATTTAGCAAGACTATTTAAAACTAAGATTGAACTAAGCAAAGTTAACAAGTCCTAATTTTGTTTAAGCTCAGTTTAATCTAGAAGTTTGTAGGGAGGGCATCTGTTCAGTGATATTAGAGCTTTACAATAGAATGGAGGATATTTGGATGTTTATAATTCAAAGCAGCATTTTCTCTTGGGTTCATGTCAGTATAGGCTGTCAAATTGAACAAAAAATATTGCTGAGCAAATGCAGAATTCTAGCAGCATGTCTGAATTTGAATTTCCTGAGATTACTCAAGGGCAAGATAAATCTTTCACAGAGATTGTGATGTCTCTATGCTGTGGTCAACAACATGGACTGGAATCTTCATACACAGCAGAAAGCGGCTTCCTGGACTGAGGAGGGCCTGGGGAGGGGGGCAGATACAAGGAAGTGTGCGTGTATTTAAAAGAAAAAAAAATATATATATTTCCTTCTCACTTTTTTCCCATGCTTACTAGAAGAGGTTTCATTTCCAGGAAGGAAAGAGCAGCTTCCCCGCATGGCTGCCAAGCCAATCCAGCGCATTCCGTCCCGGGGCGATGAGTCCATAGCAAGTTCTGTAGTATCTGAGGTAATGCAAGATAACTAAACGGTAACTGGCGGGAAGGAACCTTTCTATATTGGAGGGCGTTCCATATCATCCACTCGGATTGCATTTCATGCAAGTCTGGAGGACACTGAGTTAAAACCTGCCTCTTGCAACAATGGCTGAAGGGTCAGAACTGTTTAAGCACTTTTTATTTATTGCTTTCAAACACTACCAGAAAGTAAACAGCAGGAATCCACAAACTTCTGCACTCGCTCTCTCCCTTTGAAAAGTTACGTTCCTACCTCTTGGTATCTGGTCTTCTCATCATCTCCATTATTGCAAGTTACTGTATCACTTCTTGACTAAATTGGTAGTGTGACCCTCAGCTGCCACAGCAATCAAGAAGGCAAAGCTGTGAGATAGGCTTTAAAAAATTAACTTGCATAGCACAGTATAGTATCTTACTTGCTGTCTAATCAGCCTCCAACTTTGATAAACTTTGAGTGGTGTGTCCCGTATGTGTTCTGAAAGCTGACGACTGCATTTGACTAGTATTTTTCAAACTCTGTGGACCATTAAGTTCCTGTTATCCTTGGGGGGCTTCTCAGACTTTAGAGATCGGCCTCTTTTCAAAATTAATTCTGCCTTTCATTGTGTCTGTTAGCAAGAAGAGATGTGGGCAGTGCAGAGTGAGAAAGCACAAGGGCCAGGTGCCCCAACCAGAAAGCCCCATTTTGACTAAGGAAGACAGTCTTGTGTGCTCTCATGTATCTTATCAAGATGATTCTCATTAACCTTCCTGGTTTGCTTCTAGTTACTATTGTAAAGGCAACTTCCACTTCTCACATAATATTTTGTTGCATATTAATGTGGGGTTTATGTCATGATTACATTAGGTGAAAGCCTTGCTCCTGTTTATACCTAATGAAACCCTTCACTTCAATAAACAGCTTATCTGTATGAGTAAAGGGTTCACGGCTTAGTTCACCGGTAATTCTTTCATGTAATGTCTTGGCTGCTCTAATCATCTCTGCTGAAAAATGATATGTGCCTTCCCTTCTACAAAGTATGACTAGGAGAATAAAGCATGTGGTGAAGTTAAACCACAGCCAAATGGCTTCCCAGCCCATTCAAGAGGTAGATATTCTACCACTCCTAGGAGTGCTGGAAAGCCAATAAAATGTTTCTCTTGGCCTCTCTTGGTGAGGGGGAATCCTGAAGCAATTTTCTGCTTTAGGGTTATAGCAAACTGTCAAAAAGAGATAATGGCAAATATAAACATGTTTGCACCTTAAGAGCCCTGATTTTGAAGCAGGCAGTAATTCTGCACTGCTCAGTAAATTATGATCCATAGGGATTTTTTTTAATGGTGTGGGAGTCTAACATTGAGCCAGCAAAATGAGGATTTGGATGTAGAATACACAACTGCATGATTGTTTTACAAAGAATATTGATATCTTGTACTAAGGGCTGCATCAGGTAAATTGGCTGTCTGGGCTGCAGTGATGCTTTTTTTTTTCCCCCGCCTTCCTCCTCTCCTCTGTTTAAAGTTGCCTGCTAAATTAGAGGTCCTGAATTATACTGTGGAGGAAACCCAACTCTTATTCCTTTTCTTAAGTGATTGCAGGATCCTAACTTGGACATCTCAATAGGAGGGCTAATATTATAGCAAATACTTCCTCATGTTTATTAATACTACATTTCTAATGTTCCTTTATCCAAATTTTCCTTTCTTGGCAGAATTATTGGGGAAGTGCGTTATCTAAAATGTATAATGCCAGTGATGATAACAGTACTTTAATCATTCCTTTCTCCCTAAGTTAAGGAAAAGATCTACTTAATCAGGTAAAGGCAAAAAGTACTAGTTACTCCAATCACGGATTATGTATAGGCATCCCATTTCTTATATTCTTTCTCTTTTATAAGAGCTTAATTTGTTGTGTATGTTACAAGCTTTTCAATGAGTGCAGAAATTCATGTGTGAAAGGTTTCTTTGGGCCATTTTGACTAGTTTGACTTTACAAAAATGAGGAGAAATATAGGTGGCCATAATGAAGGTAATGGGCATCATCACGTTTGAGTGTTTGGCTAATGAGTAGTAAGTGCATTTCGTTTATAGACAAGTGCACTTGAAAGATTGTTAGAACTAACTAATAATGAAGGATGTTCTAGTGACACTTGGTTTGGAATCCTGTAGCAAGGAAGTTAGAAAAGTAAAAATCTCTCCATAGAGCTTTACTGTAGCGCACGGCTGCTGCGTGTGTGATGGGATGTGGTCGCTCGCCTTTGAGAAGCTGCTCAGAGGTCAGCTCCACAGCAGGCTGCATCCTCCACTCTGAGCTGATCTGGTCACAGATCCCTGTGAAAGAAGTGTGCAATAGGTATAGAGAGAGAAGGAAATTTTTGTGTTTAATTTTTGTCTGTGTTGAATGCTTTATTTTAAGCATAGAATCGTTATGGTTGGAAAAGACCTCAAGATCAGGAAGTGCAACCACAGCTCCTGCTATAACAGCCTGGCTGTGATGCCTTGATGATCATGACAAACCTCCTGGCCTCCTTCCTTCCACCTGCCTGAAAGTTGCTCTTTGAAAGTTAGTGGGAAAAGGAATGGCAGGACATGCGTTTTATCTAGGCTTTAACATAGCCCACTTAGCACACTGCAGCACTGGAAAAGATGGTGAGTTTATGTTTATCTCTATGGTATGTTATCAAAACAGTCTAGGGTAGAAGCAAGTGAAAATTCATTAGTCACAGATAAATCTTAATCAAAGTTGAGCATCAACTCGGTGTACTTCAAGTGCTTCTACTGATCTCTTGTTGTAAATGTATTTTCAATATTATGGCTTTTTTGCAACAGTTTCCCTAGTTACTGTTTTTTTATTCAACTTTCACAGTGAAATTCTTTTTTTGAGTTTATACAGGTCAGTGCTAATTGTGATTGGTTTAATATATGGTGGACTTGTGCTCTGATCACTGTCATGTGCCTTTTACAAGTTTTGGAAATGCAGTCTAAATCCTCAAATGGAAAAATTCATGTTAATACAAAAGCACCCCTTTAAGTCTTCAAAGATGCAAAAGAAAGCCTCTCTCAAGAGACATATGTAACAAGAAGAGGTCTAGAGCTGAACTTAATTACATTAACGCTCTTTGAATGTTAATGGTGAGATCTGAAGCCTGCCACTTTTTTCTGTAATAAAGAATATTGTTAGGGAATAAAATTGTGGCTTCCTATGTTCCTTACTGTGGACTCTAACATTTTTAAGATGCTAGCTGCTTAACTTCTGTGTTTTAAAGCATACAAACTGAAATAGTTAAAACAAAACTGTTTGTGTATAATTCTGAATTATTGTTAGGCGAATTTCTTGTTCTCTTTTCTGCCAGAATGATTTGGCCTCCTTGGTCTCCCTGTACATGGCAGATCATGTGTATGGTACATTGCATGCAGTTCCCCCGCTCCCTCTTTTTTTCTTTCTTTCCCCCAAACAACCATCTTTCCTGAAGACTGTCCTTATCTTGTCCTAGTCCAGCTGCAGTTTCTGTAGATAGGGCCAGTGATGTGGAGTACAGGCAATCTTAGTCCTCGTGCATCATCTGCAATATGTGTGTTCATCAGAGACGTCTCGGATGCAGGAATGAACAGATACAGTGTTACTTGGAAATAGCCCCTCAAAAAGGAAAATAGGCTACTGAAAGTTTCTAACTGCTTATATATATATATATATATATATATATAATGTATGTATATTATATATAACTTCAATATATACTGCAAAATATAAGAACATTGACTTGTTATGAAAACAAATTGCTGACCTTAATTACCTAACCTGAAATTCACCCAAGGTGATTATGGTTCTTGGCTTAACGGCCCATTTAAGGTTTAATGACAGTCCAGCGATGCCGCGTTCTCCACGAGCTGTGGGATAGGTGTGTTTTGTTCCTGTGTTCTAGTCCCGGGGTACGCACCTTGCTTGCATCCTGACTTCCAAACCCAGAGGTGAGGCAGAAAAAGGGGGCACTGAGGTGGGCATGAGAATCTGGGCAATTTAGATGGATTTTGTTCAAAAGATTGTCAGACAATATCTTTTTCAGTTATTTGTGCCCTGATGAACAAGTTTGGTGGTGTTTTTTGATCGTGGGAGTGTGTTAATCGTTTAACACATGTGTAAATGGTTTCTCACCTCTATATAGCAAGTGGAACCTGTAGTCAGGCTGTAGGCCACACAAATCTGTACAAGGAAGGTAGCACCAGCAGCACTGGGCCAGGCCGGGTGATGCAGGTAACCCCAAGGGAATTTGCTGGCCTGAGGAAGCAGCAAACCCGTGCTGCTGGCTCGGCCACTGCAGTCCTCTGCATAAACCAATAATATTCATAAACCGATCCCAGTTCTGAGATGTTTCAGAGTTTAAAGCTTATGCGTCAAGGTAGCGGAAATGGGTCAGCTAAGAGTGCTTATGCTTAAAATACTGCGAACCACATCAAGTGGGGTTTTTATTATTAAATGTATTTTATTTCTAAATCTCATGATCTACAACTTCTAAAGTACCCATTATGTGTTTTTGCTGCTGTTTTGCGGATGGAGGTGCCTCAGTTTGAGCTCATTTGCTGTTGTGCAGCCTTTTCTGTTTCCGTTCCCCTGACCTCTGTCTCGGCCTAGCAAATTAGGAGCGCACAGCCAGCATCAGTCAAAGTTTGCAGTTGGATTAATTAGCTTTGCTCAGACTCAGGGTTCACTAATTGCATCTAGTAATGTGTTAATGTGCTCACACAGGTTGTGTTTCTGGAGCCAGCGCGTTGCTGCCCAGCCTTGCTCTGTGGCATCTAAACCTGTCGGACACAGGGTTGCAGCAGGGTGTCCCGCTTAACCAAGGCGCTTAGCTCGACTTTAGGTGTTTTTGCTGTTGAGTGCCAAAACTCTATTAGACCCAGCTCTGCAGGGGGATGAAATGCACATGTTGCTTGGGATAGGGCTGCTCGGGAAGGCTGGAGTTGGCTTGGGTTTGCTCTTGGAGCAATTCAGCTGCAGAGGGTAAAATCTGAATCCAGTGTAATGCCTTGTACTTGCCTTCTACAGTGTGATCTTGCTATTTTCTTTGTTTTCTTGCTTTGTTTTGTTTTTCTTTTGTTTTTGTTCTTTGTAAACCAATATTTTTTTTCTGACCGCTTTTTTTCTTACTGCAGTTACTTATGTCATCAATAATAAAAAGTTAATCATATGATTTTACAAGAAAACTAGAATTGACTTTTTAAGACCTAGGCTGAGTTCTTCCCTACTTGTAGAGTTTATGCCTTGAAAAGCAAAGGAGCATTAGCAATTGGGGACTGTGCAGGTGCAGCATGCTTTAATTGGGATGACAAAATACAATTTATACAGGAAGCATTACTATTTTTGGATGCTTACTGACTTGAGTCCCTTGTGAATTAAACCATTTAGTATATGAAATGGAAAAAGTCCTTCTAATCTTCTTTTGAATGAGCCGTGAAATAGGATCTGTGAACTGCCTGAAGTGTGAAGAGGTTACTGTGGCCTCGTTCCACTGTTATTTTTTATGAGATATTAGAAGATTTGCACTAGCCAGGAGCTTAAAGGGGAACTTAAAATCTTCTTTAATGCAGTATATACCTGCAGATTATGTCACTTTTTGCATGGTAAAAGCTTTCCGTATCTCTTTTGAAAGTTACCTTCTCACTCCTTAGCAAATGCGTAATGTGCTCGATGACAGGGTCTCACTTCCTAGTAGAGAGTGGTTGAATAATTATGTTCTCTGTTGGTAACTGCATCTTTTTTCAAGAAAAAACGCGGTGCTCACACTTCATGTCTGCTGTAATAAACACTGCAGTGAAAACAGTTCAGATTTATATGTAGCTATTTTTCTTTAAATAAATTCCTTGTAAGGTTTGCATTGGTATTTTTAAGTAGAAGTTATTTAAGCTAGAGATAGAATTCTAAGTTTACATTGCAAAATTCCAGACGCTAACATCGACAGAGGGTGTAACAGAGGTCACTTTTTTGTAATACTACTTTCCTACTGTAGTACCAGTTTTTTCAGCCTTCTTTCCCTTTAAGCAGTACACATTTTGTCTGATTTCTAGCTGTTGCTTCTGATATGCAAGTTAACAACATTAGTAGCAGGATAACTTTGAATAAAATATTAAGAACAACTTTACAAGTTTTAACTGTACCTTCCATGTGAGTCAGCTCTTCTTATTGTGACTTGATTTAGGCTTGAAAGCTTAACGGAAGCAGATGAATCATAAGGATTGTGGTTGCATCTTTGAAATCATCCTGGGTTTTCTGCTGTGCTACCTATTAATAACTCTATATCCCTATCAGTCAGTATGAGTGTTCAGCGCTCCCCAAAAATCGACTGTCTGGGAATCACTCTGCTAAAATCCTAATGTCTGTTTATGCAGCAACACTTGCTCTGGTGCAAGGGCCATTGCCACAGTGGCCTAGTGGGGCCTTCTCTGCGGTGCTCACGTTTCTGTCTGTCTTATCTCCTTGCTTGGTTAAGTAGTAACAAATTTAGTAAGGCCCAAATTCTTCCTGGGGTCTATAGCATCATGAGCAAATAAAAATGCCTATTCCGTGATGGTTGTAGAGCTTGGAATCCATCCTTGCTCAACATGAGTGGGGTGCTTGGGTGTGGAGAGCGCGACAGGCAAGCAGCTTGTCTCATGTACCAGGAAAAAGTCCCTCTGGTATTCTGAGGGATAAAACATTGCCCGAGAGGTGGGAGCTACAAGCTTCTACAGCCTTCTAAAGCCAGGCTTAAAACAGAGAGGGAAGACTGCTTCTGAATGCTTTTGCAAAGGGTGGTCTGACACGTTGGCCAAGGAAACCATTTGCATCGGTATTTACCACTGTTAGCTGGTGCTTGCCGGGAAGTGCTGCCTGCAGGTGTTGTGCAAAATGCTGCAGGTAGGTTAGCAGGAATATGTTTGTAAGGTAGGATATATTCAGGACATAAAAGGGGGTCATAGAAATATGGTTATGCTGCTGTGTTGCCTTTCTGGAGAAAATCTCAAATTATGGCCTTAATTTGGGGCAGGAAGGATTTAAAATTCTGAATATCGTTCATTGATAGTATGGCTTCTTAATCAAATAGTAATGAAATACGCTCTCTGAACTGAAACTGTCAGGTGTGTGATTTCAATATGCTTCTACAATGCAACTTCAGTTAAGATACAATTTATAAACCATGTCACGTTTGTCTTAAACTGAAGATTCTGTCCGGTGTATGTGGAAAACAACCTTCTGCATGTGCTTTCAGACAGCTGCTTGTCCCTGCCTGGTTTAAGACCTGCAGACCAGACCTGAAACCGTGTGTGGGGGTCTGTAGTGCATACGAGAAAGATGGAACTGAAATGTAGCCCATCTTCCCCTTGTCTGATCCTTCCTGTTTGCACCAGGGCATCTTCTGTAGCCCGTTCTGGGAATTAGTCTTGCTGTATGGTATCTGGTTTGCGAAAAGATGTGAGAAAACACTGTTGTGGATGAAATAGTTGCAATGCACTGGTCCTAAATGCTGTCCTTTGCAGTAAATGCTCATGACAGATTGGCGTAATTAAAACTATAGTCGAGCTGCTGGCCAGGCTGGAATCTCTAAAACATGTCCAGCTCAAGGATCAGTCCATTTACCTTTTATTGGAGCAGGGAGGCAAGCAGCTGTGCTGCTCTTTTGCTTAATTACCTCTGGTGTTTCTGTTTAGACAAGCTGTTCATATTCCCACTACTCTCTATTGCTCACTATTTCTCGCTTGGATTTAATGAGAACTCTTCATATTTATCACACCCTTTTGCAGGGCATCCTGAAGACCCTGCAGCTCGGTCTGGCTTGTGTTTTTCTCTTTCAGCCCTTGGCTGCTCTGTTGCAGTGACAGCTCCAGCAAGGGCGTTCTGCTTTCCTGCAGTGACAGGGTAGGAGGACGTGGTACAGGGGGACCACTTGCCAAAAATGTTTTGTAGTGGCCACAGCTGCTGGAAGCAACAGTTCTAGGGCTTGTGTCATTGCTAGTCTGTAGGTTTGCCCAACCATTTTGCATGTCTGGAAGTTTGCTACACCTGGCAATGCTCACAGAAGGAGCGGAGGAAGTTTCCTTACTTGGGCACGACTAGGTGAACTCTGCAGTTGCTTTCTGTCCCCCTCTTGGCAAGGAACTCAATAATACCTTGTTCTGCATTTGCAAAACAAGTACAAGGATCCGTTTTTTATGTCACCTTATGCTAGTGTGCATCTGTAAAGGACAAACTGTGCCCCTGAGCAGTCACTGAAACGCTGCCAGGCATTGATGTTGGGGAGTCTGGGCTTTGGGGGCATGGGAGGTAGTTTTTTATTCCTCTCGTTTGCCCTTACGGGTGGCTTTATCCATGTGCAGGGGAGTTCTGGCACAGGAAGCTTCATGTGACACTGCAGTTGAGGCTCCGACTGGGGAAAGACTTAAATTAGAGAATATTGATCAATTTGGATTTGGTATCAGTTTTCAGACTTCCAATTTTGTTTCAGCTAAATGTGTGGTGTCAGCAATACATCCTTATTAATCGGCTGTCAAGTGTTTTATGTCATTTTACAAAGAACTTGATTCTAAGCTAGTATCTTCTCCTGAAGTGCCAAAATCAATTAGCTAAAGTGGTTACAAGCCACATCTGTAGAAGAAAAATTGATATGAATGTCGCCTTGATTTATACAAGTTCTCAATGTCTTTCTAATGGAATTTAAATGTTTAAGATGGTGTGTTAACTACACTTGCTTCTTTATTAGCATTATAAATTTTATATTACTCATATAGGCCAAATCTTACTTGGCCAAAGTCATAACTGCATGTCAACAGCAGGGAAAAATAAGTAATAATAGAAACATATGAATATATTAAAAATGAGATGTGGGGGGTTCTGCTTGGGGTTTGCTTATGTGCAAGGGTTGAGTCTGGGAATGATGTCTGTGACATAGACTTAAATATTTTCAAGATTCTGACTTGAGTTATTACAGCACAAATTTGCTTCACATCAGAGTGTCTGAGTATTTATTTTGGAGCATGACTTGTTTCTGTTTATTGGAAATTCACTCAACCTTTCTTTAGTGTCATTTTGAATTCAAAACACAGCATTTATCTTGGCAAGAGGTGACAACATCCAAATACCTGAGCAGGTGTAGGGATGTTTTCCAACATTCTACTTTCTTTTCTTTTGCTTTTATCTATCTCCCTTTGCAGCTTAGACCATCTCTTAATTCCATGAAATCGATTCTGAACAGTAGTACAATAGTCTTTCTTATCTTCTTTTTTTAATTTTAATTTTTATTTCTCTTTGCCTTTATAAGTTACTGAATAGTGGTCTGGGTCATGTCAAACCTGATGAAACATTGAAACATTGCAATCAAAATTCAGCAAATCTTCAGACAAGTCGTCCAGAGAATTGTGGAAGCTCCAACCTTGGAGATACTCAAAACTTGACTGATAAGGCCCCAGACAGCCAAAGGTGCTTTGAAATGGCACTGTTCTGAGCAAGGACTGGGTGACCTCCAGGGATTCATTTTAACCTCAGCTGTTCTTTGGAAGTGCTGTAGTTTGTAGCCATAATGAAAATAACTCAAGTGTGCACAGAGGGATGTAATTGTGACAAAAGTTTGGTGTCAGGATATTTAGTTTGGATCTTCACAGATGCTGCCTTGGTGGCGCATGATGCAGGCCTCTGCGGTGAGGCCCTTCAAGAGCCTCCACGTGCAAGTGACTTGTTCCAGCCTCAAGGTGCTCGTTTCTTTGCATTTATAACATTGTTCCTTCCTTGTGTGGTTAGTGTCACCTTTTGGACAGGTCTCTAGTTGATCCTTGTCACATTTAGTGTGTTTGTGCCTGAACCTAAATGCCTCTTGGTGTATTGGATGTGTGTTTGGAGAAGTGAGCTGCTTTAGTCCTTCGAGATGCGGTTGATAAGTCTGCCTGGTGTGGGTGACTTCAACATTTTGACTGGTGCTGTGAGAGTTGCTAAAATGTCTGGTAAACCAATTTTGGAAACTGTCTGTGGTTTTAATTTTGTCAAAGTAGTATTTTTATATACTAGTTCAATACAAAATGTAACCTCTTATCTAGTATTTGGTTTTACATGCTTGTTTGAGGGGTGCTTGTTTTGGTTAGTTGTTTTTGTTGTTTGTTTGTTTACTACAAGAAATAGAACAAAGGTGGGGGCAATTTTACCTTTTTTACCTTTCAAAACTTTTAAATTTCACCATGAATCTTTTGCACAGCTTGAACTGTGGTGTAGGCCAAAGAAGTAACCAAGAAAGTAATTGCACAACCTTTGAGCCTGCATGTACTTAAGTATACAGATAATGAGAAACTCTGCAAAAGCTCTCTAATTAAAGTAAAATTATTTCCAACAGCAGCAGCTGCCAGTCATAGATGCAGCAAAATCCTTTATAGCAATTCCAATTTTGGAAATCTGGAGCATGTAGGATTTAGTTTCACTACAGCTCTGGGATGTGTTTATTTGTTTACTGTAAAGTAGAGGCTATGCCCAATAGCTCAAAAACTAGAGGAATACAACAGAATAGGTTTAAGGAATTTTTTTTAGCTTGTTTTGTTGTTTTGTAATTTTTATGCATGAAACGGCATTAGGCACTCTCTTTGGCTGACTTATTACTGATCTGAGACTGGCATGACAAGAGGGGGAAAAAGAAAAAAAATTACCTTTCAGCTCTCGTATGAGCTACTACAGAGAAACCTAATATAAGCTTAATTCTAAACCACTTAGAGACACCACTCTGCTGACCTTGCTATTGTGCGCAGCTCTCAGTGGAACTACATCTTTATTATGATTATTTCCTCGGCTGGCCTAGGAAGCTGGCTTTATCTCCCTTTTTGTAGGGAGTTTTAATGGAAGCAGTGGTACATTTGGCTCTGATCCTTGGCTTTTCTGCAGCCGGTAATGCTGTTAGGAGCTATTCACTGAGAAACGTGCTGCTCTTGCACACACAGGTTCCGTTTCGTTGTACTCGTGATCTATGTTGGCTCTGCGTTGCAGCAGGAGTGTGTGGTCCTCAAAAGCCCCAACTTTATTCACTGCAAAGATAAGTTACCTGCAAAAAGAAAGAGCTCAGAGTGGTGAAGCGAAAAGTGATGGACACTGAAGAGGTCAGTGGCAGAGATGCAAACGCCAATATGTGAGAATTGAAATGTTGGGTCTGAACCAGTTCCAGTTCTGTACCTGTATAGGTACAGAACTGCACACATATGTGTGCACACACACGCACCCTCACACCCTAAAAGTTAATATTCTGCATCTGAAGTGGAGCGCTCCAAACCGCGGGGTGGGTGCGCTCTGTGCTGATAGCACCAGGCTCAAATCCTCTGCGCCGGCCAGCTCCTGCAAAGGCACCTTGGTGGCATCAAAATCTTTTCCCCCGCAGAAAGGGACCATCAGGAGCTGAGCTCTAGGCTCTCTTCCCAGCTCTTCCAGGTGGTTTGGGCACAGGGCACTGAATCCTGCACCAGCCAACCTGTCCCCCTTTAGCCCTCTGCCCTGTAGAGATGATTAACAGCAAAGAGGAGTCTCAGCACCGGTGGAAAAGAGGAAGCAGGTTAAAGACAACTGACACGTTGGCTCTGTGCCAGTAAATTTATGGAGCATTTTAGATGTGTTCTGAGGATTCCATATAAGAATATAGTTCACTTGAGACTAGTTAAAGATGTATACTATTTCAAAGCTTCATTAGGAGGCACTTGAAAGCTGAATGATGATAGATGCATTGGAAGCCACAAGTTCTGCTCTTCATTCTATTTCTGTTTGGTTAGTGATCCCATATATTATAAAGCAATACTGTGATTAAAGAGGAGGAAGGCTCCAATAAAGAAAGAGGAGTGGGACAAATTATGTTGATTGCTACATTTTGTACAAGTAAATTTATTTTATCTAACAGGGTTCAGTTTGAAACTTTTGCCTATTTGTTGCATAATAGTGGTCACTTTTGTGCTTGAGAGGAATAATTGTAAGGTTTCAGTATTCTATAATGCTTTAATAGTACTTATATTGGTAACACAAATGCTAAACTAAGGTCTCTATCTTGATATAGCCGGGGAATCTACCAGTGAAACAATGGCATAATCTATATCTAGGGTGTAGTTAGATGCACCCAGATACAGATGATGGGTTGTCTTAACTCTTGTGTGAGCTTTGGGCAGAGCTGAATGGACCGATGTGCTTAAGGAGAATTATTAGGGAGACTGGGCTCTGAGGTGCTGGATTGCAAAGATGTTTGTTTGGAAAAGAGGCGGGAGGAAGTGGCACAAGGAGCTCTCTGGTTTTGACAGGGGAAAGTGGAAGTAGTAGGAGGTGACAGTAAAAATAGAGGGGCTGAACTTAGCAGGGCTGTGGGTCAAAGTGGGCTGGCCTGAGTGAAGCTCTAGAATGTGGTTTGCGAAGCATCCCTAATGCTGGCAGGAGATGAGCCGAGTAACCTGGGGCACACGGGATCACAGCTACACCCTTGATTTTGGGCTGTCTGCAGAATTGCATTTAGTTATGTGCCTTTTTCTTTTCTCCATAATTTGATTTGCACCCATGAGTGTTGCAAACAAGTTTTAATAAAGGCTGCAGCTCCAGTCTTGTGCAACAGCGTCTCAGGCTGTAGATAAGGACTACATAAACCCAGTCTGTTTATGTCACAAACTAATACCCCCTGGAAGGTGTTTTCATATATTTCTGTGAGTATTTTTGCAGCAGTGGAGGCCTGTGTTCAGTAACTGCAGAACCTCCATTTTTGTAATTTTAGGGTTTGTTTTTCCCTCTTTGAAGGGACATCTGAGTGTCTCGGTAAAGCCGGTATCAGAAGCTCTAATTAATTGTGAAAGCCTTGACGAGGAAGTTCACTCTGCTCCAGAACATAAAAATGAGCTGTTTGTTACCTGTAATGTCATGACTTGTTTCCTTGAACAGTAATCGTTGTCAATTGTGGATGATGTTCATGAACTTGGAATTGTGTTGTTTGTCTGTTAGGGACCTTGAGAGTGTGAGCTTCTAACTCAGAGTAGTATAGATTGCATGTGTAGTGCAAGTATTGTCTAGGGACATAAATTACAGCAATTAAAATTAGCTAGCAGAGAGAGAATGATGCATTATTAATTGGCATGGTCATTAAAGGGCTGCAAAGAACCTAAAAGAGATACAATGTCAATACTCACACATTAAAAGTGACAGACTGTGTGCAAAGAACAAGGATTGTATTCAAAGCTCGAGGTCATTAAGACATGGGCAGTTATGTGGAGCTTTAGGACTCTGTGGGTGGAGTTAGGATCACTCTAAGGTACTGAAAATAAGTTAATTTGAAAGGTTAACATTCTCCAAGAACAATTTTCATATGACTGCTTGGAAGGTTGGGATAATGCAATTTATTTCTCCTTTAAGAATGTGTAGCCCTTTGACTTTTAAAGAAGATAGAAACAGCAAAGAGTTGTACAGAAATCCCGTCAGCAATATGGCGAATAATCTAGCAGATTAAGCAGAAAATGGACACTTTACAGAGTTAAATATAATAATCTGAGCTCATATAGAGAAGGATAAATGATAATAAATACAAATAAACCACACCAAAGAAGGAAGGCTTAATTAAGAGTCTCTTTATATTACAGGAACAAAGTCTTGCCTGTGTCATGCTGTGAAATATGGCAATGTGAAAGAGAGGCTCATGCTACTGCAGCTGTATATCAGCCACTTAATTATTCATAAGCCTTCCTGCATTCACCTATTTCAGGCTAATTTGCCTCAGTGGAAATACGTCTTATTTTATAAAATAATCCATTTTAGAGTGCTGTAGATGTGGGATAGATGCTGAAAAGGAAATCTTCTTCCTAAGTGAGAAGTTTTAATAGTTGATTCACAAAGCAAAATATGTTTTAAATGCTGGAGATGTTGGGAGAGCGATGCATTTGTTTGGACACCCGGTAGCAGAATGTCCAGGCAGAGAACTAAACCTCCAAAGCAAATATCTCTAGCTTTTCTGGTCTAAAGGACTGTGTTGTCTTTGTTTGCTTGTTTTCTGCAAAACATACCAATGCTTTCCCATTTTACTTGCTAAGAATTCTGACATCTGATTCACCTCGCCCTCCACCGCTGAAGTTTCTCCTGTGATTAGCTTGGCTGCAGATGCGGAGCTGAATGGCCTCTGTTGATTCAGAGAAGCTGAGCGGTGTCAGAGTTCAGTGACTGCGCTTTCAGGACGGCCCCTTCTTGCCAAATGTGCTTGCTTTCTCTTTTTTCCTTCTTTCTTTTTCCAGTCTGCATGCTGAAGTCTGGGTCCGCATGCAACTGCCTTCAGAAAGGCATGTATGTTTGGGCACTGAAAGAGCGACACAAATGTACAGCTCCGTCCCCTCCAGGGCAACCACCCACACATTAGCTGTTCTGTTAGTAAATAAAGGGGCTCTCTGTTTGCCTCCGTTAGGTTTGTACCTGTTGCTTAAATAAACCCTTGTGACCAGTGTAGCATCCCTACAGGTGCCCAGAACCAGCTGTGCTGAGTTTGGCTATTTAGCATTTGGGATGTGCTAAAAGGCTATTGTATAAGGCTGCCTTGCTGCTGTTTTCTGAAGTTATCTGTGTTCAGTGCAATAGCAGAGCTGGCTTACTCTAAATATAATGATTTAGCACTATCCCACTGAAATGTGTCCACTTCATTACATTGAACACTTTGTTATTTCAGCATAATACACCCTGATTATACGTTGCATCCTCAGAACTCTGTGCTGATCTGAATTAACTGCTTAGCAGTCTGGGCAGATGCTGTATAATGCAGTGCACTCGATCAGTGCTGGGCTCTGGGTATAACTGTGATTCAGTGCACACCAGCAACCAAAACCGGCGCAGTTCGAGGTCTCGGGGGTCCAGGTAACAAGCAAGCTTCCATTAGGCCATTCCTGGCTTCTATTCCTTTTTCTCTGCTGCTCTTTTCAGAATAATAGGCAGCACATGGAGAACCAATTGCTGGGAGCTGTAATCATGACAATCATTAGAACTGAACCAGAATGGGGAATATTCATTTTTCAGTCATATATGCAAATAGAGTTGGCTCTGGCTTTTCAAACTGTTGCAGCGAAAGAAGCTAAGGATGGAGCAGCGGGGAGACAAAGGATTAAATTGCTCAGTTCTGAAGGGAGTTTATGCGGCGTGTAGCAGTCCTAGGGACTCGGTGAAGCGCTCGTGTGTTCAGGCACTGAGCAGAGATTGCCAGTGTAGGATAATGATGTATAAAAAGCAGCGGTGACAGGTTATTTTCTCTAGGACGGCAGCAACAGACCGTAAACCCAAGTGTTTCTTTGCATAAAAGAAGCCTTTGCCGTGGCTGTGTGCAGCCTTCCTGCCTTTCTACCAGGCGGTAGTGAGCCAGTTCGGCAAATCCCGCTGTCGAGCTGCTTTCCTGGGACTTTGCATGTGATAAAGGAGAGTATTGATGTGCAGAACAGGTTCGCTCCTGTTTTTAGCAGTGTGAATGCTCAGCAAGGTAGTGCACTGTGATGGCAGAACAATTTTCAGACCCGGTGCTTGTGCTTTGCAGGTTATTGATCCCTATTGATGCACTTGGTAAGTGGCAGGTCTGTACTGTGTGTCAGGGATAAGTGATCTAGGCTGCTGAGGGGTTTGGGGAAGCTGCGGGGGGTAAAACACCCCGTGATACATTCACAAAGGAAATACCCATTAACTCTGCTGTGTTTGATGCAACTTCGAGAGACCTGATTGCAATGAAAGCAACACGTGTTGCCACTGCTACCAGAAAGGTGCTACAGTAGTGCAAGGATTGGCTCTGTGCAAGTTTCTAGAGTTAGATTTTGGGTTTTTTGGTCAATAGAAGATTAGAACTCATGCAGAATGTGAATTGATGAGATCTAAAACACAGAACTGTAATTGCAAAGATGCATATTTTTGTTTTTAAAATAACATCCGTTATAGATGTGCTGTAGTGATTGGTGCAGTTTTTAAAAAAAAAAATGGAGTAAAAATCATGGGGGGAAGAAGCCTGTTCTCATCTCAGTATTTCTTGAACCATCCTTCTAAGAGCACTGCATGTAGCTGTGGAGCTAACTGCTGTTTCCTTGGCTTTTGTCAAAACTCCTGAGCTCAAGTTGGTCCCAGCACTCAAGCTCTGAGTGAGTTGGAATTTGTGGCCAAATCAGGAGCCTTCAGGAAGAGGCTGGTTGGCAGCAAGGTCAGAGAGGGACATGGGGCTGCCCCTCGGAATTGCTGCTGATCCCAGACATCCCTCCCCGGCTGCTTCTGTGAGAGTGAACAAGAAGGATGCGCTGCTCGGAGCTCCTGCAAGGAATAACCCTGGACAAGAAAGAAATACTAAGTGAAGCCTTTGTACTGCATGTAAAACAGGTCTTTTACAAGTTCCTTGAAAGCCTGATGCTGGTGGTCACAGCAGGACAGTGCCCTGCAGCCCTGCTGACGACAAGTCACGGTAAAAGGAACACAAGGCCCTTTACAGAGAGGGAGGCAGCATCCCCTCCGGCTGCATTGCTCGCTCTGCCTGAGCTTAGGAGTAAGAGCTTTGGGTCCCTTCTCACTTGGCAGTGTCCTCACGGCTCTCTGGAAACTTTCTGGCAGCTTGACACTGTTGAATTTTGGAGGAAGACTGAACAATTGTTTTTTTGGGGAAGAAAAGTATTTTCAGTTTTCTTGTTTTATGTTGAAAAGTGCTTAGGAATGAAGCAGGGCCTCCTGTTGGCTTGTGGAGGGTGTGGGAGCAGCCCTCCTGATGCGATAGGATCATTTTGTTCCCTCATGAAAATGAACAAAAACTTGGTTTGCTTCTATGATCCACAGATGGGTTTGCATGTCTGGCAGCTTTCTTGGAAAAATGCATTAGTAGTCTTCAGACTTCATTTCCTCTTGTTTTTGCTTTCTGACCCAGGTTGATTTTGAACGTGCTGCCCTCAGGTTGGCCTGATGTGATTCACCCCTGCAAGGGGGATCCAGATCACCTTTCCAGCAGCGGCTCCGCAGACTGCAAAATACCATGAAATTTGTGTTACTGCTCTCTGTGCTGGAGCACGAGTGAAAATGCAGCCAGTATTCAGAATCAATATGGTGACATAGTCGGACTTTCTGTTTTGTTCTGTAGTCCTTTCCTGTTAATATTTAGTATTATTGTCTTGGTCAGTGTTCCTGAGCACTGAGGTGAATTTTCACAGTACTGTCACGATTTGAAGCCTTTCCTGAAGGTCAGTTGCCAAGTTAGAGCCCACCAAAGTACATGAATAGTTAATCTTGTTTTCTTCGAGATGCATTGCTTTGCATTATTGAATTTCACCTGCCATTTTATTACCATTTATTCAATATTAAGAAATTTATTTCCAATTTTTTGCACAGTTTAACCTACCCTGAATAGTTATGATTTGTGAACAAGTTTTGACATCTCTCTTTTGATCTAGTCCAAGGACACCCGTATATATATTTTGGTGCAGATCTCGATACAGATTCCCACAGGATTTTGGAAGTGGTTGTGTCTGTGATGTAAGTGAATCATCTCTTTCTAAAGTCCATTAGAAAGGTACCTCTTAAAACTAGCTCATGTCAACAAAAAATCAAAAGCTTGCCACAAGAGGAAGAATATCTAAATAACAAACTCCATTCTTCCACGTTTAAGCAATTTTGGTAACTGTGGTTCATGATAATAGCAACACTGTTATTTGAGGTGAGCTAATTCCAGGTCCAGTTAACGAGTGTGTGATAGGGCTCAGAGGAAAACTGGCAATGGGATTTTTCTGGCATGAGTGAGTGACTCTTTTCATGTTTGTTCAAGGACTTGTCTTAATTCCATTCAGTTGGCTCATTTGAGACAAAAGAAAGTAGCTTTAAGACTTCTTGTGACAGTTGCTTTTTCGTAGCAATTCTGGATCATCTCTGGTGAAGGTTAGGTGTGAACATGGCTGTACCTATGTGCTTATGGGCATCTAAAAAGCAATATTATCAGTGAGGAGTCTTTTAGTGAAACTGAAGTCAGGACAGGAGACATAGGTTTGCAGTGGAAGTCCGTAGGTGAAGAACCGTGTGCGTCAAGGCAAGCAGTGCTGCATGGACGGATGAACGGGAACAGGACAGCATGATCCATAGTGCTGGAACGTTCTTACGAACAGACCTTTGCTAATTTATCTTACCCTGACTGCTGTGTAACAGGCAGAGGTTTCTTTTCATAATTTTGAGTTGCTCTATAAAATCCACAGTGGAAAAGGGTAATACATATGATACAGCCAGTTCCAGAATGTCACCATGACTTTTTATTTCTGCATTTTTGTTCTGAGGGTATAAAAGCTGGACAAAATGGTAGTGAACATGAGCAAATTAAGGAGAAAAAAAAATGGCTTGCTAAGGTGTGATATTGCATGCTAAGGTTAGTGGAACTGGAGTGACGAGTGACATGTGACGACAAGGATGGTGATGATACAAGGCAAGGGTCACCAAAAGAGATAACAAAGATTCCAGGAAAAAGTGATAAGAGCTGAAGCTCTTGGGAAGTTCACAAGTTTGTTCTTTTCTTCCTCTGCAGAGACGAAATGTGTATAATTGTTTTTTGCAAGCAGCAGCATAAATTTAACCACTCTTGGACATTTTTAATTTTTCTCTTTCATTGTCTAAAGCACCGTGAAACCAGCTTTACCATTCTGTGTGTTTGGAATAGTAACTATACTAAAATCTATTGAATAATTTATTGTGTGTCATAGCACAAGTCAAGGAGAAGTTAAAATTTTAATTGTACTTTTCTCAGCTAAGAGCAGAGTTGTTTCTAAAATTGTAATAGTTGGTTTATTTTCTTATACCAAACAACTGTCACTTAAAAAAAAAATCACAGTGCATTATTGTAGCTGCATGTTTGCTAGTGGAGTGCTGAAGTGACATTCTTTATTTGAGGAAAAAATCTTATAAGCAACTGAGAATATACTTCAGCCAAATTAAATTATCTGACACTCCCTTAGCAGATAATGGTTTGCATTTTTATTTTTGTGGGAATTGGAAGTTGTAAATCTCCCTGCTTAATCTCAGTCTCCTCTTTCCCAGAAATGTGTTTTGCTAGGCAGAGCAGTGCATTGTACTCTATAGTCTCCTGGGGGTATCCACTTTAATTTTCAGTTTATTATAATTTGCTTTCTTTGTTGACTCTTAATTTCATTTCATCATAATTTGGCATGTTGTTTAGCTCCTATTTCCCAAGGTCTGCAGCTCGCCTGCCCTGGCCATGTCACTTTTGATTAAGCAGTCGCAAAACCCTTTACCCAGCTTCTAAAGGGTAAAAGTCAAAAATCAATAATGTGCCAGTCCTCCCCAAGTGCAGTAGCAGTCAGAGGTAAATGAATGATTAAACATGATGAATAACAGTGTAATGGAAGACGCAAAGTAGGGAAAAGTGCTCACTTTAGCCTAAACTCGGAGATTTATTGCTGAGTACTACAAATAATGGAATCATCAATCTTCCAAGGACTAAAAAAGGCATCCGCTGCAGCCAGTTTAAAATGCAGAGAAAGAAATCTTACCTCTCATCCTTCCTCATCCTTGCCTGTTGCGGTCCAGATAATCCGTAGTGTCAGAATACATACTGCATAAGGAAACCGGCACGGAAACTTTGTAGTGTAAATAGGCTGCCTTTTATACAGCTCTGCCTATGTAATACTGTTTTGGTGGGCAAAGTGCTTTTTAGTTACAGATGAGGGTTTTTTTGAGGCAGGGGGAGCAAATCATTTGTGCACATAAACATAGCTTTTCTTGCTTGAAATTTATTCACTTACTCAACGGCATTAAGTCTGTGTTTTATTTTTCCCCTTATAACTAGATCCAAACAGGCAGCTGGTAAAATACAATGACTAATTACAGTTAAAGTAATATATGGGAGAAATATTAATAACTTGGTAGAATTCTGTTCTTTTACACTCTAGAAGGTCTGTATAGTGTAGTACAGTTTGAAAGGTGGAGGCTGACAGCAGAGTAGCATCATTCATGAGTGTAGATGTAATAAAGAAGGAAAAAAAATCAAAATTTAAATCTTGTTGTGGTGCTTCAGTCTAACTGGAATATGTATGAGATTTCGATTCATTTGTTTTTGATGGCAAATATTGGCAGAAGGTAGAGCTGGAATGGTTTCCTACCTTCATTGCACTACCATAAATTCCACATTTCACATAATAGTTCAAAGGTTTTATTCTGGATTAAGACTGTGTCTGAACTTGGAGCAATTTGGCCAAGCTCCACATTTATACTCCTGTTTAAGCATCCAGCTTCTCATAGGTTCCAAGACAAGTTAAAGTATTAAATAACTTTATGAATCTTGCTAGGTATAATATATTATCAGAGCAGTTGTAGCAGGCTGCTGTTTCTATGCATCAAAATATTGGTTTACCAATATTGCTTATTCTAAATTGATCACTGCTTAGGCACAACAGTGTAGTGTCAGCAGCTCTGCTTTGCTTGTACAGGTACAACCCTTACTAGCTAGGGCCTTTGGCCGACACACTTAGCTCAGAGATCACAGACCTCATACCAAGCTCAGTGTCAATATTACATGATTTTTTAAAAAAGCCAGGACTGTTAGCTATTTGCAGCTGCAAGCTGTCAGAATTAAAAGTAGACCATACTCAGAAAAAGAAACCTTCCAGGACAGCCCAGATTTTGCAGGAAATAGTGTTAAGATATTGGCTGAAAATTTGTACCTTTAAGAGTTTGGAACTTGTGGCCTAGCCAAGAGGAAGGCCTAAGATAGCTTCCCTAAGCCATCCCTACAGAGTGAAGGCAATGAATAAGGCTGCACTGGAAGAAGTGAACCAGCTCAGGGAAGTGCAGAAATCTTTTCCCAGGGCAGGGGTAGTAGCTCGAAGTCCCCAGGGCCTGTGGGAGGCAGCAGTGATCAGCATCTCCCCAGGTCTGGGGTTGCAGCCACCACTTTCCTGTGAAAGTCTCTCCTGGCAAAACTGGAGATGTTTAAAGGCTCTTCATTTGGTAGAAGAAATAGAGCAGCAAAGAAGCTACTATTTTCTCTTTCTACCTTTGAATAAACTAAAACTTGGTATCTTAGATGTTGCCATGAGAAGTTTTGAATGGGCTTAGCTATTTTGAATTTAAGAACTCAAAGCTGTGTTTGCATGACTCCTTTCTCAAATGGTTACATTCTAGATGCTTAAATCCTTTTAACACTTTTTTAAATGGGTGCAGTATCACTGTTTAGTGCGTTGTTATTGCCATCCTGCTTCTTCTATCTGCCTCTACATTTTCCCTATTCTTTAACCTTGATCCCTTTACTCCTTGGGATTCCCATGTGTTCCTTGTATTTCCCATGAACTCCTCTGAAAATTTTCTGCTCTGATCTACCTGTTTGTAGTTTCCTCACCCCAATGACTTTTATGGAATCCACTTATCCTACACCTACCTCTTTTGTAGGATGCAGGTCTTCTCAAATTCCACAGAGATGCTTTACATTTAATTAAATCTACTGGTTCTGATTTTTAATTCTCTTTCACGATGAGTTCAGAGAGCTGGTACAGGGCAGCCTACAGACATTTTGCATCCCTAGGCCCTTTGCCCAGTGACACTTCCCAGCACTCTGGCAGCAACTCTCTTCATTTACTATATATGCTGTTAATTTACTATGGGGTCTGGTATTGATCTCTCAGTCCCATTAATGTCAGCTATTTTAATTTTAACCCTTTGTCTTGGAAGAGCAGAATTTATACCCCGAGGTGTTTTCCAATTACTGTCAAGTAGCTAACCCTTGCAAAAGCACCCAGAATGATATTCTACCGATAAAGAGATGCGAGGCAGCACAAACACGGGCTGATTTGCTGCCTAATCCTGCAGAGTGAAGCTTTATCTATGTCCCTGGACGCTCCATCTGCAATACGGTCTGTGAGGCTGCATCCTAGGCCCATTTGAATGGAAACGGCCCTGTTTTGGACTTTGTTACTTGCCTCTGTTGTTGCTTACTGGCTGTCATTCTGTGCTGCTTTCTCCCTTTCTCATCTTATTTTTTTGGCTTTTGCTGCCTTTTGGGGCTCCCTTTAGGGAAAGAGATCTGAAAACATGGATTTATTTACTGTCTATATTGACAGCTTAGATTTTTTTGATCAGTCATAATTATTCCTTTCTTTCTACCAGTTTGTAACATAGTTGGGGGAAAACATATTCTGGCAGCTCTCTTAGAATGACCTTATTCAGTCAATGAACTGATACCAGGGATACTTTTGATGTAGAACTTAGAAAAACAAATTTAGTTCCTTAATTTCTAAAAAGGAAAACCATGCATCAAACTCCTGATGCGGTGTCTCATCCCCCTTCCCTCGCAGGAGCGGAGTTTGGAGGTGGCCCCGTGTCCTTGTGGGAGGCTCTGGGCCTGCAGGCCGCGCTTCACCTCAGGCCGCGCTTCACCTCAGGCCTGCACCTTCTCTGCCTGCAATGGTGGAACTGACTTTCCTCCTTAGTCCTGAGGCTGTTTCCACCCTGCTTTTGCTCATCTGAAGTCAGAGGTGCAGGGGCCATTTAGGAGAATACTAGTTATAATGGAGGGAAACTTCAGCCTTCACAGTCACAGGCAACACGTAATGTTGTTTATTTGCACTGAGGAGATTTGTGATGAAAACGGTGTTTTACAGCAAGTTCTGTCTTGATATCTAACAGCTATGCTAAGTAGCAAAAATAGACGGGTATTACTGAATTTTGCAGAATAGATGATGCAGGTTTACAATTAAGCAGCTTAGAGACATGAGCGTAAGTTCTGCTCATGTTTCTTGGGCAGACACGCTTAGGATTATTTTGCATGTGTTAATAAGTCAACTTGCTCAATCATGGTTAAACTATGATAACCATGATAACAACTAAGTTTAGCTTTCATAGTGTGTTTTTTTTCCCCTTGCACATAAAGTATATTATGTCTTTTGTCTGCACCAGAAGTTGCTTTATAGCGGCTTTTTCTCTCCTCTAGGCAAGTTCTGCCTGCTCATACTGGGAAATATTTTTTCCATCACTTTGGAAGCCTCTCTGCTCAGTTGGCTTTGTGAAATCTCAAACAATGTTGTAACCATGCCAATCATATCCTGTTCATCTTGCTCCTTTCAAAATGACTCATGGTCTTATTGTTGCTGTAAGGAAGATATAAAATCCCTGAGCAGTTGGCATATAGGACATCTTGGAAATTTCTTATGAAGTAAGAAACAAGTTTCCTT
The DNA here is from genome assembly GCF_059628265.1 of Tinamus guttatus. Lineage (NCBI taxonomy): Eukaryota > Metazoa > Chordata > Aves > Tinamiformes > Tinamidae > Tinamus > Tinamus guttatus. Next base: position 3,948,331 of record NW_028288561.1, read on the forward strand.
CCTCAATGTCCCCCGTGGCACTGCAGGAAAAAACAGGAGAGATGTATGAAGAAGATTTGCAAAGTATGTTAACATTTGTCTGTGCTGGCATCTTTTCTGTAGGAAGTGATGCTGGATCAGTTCTCATATCATTCCAAGCAATCTCTTCTGTTTTATATGAAAGGTATTGCTGTACATAAGAGAAACTTCAAACGAGGAGAAATTTGTTAGGCAAGACACTTCTCATGCTTTAAGCATTGATCTACTCATTTGGAAAAAGTGAACCTTCTAATTGACAAAGCTCTCTAATACACCTCTATAGAGCAGAATGACCAATTCATGCTCTTCTGTCTATCTGAAAGATACCATAGTTTTTTATTTATTGACAGTCTTATCTTACTAGCAGAATTTCCCTACATGTATTTCTTATGGGACAAGCTTCATTACAGTTAATTATGTTCTCATGTGCCTTTGCAAACACCTTGAAAACCAGTAAGAGAATCAGTTTCAAGCTAGGTGCCTTTCTCTGAATGTCAGCCGCATCTTCAGGACTGTTTATCTCTGAGAAGCTGCTTCAGGAGTTTCTAGTGTTTAGTTGACGTCTCCCAGTGCTGACCTCAGCTGCATTTTAAAAACATGTTGGTACAGACAATGTTTCAGAAATCCTTAATGATGACAGCACCTTTTCACAAATGCAGCATCCATTAATCACACAATAAATGTAATTTCAACACCAAGGGCTTAGAAGAAGGTGTCTGTGCATCTTTATTGCTGCTTATCTGTCAATGTCAGTGTGCCAGTATCAATTGGTTTTACCCAATATACAACAGTGGACACCTGTGTGTGGAGGGGCAGTCTGTTCCTAGGCATGTTAGTTGATTTGATGGTTATTCTTGAAGGTAGCTTGTCAGGTCCCCTATTGATTTTACAAAGGCATTAGGGATTCTGATTCTGAGTATTATTTAGTGATGCTTAGTTCATGTTAAGATTTTTTTCTTTAAATCTTCAGAAGCCTTAAATGATTAAGAAAAATCATTTTAACATGCACCTATTGACTTACCAGCTACTACCAAATGACTTGAAATAAATAAATCATTAAAACACTCTGACATGGCGCAGAGGAAAGTGTGCCTCGATAAAGAATGAAGGAGATGATTCAGTTAGGGTAGCAATGAAGGCTGCTGGATATGACAGGTATGTGCAAAAACACAAGCCTGGCATATCATAGATGCCACTAACAAAATAGCCATCTATTTCAGGGACATTTGAAAGGGTTTCTTTGTTTAGAAGTATATAATGCCTTACAGCTGTTAAGATTTTTTTATAGTATTTTATCTTTCAAATGATGAATCTACGTTTCAGAAAAGCTAAAAAAAAAAAAAGGCTGTATTTTAATTGAGGCTTCAGGATGCTGAGTGTCATAAATGCATAAAAATATGCAGCCTCTGTTCTGGTCTAATTTGATTATAAACATTAAATGTGAGACTGGAGGTCCAACAATATAAGCTGAGTTATCATCTCCTTTCTATGCAGCTTTCTTCAGAAAAGAGCCCCTAACATGGCTTCCAATGCGCTCAATCTCCCTCTTAAGGGAGCAACACTCCTTATTACAGGTATACTAAAAAAGGGAACGTTATCAATATGTAAAGTGAATTTGCTATGTAAGTTAGTATGATGAACACTGTAGTCTATCATGTAGGGCTTCAGATTTGCCTCAAGGTCAGTGTTAATGCCTGGTCACAGCAGGGTGGTTTATACTCCTATAAACAGATTAGTGAATTCTCTGTAAAATAACTGACATGTATTTGCTGTACAAATCCCTGGAGTGTCTGATAAATAGGCAATATCAGACTCATTTCTTAATAATAATAAAATAAAGGCACTCAGTACTCTTAAAAACTTAAAACCTTTTCCCCCTTAAGTTTTTTTTCTTTTAACAGTTTATCTGGCACATACATCTAGCTGTTATAATTTGTCCCTCTTGTCTGTTTTTCTATTTATTTGTTTTAGAAATGAACACTTCTGCTGAAGGGTTCATTTCTTCTGCGCTGGAATTTTCCAAGCTGCAGTTTCACAGAATGTCTCACATATAAACTTTGGCTCATTTATTGAGCTTGTCAGGGCATATTTCCTTTGAAAGCTCAAAACAGTCTTGCAGATGCCATATTTTTCCCTCAGACAGTGTAGTATGTGATGACATTTGTTCCTGGAGAGGTTCACAGGACAAGCCATGATTCACTTTTTTATAGATTTAAGGGATTTTTCTCTTTTGCAGGAGATGTACAGGATACTAAGTTGTGGAGGTTTTGTTTTGTTTTTAACTCCTTGTTTTCTATCAGTTCAGAAATGCATGTGTACACACAAAATATGGAAATATATGTGCACACATGTAACACCGTTCAGTTAAGTATGTCCTAAGAGCTTGTGAAAGTCAAACCCTCCTGCATCCTTGCATAAATTAAAATATAGGAACGCAAGTGGGGATTATAAGTTTTCATTGTTAGAAATGTCAAACTTTTTTGTTTCCAAATTCATGCTAAGGAGAGCATGATGCTGTGATACATGTGTGTGACTGCTGTAAATACGGGAGTGATTTTCTTTTTTACAGTTGTCTAGTGGCAGATGTTTAGGTGAGTAGAATCTTGTCTGCTATTAATCTTTTCATCTGATATGATCCTACAGCACATAAAATACTAATTGTAGCCTTACTGCTTGCAATCTGTTATATGCTAAAAACGTTCTCTTAAAAGTTCATCATTTTGTGTTCTGCTTCGTTTGGAAAATAAATGTTTGGGGCTTTTTTTGCAAGCCACAGTATAAGCAGTATCAAAGACTTGAAATTTGCTTAATCTTGAAATATAATTCCTACCAATACAGAGGAAAGCATGTATTATAGGAAGTAATGTGATTATTTTAAAACATGTTTTATATTCATGGGTCACAATAAAGAAAAACATTTTAGCACATGTCACGAGATCCTTGTCGTTTGGGCATTTTCCACAATGCAACATGCCCAGTAGCCGGTCAGCTCAGCTCCCCTTGGGTGAGGTGTTTTGTTTTGTCTCCTCCAAATGTTGAAACTGTTTAATTCATGCCTCATTCTCATACCACTCATGTGAGCATAATGTTTTCACATCTGCCAGTAGTATAATAGGTGACTTAACCGTTCTCATCTGGGCTTGTTGTCTTGTTCATCCTCGTCTAGGTAGAGAATTGGGTGGGCAATGTAATTCTTGGTTTCAGTAGATTGGTATTTTGATTTAAAGAAGCTTAGCCTGGTTTTACACCCTACTGGGTACTTGCCTCTACTTTGGTACTTGGTTAAGTTCTGCAGCTTTCTCTTGATCTGGTATGTGATCTTGCTCAGATGGCCACTTTTGTATACCAGCTCCCCACTGGAGGGGAAAAAAAGGAGAACAAGAGTAGTCAAGCACAGGAATACTAGTGCCAGGAACTAGATTTCTAAATGAATAAATAGACCTGCATAGTTTTTGAGACCAGGTTTGAAATTGCTGGACCTGAATGCTTCAGACCTGTCTGCTGCACACTTTTCTATGTTGAAACTGTTCCGTTAGGAACGGTAGCTTTAGATTTTGAGATTCAAAAGCCTTTATAGAGCTTTTCCTTTTCGCTCCTGAAGCGGTTGATAAGGAGACTGAATCCAGTAGTATTACTTACAAACTTCTCAACTATAGCAGTGTTTCCTTGAAAGCTCTGTAGACAGCAGAACCTGTTAAATCTCTATTTAGATGCCAGTATGTAAAACCGTTATATCAGCAGGGTCACATCAGGTGGGTGGAGAAGGCTGTAGGAGTGTGTTCTGCTGTGCATGAGCTATAGGAAGGAATACTGACAGCCAAGTAAAACAAGTGTAGGCAAATGCAGAATAGCATTATTATAGCCCATTGTTTTCTCTTGCACCCAGTACCCAGTCTAAAGACATATAGCGTATTTCTGATACTGTTTATTCATCAAATCTCCACTTGATATGTAGGAAAGCATCTGAAAATGCAAGCTTCAAATTATAAACATTTTAATTGTACCTGAAGAATTCCCAGCACTTCATGTAATTTGTCTATTATAGTTCAACCTCTTTATCTTGGGAGCTACTGCAAAGCTATTCATGTCACTCAGCATTTATTTTTAGAGCTGTAGGTCAGGAAGAGAACTCCTAATGCTCCTCTCTAACGGAGATAGTGCTACTGCGCTCCGTTGTAGCTACCAACATCAATCTCATATGCAGCTAATATTATGCCCCTAGGAACAACCATCCTAAACTAATCCTCAGACTTTATGATAATGTGTCAGGATGGAGACAAAATATTTCAGTGCTTAAATTGCAGAAGGATTCATCATCATATAAACACAGATGTAGAATGACCTGTGAGACTATTTTTAAATGCAATGCATTTCAAGTTGTAAAAACTACTGAGCTTGTTTATTCTAATTTTACTTAATAGTGCTGCTAAACATAACCCACAATTTCATGTGTGCTGCCTTAGACCAGGGTAATTGGACTGTTTATAACGTGTTCTCCATTTCAGTAAAAGTGGAATGGGAATAAGCACTGAGATAAACAGGTTGGCTCTGCTGACAGAGGTGAAGGAGAGAAGAGGGAGGTGACTTCTATGCAGGAAAAAGGATGTAAAATCAAAGGCAGTTAGTATAAAAACCCAACAGAGAATATCCATATCTATGCTATAACCGTTCCATTAAACTGATCATGCTACTAAGCAACTCAAGCTCCTTTCTTACCCAAGTTCATCTCTGTTGTAGTCACTGGGCCAGGTATTTTACCCTGAATTTGATTCTGCTGTGAAATCTACAGAGAGAGGAGAAAGAGATTGGCATGTTGCAAACTGAAGGAGAAAAAAAAAAAAAAAAAGCTTCAAATATCTGCTGTGAACTTTGAGGAGGATTGCTATGAAACTATAGTTTTAAAAGATATGGGGAGCACCTGCTCGCTAAGGCTATTAGAGAGCAAGTTTGTCTCATCTTTTGCTCTGCATTTAGGTCTGATAGGCAAATACTAACACTCCCACTCCCTGTGCTTGTGTGATCATTAAGATTAGATCTGTGCAGTACTGGATTATCTGGAAGTATAAACTAGATTTAGATCTGACTTTTTGCCAGATTGAGCCAAGCTCATGATTTATTCTGATAAACTATGGGAGAAGTAGTAATACCTGATTTAACATGAAGTCTCTTGGGATAATGTTAGCCCTACAACATTTCTAAACATGTCTGAACTGGCAGAATGGCTTAAAGTCAGCCCTTTTGTTGTGTTATTGGAAGGAAAAGGTTCTGGTCAGGAAAATAAGTGTGGGGTTTTTTTTATTATTTATTTATTGTCAAAACAAGCAGATTCTCTGATATTCAATTTTGATCACAAGGCAAAACTACTGTGCAGTGGTGTTAGCACACGCTCGTGCAGGTATGCAGATTTTGTGAATAATCCTCACTGCCTCTTATCATCACTGCAGACAAATCTGCATCATTATGTTTAGGTTTTAATAAACTTTTTAGTCTCTTAAGATCTTTTAGAACGGAAACCAATTAAAAACTGATGAAAGGAACTCAGCTGGAACCTGATATTTTCTTAAGCATCTTCAACACTCTGCTGCATTCCTCATTCCTCCTCCCTCTCTTTTTTTTTTAATTTTTATTTTTATTTTTTTTTGTTTCACTCCTGGGTTAGTATCTTTGATTCTTTGTGGATGAAAGTAATCAGGCAGCTTATTGATTGGTATAGTAAGATCCTCAAGCAATCTATCCATCTGAAATACATTGGTGTCTTTGTTGTTGCTCTCTCTTAAAAAAAAAAAAAAAAAAAATTTAGATTTTAGAGCTGCTATTTTGAGCAAGGTAAATACAAAAGATTGTGTGTAGCCCAGAGATTTAATCTTAGCCTGAAGATTTCAATCTCTTTCAATTTGGTAACACACTGCTGTAGGTGGAGATGTACAGTGAACTTATGCCTCCTGGCCATACGTTTGCTCTCGTCTGCAGAGCTCCAGAGGGTCCACAGGCTCCGAGTTGGAAACTGCCAGCCTAGCAAACAGGGCAGTGGTTTGGGGCCCAGGAGATCAGTTCCCAGGTCCATCGCTGGTCTCTCAAGCTGACCTTGAGTGAGTTATTTTAGCTTTCTGTAGCTCCGTTTTTCAATCAATGTAGCAAAGATTCTGTACCTCACTTGTAAAATCCTCTGAGATCTAATTATTGAAAGTAATAGGTAGGAAATAAAAGTTATTAGAGAACCTAAGGTGCATTAAACCAGCTGAATTAAAGCAGAATTAAAACTTTTATATTTTCACCTATAAAAAGCCAAATGTTGCCAAGTTTAAATGAATCGCAAAGTTTGGTGACCTCAAATCTGAACTATATTGCCATACGGTAATAGAGTGTCCTGATGCAAATGTCATCTCCCTGTCCTGCAGTATCGTCCAAACAGGCTTGGGGTTTGGGTTGCCAGAGAAGGTCAAACACGTAGGGAAACGCTGGTCATTCACACGCTATCCCAAATCTGGCGGTCTCTAGCAGTAACTCAGAAATAGCTTTGCTGTTGCCTCCCCTGCAGAATTTCAATTTGAAGTGTTTGGATTCGTCCAGGCAATTCTGCAATTGTTGCACACAGTTTGTGTATTGAAAGACACTAAATCTAACTGAGCTGCAAAGGAGATTCAGTCCAAAAATCTTATTGTAAACTAAATTTTAGGATTAAAACTGCCCTTGCCCAATACTAACCTTGGCCATTTGAACTCCAGATGAGAATTCTTTTTTGAAGTCTGTGCAATTAGCTGATTTTTAGAAAAGTTGCAAGCTGCAAATTCTAGCCTTGTCTATTGGGATATCAAATCCAAGGGTTTGTAGACATAGCTATGACAGAGCTATGGGAAAAGAAGAGATCCAAACTTAAGAGGTTAATTTTGACAAAACACTAGCTGAAGTTTCATAATGCTACCTCCCCCCCCCATCGTGATTGTAAACAAAAATAATGTAACACTGGCACATGATTGGGACTCTTCAAATTTTTGTTTGATTAGAATTTTACTAGACTAGCTATTTATATTAAAGAATAATTAAGTAAAAATATGCATTTTTTAGAGAACAGGTTGTCCCAATTGTTAGTGAAAAGTTTTTGTTGCAACCTTTGTAAGGCTTAAACAATATGTTGAAGTAAATGCTGTATATCAATGTCTAAGCAAACTGGAAAAGCAGATGAAATACTGCTTTTAACTTCTTAGCATTCATCTTTAATACAGTTCAAATAGAGATGGTTTTCAGAGATATTTAACTTTACTATATAAAACCATTACTGCCCATAAAAATTTAATGCTTTTTCCACTGTTGTTAGCATTTGAAGTGTTATCAACTTCCTTCTGGCAAATGACACACTACTTTAAAATTCAAACAGCTACTAACTTATGCAGCATTTAAAAACAAACATTCCAGACAGGTGCTACCTGATATATCTCATTTTGCTTTTCAGTTGATGAGCCTAAGACTGGGAAATTATTTGCATATATTTCTCCCTTCTCCCATTTTGGATATTGGACACACGTTTTGCAAGAATTTTATGTCCAAGATGGTTTTTAAAAAATTAAAATTGCTCTAGGGCATTCTAGAGGTTTTTAATCATAAAACTGGGAATCTTGAGTAGATTCTCATTTAGCAAATGTGTCAGAGTGCTTTTGCTGAAATATTTTTCTGGTCATTTAAATGCTTTCCTGCTGGTAAGATAGGCTAGGCTATTTCAGTTGCTTTGTATGAAAGTGATGTAAATCAGAACAAAACTTGGCCTATGATCTTGCATCCATTTACAGATTCGCAAGCCAAAAGTCGGTTAGAGTAGGAAATTCACCTTGGCAGTGCATAGTGCCACCACAGAGCTTTCAGATGGAACCTTCCGCTTTAGTTCACAAGAGTTCCACCTTCTTTTAGTCTATCCACGTGGAAACTATTGTTAAGCTTGAAGTTTGCTTTGACCTGTTTCTTTGCCAACAGAATAATAAATAAAGAAGAAAATGCAGAATGCTTATGTTGAACTCTTAAGTACTGATTGACAAGTTACCAAATGCTCAAGAGCAATTCTGTTTTTTGCTTTTACCACTGTTCTACACCAAAATCTGTGTGGTGTCTTGGTAGATACTTCAGAAGGTGCAACTTGCTTGGGTTACTTTGGATTTTGTTTGTTTGTTTATTTTTAACCAAAGAGCCAATTCTACAAAAAGAGATTTTGAATTGATAAGTACCTTTCAGCAAAGTGATTTGTTTCTACAGTTTAAGTAATGACTTGATCATGTATGGCAAGAGTTTTTCCTACTAATAGTTTTCAGTCATGTCTTGAAAAAAACCCTCCTTGCTTCCAGCAGAAACCAAGCCAGGTGTTTCTGCTGTTTGGCCAGGGCATAGGGGCTCTGCTGTACTTTGGAACTACCACAGTTCTCAGTAACTGTAGTTAACCATGAGGCTAATAAGGCATAAAAATAACAGAGTTAATTAAAGTGCAAATCAAAAGATTTTGTTGCCAAACGCCAAGAGAATTCGGCCCAATTTCCTGACCTACAAAAGCTGCCTAAAGTTTCAGGACTGTTTCCAGTGGGTGCCAAGCACTTTTGACAAATCAGTCTGCTCCATTTCAAGTGTGTAAATGGGACTTTACTGTAGGAGAGAAATCTGACCTGTAACTTGCTGTTATCTGGTAATACAGAAGATTTGCACTTAAAATACAAGCTTCGCTTCTCCTGAAAGCAGAGAATTGGCAGAGAAGTGCAGCCAGCCTGAGGCTGTGGCAGCTCCTTGCCATGAGGACCTGCTCCTCTCATTAAAAGACAGAACATCCTTCACCCTCGACCCCACCATAAGTTGGCACCAACTGCACTATTGTGGTGACTAAACAGGAAAATCACTTCACCCAGTGTGCGGAGATGGGGGTGATGTGTACCTGTGCTCTCCTCATGTTTCCTCAACTCGTGTGTTTGAAGTCCTACTTAGTGACTGTTATAGTGACTGTTCACTTGGGCCCAAATATCTATTACTGTGAACAGTGCTTGAGGCAGGTAGAAAAGGGCAACCACTAAATGCTCATAACAAGGAGACTTGATGACAGGCGGAGTAAGGAAGCAGTAACCCGTGGCTTTCTTATAATGGGAGTGAATCCCAGCTGCGGCCTTCTGTTTTCCTTGGACTCTGTGCCTACGGAACGGGTCGATTTGAGGGAAGGTACCTGTGCACCAAATTCACCTGAACCCAAGAGCCACGAACCAAACATAGCTACGGCAGAGCCCTACAAGCTCTACACCAGGTACCTTCTCCAGTCCAGGAGCTGGTGAGAGGCAGGAAATGAAGGTGACTGTTCCCAGGTGCCAGGGATGCTCCGTGTGGAGCGGGGATGACGTTAGTCCGTGACCAACACCACGTGTGAGCGGGCCGAGGAGGAGGAACACTGCAGTGTTACATGGAGATGAGGCCCAGCTGCTCTGCGTCGCTTTATTATTCACTAGCAGTTCCAAATCTGAGTGTAGTTATTAGATAGTCACAGAGTTCTTTGTTTTTACTACAAAGTTTACTATTTCAGAATGTTATATAAATAAGGGCAATGGCTACCAAGCTCTCCTGCATTCCCTCTCATTAGAATTTTTCTTTAGCCTTCCGCATTTTGCAACACCTGCCATTTCCTCATGAGACGGGTTTATAGCTGTGCATTGGTTAATGCATTCGATTGACTCTTGTGCCCTTATTTTATATCCACGTGTCTTCAGCACCCTCCGAATAGGAGGCTGATTGTGCACCCTGCTGAGATGTGATGAAAGCTGGCAAGTGGAAATTAGATCAGAATGTACCAAAATATATGTCCGATGCTTTATTAAATCATTGTGATATTTCAAAAAACTCTTCTAAAGGTTATTTACAAGTGGGGAAAAAAGAAGGCTTTTTTCACTTTAGTTTTGTCTTTTCTTCTGCGTATGGGCTGTGTGACCAACAATGCTATACTGAATGCAGTTCTGTATAGATTTTTCAGATGTATTTTTGAGTATTATTAATAATTTTAATGCAGTATGCATATATTAATCTTGTATGTGAACTTCAGAAGCATTCTAATAGTGTTTGCTCATTTTCTGTTTGGCTTTTCAGGCAAGATTTATTTTGGGTTTGTTATCCAGCTAGATAATTTATCATTTGTTATCAGTGCGCTGGGACATCATTTTTCCTATGGCTACAGCTTCCTCATCACCTTTGCCTGAGTTTTATTTACTCTTCAATATTTTACTGAGTGACTTGCATCTACTCTTGTGAGTTATGATCAAAATGTATTTGATTAACCTTAAACTAGAATTATATTAATGGATTCTTGATACGATGTAAACATTTACTCAGATAGTTGTGGTTAATTTCATGCAGTATACTATATTTAGTCCATATTTTCATGCTGAGGGGGATAATGCATTCCTTTGCTTAGCATTTGGATTAGTACAGCACAGTGAATATCCCCCTTCCTTTGTTCATTAGCTGTTTTTTTTTCTCTGCCATTTTTATAATACCTCAAAACGTTGAATAGTTTTCTCTGTAGTGTGGCCACATATATGTGTGTGTGTGTATATATATATGTATATGGAATATATATGGCCACATATAGAAAGTGCAATTTCACTTTAAAAGATAATGTTGAAAGGATTGTCCACAAAACTATATTTACCAGGATGATGCTGGGGTCTGCAACGAAAATGCCATGGAATATGTGTTATTGAGGAGCTGACCGTTGGATCCCATGTTATACTGTTTATGGCCTCTAAGTAATGTTCTCATTTCTTTTATAAATATGTAAGTACTGCTTCAACAACTGAACTGTGGCTGTTTAAAGAAGTAAAAAGTTAAGCTCTCTTTTGGGATAAGTTCAGACCAGTGTAATTAATGTAACTTTAGAGCAATTACAGTAATGAATTTAACTGGGAAAAAGCAAGTGAGATCAGACTTGTGTTCTGTTGCTGGCTTTATTTCTAGGTCTTTAAAGACAATTCTGGACATGTGCATGTATATATTAAGAATAGAAAATAGCGAAGTCAAAACTGCTAATTATTTGTGAGGTTTACATGTGGTGAGTAACTTTAAAGATAAAGATTAGCAAGTCGGAATAAAAGTTGTGAGGCATTGACTGAGATATTTAAAAATGTCTAAGTCAGCCCTTTTCTATCTTCTGTAACATGAGAAGAAAGCAATATTGTGAGCACTGGAAGCACTATTTATTGTGCAGCAGTGGAAGACACATGCCTCAAGCATCGTATTGCCCTGCTTCTTATATCTTTTGGGTATTTTTGTTTTGAGGTTGTTCTTGGTTTTGTTTTAGGACTTTGGACTCTCTCCGACTGTCTTGTTTCCCAGAAGCTGCTGCTCTTCCCTTTGTGCCCAGCGCAGGGGGGCAGTTCCCTTGAGTTCCTGTGACACCTCTGAGTTTCAGCTGTCATCTCACAACTCATGAAAAGTAACAGTGTGGAGCACCAGCACTTGCCAGCTGTTTCCAAGTGGTTCTCCATCAAGTGTAAATCCATATTTCAGTGAACATTGCAACATGTGTTGTGCAGGGATATATATCTGTGCTGCCCTAGTGCAAACTAAGCTGGGCAGAGAGGGTGTAGACTCCTTTAGTAAAGAGATTTTTAGGTCTCTAACAATGCAGATAAATGCTTGATGGCATTAGGAGGAACCAACTGTGCTGGCATTTCTCCTGATTTCAGTAGACCATTGGAATATCATGGGATATTTTCTTTAGGTTCTTAAATGTATTCTCTACTCCTCACTTCTAGAAACATGTTGAAAATTCTTTCCTAAAACGACACAGCCTGTATGATGGTCATTTTCTGCTGTGTTTTGTAACAGTGCCAGGACAAGCTCTTTTGGAACACGAGATGGAAATCCTGCTCACTTCGATAGGAAGCACCTTACACTTCACAGGGTTGTCACAAACCAGGGGGTGTGTTATCCTTTTAATGCACTTGCATAACTCCTGTTAACATTAATGGAAATTACATGCCCTCACTGAGCTGCATGTAACCTTTTGTTGAAATGAGTGACCTATTGTGGCAGATGCTAAATCAAATTTAGATTACTATACTGATGTCACTGATATTAATTTTGGTGTGTTTTTATTAGATTTTATTTTAATAAAAATTCATAACACAGCTTCATTAGGCCCATGTTTCTTACCATGGATATTCCCATGTACATTGTTCTAGAAAAGTTAAACAGGGAGATTGTACCTCTTTTTCACCAATGGAAAACTTGAGCATTGCATAGCAAACTAAATGTTGGTATTTGGCTTCACAGCTGCTGTTAGCAGACTCTTTAGAGATCATTTATAGGTTTACATAGTGCCAGGAGGCAAGATCAGGACGGAGGAACCAGGTTGCCCATTTCTGTGCCTTGTTGATGGATATTTGTTTGACTCTGGGTGACTCCTCTGCCTTATCTGCTGCTTATTCTCTCATTTCTAAAACATGCTGAATCAGAACCCCACAGCTCCCAGGTGTGTTGTTAAACTTAATTGTCTGTAAATTGATCAGGAGGTGACAGTTGCTAGTAAAAAGGCAAATGTTACCTTAGAAAGCAACATAATGTTTATCAATATGTTAACCAGATGTAGCCCCTGCTTTACCTACAGCTCCTGTACTGCTATAAATCCACGGGACTAGGAAGTGGTTTGTTTATACTAATACAGTTAATGCTGTTGCAGCCCCTAGTGTGGATGCAGTTGTACTGACAGGAATCGCCTTCACTCTTATTGTTTATCATCATTTCTGCAGGAGGATACCTGGTACCTCAGCAGAGATGTAACTATTAGAGGGAGTTGTTACGCTGTGTTGTTTTCCTTCTGATTTGGATTCAAATCTGCACATACCCTAGCCTAGCAATGATGGGAAAAATCAAGACAGCCTGATCCCACAGAGCCTGAAATAGTTCATTGGAAATAACATTTGTTTTGAAGCAAAAATTCAAATACTCCTTAGGTGGAATAGAAGGAAATTTTATACATTGCTTTTCAAAGTCTTTCCTTCTAGAAGTCAGAAGTTCTTCCAGTATGTGTTGTCTTCTCTTGCTTTTCTTCTTAGGCTTTTCTTACAGCTAGTCCTTTTGCTAACGTGTTTTTAGGAAGCATCACATTTCCCCTTTAGTTCTGCAGCTGTTTAAGTGAACACAGGTTGTGGCTTCACAGAAAACCGTATCTGGCGCTTGCTCCTCTTCCTCCGCACATTGTTGTTTGTGCATTAGAAAATTACAACCTGTCCCTTTTCAACCACCTTTTCCACCCTAGCATCATTTCATAGTAATAGGGTGCCTGGTCTTGTTTTTATTTGTGGGTATATATTTTCTAATCCCTTCTTTAAAGATACAAGTTCAAAATCCCAGAACTTGCAGCAACACTGACATTCGTGATCTCTGGCCAACTCAATATTAGATTGTAATGCTAAGCGTTGCTAAGTTCAGAGGTATGAGACTGCTTGAAGGAAATCTTAAACTTTATTTACCAACATGATTGGAGGATATGCAGATGAGGTCTTCAAACAATGATTTCTTTAATGTTTGACGCTTACTATTAAAGTCATGAAGTTTCAGGAGCAGAAGTCCCTCTGCGGCCGGGGGTGCAGGTGGCGCCTCGTGGGGCTGGAGCCCGGTTCGAAGGGCGCCCTTAGCCTGCAGGGCCCGGGCAGCAGCGCGGAGGGGCGGCTCGTTCACCCTCCGCCTCTCCCGGCGCCCCGGGCTCTGTGGCGGCCCCGGGGCTGCTCGGCAGGGCGGGGGAGCCGTGAGGTAAATGAACTTTTTTAACGGGAAAAGAAGGCGGCGGTGGAGGAGGAGGAGGGAGGGAAGAGGGAGCGGGCGGGGTGGCGCGGGGAACGGCGCCCGCCCGAGCGCTTCCTCCGAGGCGCGTTCGGCAGCGGGCGCCGCGGGCGGAGGATGCGCCGGGAGAGCGGCGGGAGCGGCGCCCGCAGCGCGGGTGAGTGCGCGGGGAGCCGCGGAGCCGGGCGGAGGGGGCCGGGAAATTGCGCCCGGTGCCGCGGAGCGGCCGCGGGGCCCGGGGGGCAGCGGCGGCCCCGCCGCAGGGCTCCCTGCGCGCCGGCCGGAGGGCCCTGACGGCCACGCGCTTTGCGCGCGTTCCGTGAAGCACCGCGTGGCACCCGCGGTGCGCGTGGGTCCAAGTGCCCCTGCCCGTACGTATCACTTTGGTTTTTTTTCTCTCTGTATCGACTATAAAAAAGAATCTGTTTCCTGGGTAGGCTGCGTCTGCATAACAGTAACTGTTCTTATCTGCTGT